>NC_080483.1:9103571-9443928 GCF_030265055.1 Doryrhamphus excisus | reverse complement strand
CTTCTTCACTGACTTTCTGGTCACAGGTGAGTACGCAGCGGTCCTTTTTGTTTCTTTCCTTCGGTAAACTCTCACATTATGTCCAAAGTTGCTAATCAATCAAGAGTTCTTCAGTGTTTACAAAAACCTGTCAACCTTATTGAATAGGAACCAGGTTTCAACACATGTAAAACGACTGAATGGTCTTCCATGTCGGCAAAAAAAAACAGGAAAACTACGTCAATGGTCAATGGAAGACTAAATTCCTTGGTTCACTGAAGATTCAAAATGGAATCTGATATATTGTGGACAAAATCCATATCAAGTTAATGAAAACTAACCTGTATTGGGGGTCATTATAGCAGCAAAATTGGCATCAGTATCTACAATAATGTTTGTCATGTTCACTAAAGATGTGAGTGTGAATGGTTGTTTGTCTATATGTGCCCTGTGATTGGCTGGCGACCAGTCCAGGGTGTACCCTGCCTCTCACCCAAAGACAGCTGGGATAGGCTCCAGCACCCCCTGCAACCCTCGTGAGGAAAAAGCGGTAGAAAATGAATGAATGAATGAATGTTCACTAAAGACTAAATGGTCTTGAACGGGGCTGGTCGGACGATTATCTCTTTATTTTCATGAGAAAGCACATGATCGGCATGTGCCTAACATGCCTTTCAACACCGATCACCTGTGGCTTGTACTAGTGCTGCACACAGCGTCTTCTGACGACTTTCCTTCACACTGTGCAGAAATGTCAAACCCAAAACAAACATGTCTACCATGTGTTTGTGAGAATTATATAAATTTGTCGGGGTAGCATGTTAAAAAGTTATGTTAAAATAGTATGGCATTTCTAGAATAAACACCTGATGGAGTATGGTGAATTTAACCTTATTCGTTACACAAGAGATAAAGAAAACAGACACGCATTGCATATGGCAATATACCGAAACTGGCAAAATTAGAGTATATTTATTATGTGTTATTAGTGAATTAATGGTTAATTGGCGACTCCAAATTGTCCATAGGTATGAATGTGAGTGTGAATGGTTGTTTGTCTATATGTGCCCTGTGATTTGCTGGCCACCAGTCCAGGGTGTACCCTGCCTCTCGCCCGAAGACAGCTGGGATAGGCTTCAGTACCCCCGCGACCCTCGCGAGGATAAGCGGTAGAAAATCAATGAATTAATGAATTAATTTATGACTGTACGAGGCCTGGTGCCCCAGGAGACCCCCTACTTAAGTGGAGTCAATGTTTACACGAATTGTTGGTTTGGTTCACTGTAGCATCAAACTCTGCGTCCATGTTGACATAACGTGTTAAGTTCTTTGAATATAAACTTGTTTTCATTCATTAATTTTCTACCGCTTATCCTCACGAGGGTCGCAGAGGGTGCTGGAGCCTATCCCAGCTGTCTTCGGGCGAGAGGCGGGGTACACCCTGGACTGGTCGCCAGCCAATCACAGGGCACATATAGACAAACAACCATTCACACTCACATTCATACCTATGGACAATTTGGAGTCGCCAATTAACCTAGCATGTTTTTGGAATGTGGGAGGAAACCGGAGTACCCGGAGAAAACCCACGCATGCACGGGGAGAACGTGCAAACTCCACACAGAGATGGCCGAGGGTGGGATTGAACTCGGGTCTCCTAGCTGTGAGGCCTGCGCGCTAACCACTCAACCGCTGTGTAGCCTAACAATTTCTCCCATAAAATGTTCATGTTGATTCCAGACAAAATAGTCTTCGGTTTAGAAAAAAACAAACAAAAAACGATATCAAGTTCATGAAGACTAAATTGGATTGGACGATAGTCTTAGTCTTTGGGTTTTGTGCTCATGATGCAGCTCAACAAAAACCAAATTCTCCAAACAGTCCAACGGTAGTTATCAATTTACTTTGTCAAGTCCGGTTCTCGGCTTTGTGCTCACATAAAACGGAGTATTCGACGTCATATTATTCTACTTCCGTGCAAAAATGGATTAATCCTGGCTGGTGTATTTTACACAAGATGAGCAAGTTATTATGACGGAGTGTTATGAGAAGATGATCACTGCCAAAAACACTGTTGGTGATCTAGCTACCTTAAAAAAGAGCCCCCTTTGTAGTACTGGAAAATCTGGTTTTAGACTCAACAAACCAGGTTTGGTTCGTTGTGTTCCCAAAGTTGTCTTCAGTGTTCAGTGTTCAGTTTTCAGCGTCTACAAAAGTGTTTTTCAGGTTTATCACGGTTTAAACGGTCTTCGGTGTCTAAAAACCGTATCAAATTCATGAAGACTAAATTGGATTCAATGTCGGTTTCAATGTAAATAAATGTCAACAAAAACTTGAAATACAAACTTGCTTTCATTCATTCATTTTCTACCGCTTACTCTCACGAGGGTCGCTGGGGGTGCTGTAGCCTATCCCAGCTGTCTTCGAGCGAGAGGCGGGGTACACCCTGGACTGGTCGCCAGCCAATCACCGGGCACATATAGACAAACAACCATTCACACTCACATTCATACCTATGGACAATTTGGAGTGGCCAATTAACCTAGCATGTTTTTGGAATGTGGGAGGAAACTGGAGTACCCGCACTCCGAGGGTGGAATTGAACTTGGGTCTCCTAGATGTGTGGCCTGCGCCTTAACCACTCCACCACCGAGCAGCCAACTTGTTTTCAATGTCGACAAAAATGTTTTTCAAGTTAATTTAAAACTAATCTGTCCATATTTCCGCATGATAGGTTCATTGAAGACTAAATTTCTAAAAACATGAATGTTAGGTTCTTTGAAGACTCAGTTTTTAATGTTAATAAGACTCTAAATGGTTCATTTGCGTCTGTCAGTTATTTTTGTTGGCAGCAGAAATGGTTCAAAATAGTGGAATAGTGGAAAATAGAGGAATTGAACTTATGTCTTCTTTTGTGTTTTGCCGGCAGTTTATGTGAGCTTCCTGAGTCTCTTCGAGTCATGGCTGACGGAGCTGAGGCTGCCGCTTGACATCATCGCTCTGCGCTTCCTGCTCTTTCTCAGTCACACCTACGGTGCCGTCTTGCTACTGACCATGCCCCTCATCGCCGTGGAGACTCTGACCAGACTCCTGTGGCCTGAGTCGTCTGCATCGTGCAAACACCGTAGTGAGGTAGCATCAAGAGAGGAAGAAAGCGAGGATGAGGTTGAGGAGAATGAAGGCTGGCAGTCCCAAGCGATAAGCTACGTCTGCTGCTTGGCTGTGTGGGTGCTGGTGGCCCTCAGCGTGCAGTGCCGATGGCGGAAGGAGGAGGTGAGGCTAGTGGCTTGTTTGCGTGGAAGCGGCTCCTTGATGAGATGTTTGCCAAATCTGCTGAGTCCCGTACCCAGTAAAATGCACCTCTGCTGGGGTATGGCGTTCCTATACCTGCTCTTGCTCCTCCTCCTCACTTCAAGCCTGCATAGGTGGAAACGTGCCACCACGCACTCCCATGACAACTCCAAACTTTTGGAGTCTCACCAAGACGACTTTCCAGTCGTCCTCGCCTGCGATTGCCTGTCTGACGGGAGACAGAAAAGGGCGCCTCTTATATTCATCACGGAGGAGTCATACGAGAAGCGCCGCTCGGGTGCTCCCCACCCGGAGGTGAACTTGACGATAGCCTGGTTGGCTGTGCTCGCCATGTTTGTGCTGCCTCTCTACCTCAGCGTCAACATCCTCCTGCTCAGAAGCGTGGAGGCCCTGCTGGACGCGTGCTTGCACTTTTTGTTGTTCTCAACGCCACTGGCTTCTAAAAGCCACACGACGTATGAAGTATGAAGAAGCGGAGCTGGATGGTGACTGGAGGAGGAGGAGGAGGAGGAAGGAGGGGATGATTATTAAGGGATTAATATGAGTGCAAGCAGACAGCCGGTCTGCCTGTCAACATTGGTTTGCATTGTGCAAATGACTGCCATTCGCGTGTGCAAAAGCTGCTGAGGAGGCAGGCTGTAGCATGTTGGCTAAAGACGCTCTCAAGCTCATTATTTCTCATTACTCCACATGAGATAATATCATGATGCTGCTTTTCCACTCTTGATACACTTTCATTAGATAATAATATAATACAAAAGTATTTCTCTAGAAACAGAAACACAAAACACAATATTGATTGATTGGACAAACCTAATGTGAACACAGGTGTGCACACTAAAAGGTTCAAGTCAAAATTAGGAGTAAAATGCAAAAAAAAAATATTTATTTCACATTAACTGGAGATACTGGTTGATACTGGTTGATACTGGTTCAACAAGAGAGCAGGCCCAGCATGGTTTGACTATGGGAAAAATTAGAATAACAGAACTTATGCAAATGTCCATCATGTTTATACAATAGAAACAGGGAGGGTTTTTTTCTATGGGATTAACACTGCAGATAGTGATTGGTTGAATTACCCAAGAGGGCGGGGCCAAAGTCGTTTGACACAGGTGAGCAAACAAAGACAAAAATTGGAGTAAAAGGAAAAGAGAACAGAAAACTATTAACAGTAGAGATGCTCATTGGTGCCCTGTGATTGGCTGGTGACAAGTCCAGGGTGTACCCCGCCTCTCGCCCGAAGACAGCTGGGATAGGCTCCAGCAACGCCCCGCAACCCTCGTGAGGAAAAGCGGTAGAAAATGAATGAATGAATGCTCATTGGTTGGCCTAAACAGGAGGGCGGGGCCAAGTGATGGAACAAGGGCTTGGGGTAAAAGTCACAACTGTGAGTTAATAAGTGACCAAAAGTGGGGTTCCTGATTGGTCAAACTATGCAACGGGGCGGGGCCAATGGTTCATATGTGTACAGTATGTCAATTTTGTATTGAAGGAATTTTTCAGGGGGGACTTTTTTTTTTTTTTTAACTAGTATTAACACTGGCGATTACGGTTTGTTCAATTAAACAAGTGGGCGTGGCTGTCATCACAGATGTGAAAAAAATGAAAGGTAAAATAATTTTTTTCAAAAAACAACAATCTACAACTTAATCGGATTAAAAAAAATTGTAAATTGTATTGAAACTATTGAAATAAAGTTTTGTTTTGTCATTTAAAATAATGTATATTATTTCTTTCAATATAATAATTTGGTTTGAACTCTTTTTCATTTTGAGTTCAAATCTATGAATTATATAACACATATTTATTCATACGTGTGTGTGTGCGTGTCTATGTATGTATAAACACACATATACACACGCACACACACACAGAATATGGCATGCAAAGAAGAAAATTATAAAAGCCGACAATAGAGGGCGCTCTAGCAAGCAAATATTTTCCAATAAGAGCTTAGTGACCGCGCCAGGAAACGACAGATTTACCTTTTTCATTCTGACATTTTCCTTTTCACAATGCATCCTTAATTCTTACAATGACGCATCATCACTTCTGCCAGTACACACACACACACACACACATACACACACACACGGCAGCAACTAGTGTATGGATTTTCCTGACAATTTGAACACATCCACCACAGACACGGCATTCTAAAACTGTATAATCCCTCTTAACCCCCTGCTTTTTTCCTTGACATTCGTGTCATTTAGTAAAACTAATCCACATTGCGAACCTCAAAACACCGCCGGGTGATGCAAATATCATTTTTATGTATTTATGTATTAAACTAGGCAAATAATGTACACAAAAAACCTGTGGATGAATTCATTTATTGTACATTACAGTCTCCAGCAGCATAGTGTAGGAGTGTTTGTTTACACGTGGATGGGTGCACAGCGGCCATCCATAATAAAGGACACAATCATCAATAATATAATCATTAAAAGTGTCATAGTCATTATCATCATAAACATGTTTCTATCCCCACTGACTGGATGGCAAGATACATTAATCTCATTTGTAACATTTAAACAAAACTGGTCAAGGATGCGGCCCTGGTGGGGGTTGGGGGGTTGGTGGTCCTGGCTGTTGGTTTTAAAGCAGATTGTACATCAGAAACCCTGCAACTTCAAAGAAAACAAAAAGAAACATTTGGAATGTCCTTACATGGACCCTCGTCCAATCCCATCCTGCTGGAGCTGACGGGTAAAAAGGTGCAAACATGGCGTTTCATTATTTAGGCTTTTTGGTATGATGCAAGGGGCGTGTGCTCGGATCTCCAGATGGGATTGTTGCTGGATTGGAAATGATAGTCGAGGCAAATATACCTCCGTGCCACGTGGCTGGCTAACCCCCCCCCCACCACCACCATACACACAAACACACAAATCTACCAGTATGTTGGATTTGGCTGCAGGACAAGAGGCTCTTAGTGGAGATTCTGCAGGACATGTGCTGATAAAGCCCGGCGCTTGGAGGCACGTGGAGAGGACAAATACGTGTGAATCTCATGGGAACCGTCGTCAACGTTGCCACACGGATTAGCATTTTCGCACCTACCCTGGACTCAATATCGTTTAGTAGCATCAGAAACCAGTTGGAAGGGTAGACATTTAAACACTTTTAAACCAACACCGCTGCACACAAAAGGTTGCCAATGTGTCAAATCATGCACCCCTTACTTATACTGTGTCGCCAAGTGCTGCCATTTTTCTGACAAATACACCTCACGGGTCAGAAGGACTGCATGGAAGATTGCATTTGCAACCCTGCGAATTAGCCCATTTTTAATAAAAACATGACTTTAAGTGGGAAAACCTGCCGTGATTTGCACAGAAAATAGTCTGATGCAAACCCCAACTTGCACCTGGAGGTGTTCTTCATCGATATCTACACCACTCCTTACTCATATGGTACAAAACAAACCGAAAGGAGATCATCAACCCAAATGTGCAACCAAAAACACGTGGAAAAATTCCAGGCTGACACACCAATAATATACATGCAATAACAATACTATTTTATACCAATTTATAACCCGCAAGGTATGCTGGGAAGCAACACTTCCCAAATATGAAGCTACCAAACATACCTTGTGGGTATATACATTAGTTTAAAATAGTCGTGTACTGCATGTGTATTAGTACGTGTCTATGCAGTTCCACGTGTGTTACTCGTATTTGGGTTATTTTTGGTTGCACCATGAGACAGTGGCTTTGATGACATCCTGTTAAATTGAGAATCGGAAGATGCAGCCCAGCAAATATTGAAGATAGACTATAAAACCTTGAGGACATCAGTATAGTAATAGCAATTAGACCACAACCCATAGGGGGCGCCACCAATGTGTCACATGACATGTACTACGTATATATAGAACCAGGTCCTTTCTCCACCAATAGCAGCATTGTCTGTGGGCGACTGGGGGTGCACACATCCAAAAGGGAAGGACTGGATTGGTAAATAAGGATGTGGACTCTGGCTTCTGGCTCTAGGTTGGCCGGTCCAGGGTGGACATAGGAGGGGAGAACATGATGACATCATCATGTTCTGTGTAACATTCACTGTCACATTGCTTCAAGATGGACGAGAAGCAGGAAGCGGCGATTTCCCTCCTATCTCGCGCCATCCTCGCATTAAAAGATCTTCACAAGTCACAAGAAACGTTAAGATGTTGAACAGATTTCCCGGACATCTTTGTTGTCATATTCCAGGTCTTAAAGGCGCACTGTGTTGATTCGCAGCGGCTGCACGTTCTTTCCGTTGGCGTGGCTCTGACCCGGACTGAAGTAAGGGAAGACCTTGGTAGGGAATTTCTCCCGGTAGGTGTAAAGCCAGGACATGTCGTCTGCGTTGTAGAAGATGAGAAGACCTTTTGGGTAGTCCAAGTAGACGCCTACCTTCTCCAGCTTACTCTTCACGTTCAGGCGGGTCCACGGCTCGGTGCAAGCGCTATACTGGTTTCCGTCGTGCATGACGATACAGTAGAAGCCGCGGCCGGGCTGGATTTGGATGCTGCCCTTGCGGCTGACCGTCTCGCTGGCCACGCCGATCATCCACTGGGTCTTCTCCGACACCATCACTTCCCAGTAGTGTACCCCCGATGCGAAGCCCTCGGCGCCCAGGACGGATACCTCCACGTCAAAGCGACGCGGCGAGTCCTGAAGGGGCTGCGGGTGGAGGTTGCCGTACGCAACGATGGTGCAGTCGTCCGACAGGATGAGTCTTTGGTGGGCGGTGATGGGGTCAAGGGTCAGCGCAGCAGGCACTAATGATTACAAACAACAACAGTTTATTGTGGTGTCCTTCTGCGCTAGGGCAAGGGTGTCCCAATTGCGGCCTGGGGGACATTTATGGTCCATGATTGTTCAGATGTATTTATAAATTCTACAAATACGATTAAGATAAAACGCAGGCTTTGTTTTTCTTTAAATATGTGAAATGTCTTTGAAATCTTTGGATAGCGACCGAAAGGACAAGATCGCGGGTACAGGCGACTGAAATGAGTTTTCTCCGCAGGGTGGCTGGGCTCTCCCTTAGAGATAAGGTGAGAAGCACTGTCATCCGGGATAGACTCGGAGTAGAACCGCCGCTCCTCCACATTGAGAGGAGCCAGATGAGGTGGCTTGGGCTTCTGGTTAGGATGCCAGGATCTGGTTAGGGAAGACCCAGGACATGTTGGAGAGACTACGTCTCCCAAACTGGCCTGGGAACGCCTTGGGATCCGCCGGGAGGAGCTGGACGAAGTGGCCAGGGATGCTGTCCACGCGACCTGACCTCGGATAAGCGGTAGAAGATGGATGGATGGATGGATGGATGGATGGATATTTGAAATGTACGCAGGTTGGGTTGCTGCTTTGCCGCGTTAGGGCTTCCTCTACAGTTGCAATTTGTATTGCACTTTTAATTCACTGCTACTTTGACTTTTAGGGTAGTAATGATAATTCATAATGACGCCTACAGAGAACATACTAACTCCTTATTTCTAAAATCACAAATACTTCAACTTGCTGATATAGTTCATCTTCAAATAGCTAAAATAATGCATAAGGCTAAAAATAACCAATTACCTAAAAATGTCATCCAATACTTCTCTACAAGAGAGGAGAAATATGATCTCAGGGAAGAACTACATTTGAAACACTTATATGCTAGGACTACGTTAAAAAGCCATAGCATTTCAGTATGTGGAATCAAACTATGGAATGGATTGAGTAAGACCCTCAAACAATGCACAACGATGAGCCAATTCAAGAAACAATACAAGCAGTTGATGTTTGCTAAATACAAGGATGAAGAGTCTTGAACCAGTCATGATGTGCTATACATATCACTATATTGACACTTACATAAAACGGAATCAAACATGCTTTCTTCTATTGTAGAGTTGCAACTCTTTGTGCCTCTTGTACAAAAAAAATTGCAAAAGACGTATAAATACGTCTTTGGGAGTGAATGACTTAGAATTAGCATTCCTTCAAGTCAAGATAAATTCAGATTTAGCGTTTCAATGATCTCCAATAGGACAATTTTTGTTGATGGGAACAAATGCTTTGCTATTTTAGTTATTTGCTAAATAATAATCTATTAATTCCACACAACCAAAATGTCCTTATGATCTCTTAAGGGTTCCAATCATTCCTAAAACTCAACCTAAAAATAGCGATTTCAACACAACTTTACATTTTTAATGGTAAGTGCGCACCATCAAGGATGCTCATCGGTGAAGGGTGAACTTGGGGAAGGGTGAACTCACAAAAAGGACTGCAAGAGCTGGAGGAGGCAATCATAGCTGTGCTGAGCTCTCCATAAGGTGAGAATGCCCAACCATTTTAGCAATAGCATACAAAATAGAAGCAGGAAGCTTTCTAAAAAGGGCATAGTAAGGTGAAGTGTTTGCACGCCTTGGCCATTTTGGAGTGATGTTTTTGGTGTTTGTTATAAACAATAGCCTCACGCTGACAACACCACTCGTTTCTCAGCGTCTAAACCCGGTGAGGGATTGAAGGATGTTGGTAGAGAACGTCTTTGTATCGTCTCTGGCAAACCGCTGCTGATGGATTGGAACCAATTGTTCCATTTGGCTGACAGTCAAGGAGAGAGAAGTAAGGGGGAAAAAAACTGCAGTTTGTAATAATGCCTGGCCTCCTTCTCATCATGGCAACGAGTTGAAATGGGAGGACTGATGGGAGGGAGGAACAAAAATTCCTCTGCACATTATTGAAATCATCATCTTCTGCTACAGTATCAGTGATTGATGGAGGATGGCAGAGCTCCTCTCGGCACTGTTTGACGAAAGGAGGAGGAGGGGCATGGTGGCCCTTTGGCTTGGACCGCTACTGGTAGTGGTCAGGAATAGCTGTTTGTCATGCATTCTGGCTATTTACAACCTAACACTTGTTGGACGCCATAATAAACCTTAATTTTTTGCTTATCAACAACAACGGTAGAGTACCAAATGGGGGAGTTTAAAGAAGATATCAAATTCCTTACATTAGCCACGTTGACATGAGTTTTTCTCTTTCCATATGGAATCTTTCCCAATTACCTTTCCGAAAGCAATGGTATACATGGAAAGGAATAGTCTACATGTGCCGCTATAATCAACCAGAATAGTCAATAGGGCATGCGCAGTAAAACGTAAACACCAACATCACGTGATACCGACTTCCTCGAGTTTTTCTTTCACTTGTTGGAATAACTCCGTATTGCCAGTTTTTCGTTCGTCCAGTCTAGAAATTTAGTTTGAATCAAAACAAACTTTCCGCAGTAGTCCAACGCCGATTGCTCGCCTCCATTTTTTTATTTTTTATTTTTAAATCAAAGAACGTCTCGAGCTGCGTGTTACGTCATATCTCAGCATTCGCTGAAAGAACGCACCCGGGAACAGGAAAAGATAAAGTTCAATCTTGCTAACATTTTATAATTAAGCTCGGCACATGTTTTATATAGATAGTTATTTTCTTTTTTAATAAAACTGGACTTGTGAATGGCGTATAGAAGGGTTTAGATCAGGGGTGTCAAACTCCCTTTGGTCTGCGGGCCGAATACAGCTTAATTTGAGATCAAGCGGGCCGGACCAGTAAACTCATTGCAAAATGACATAGAACTAACAATAAGCCCACTTTTTTCCTTTGTATTAGTCACTAATACTAATAATTTGTGCAAAGAATGAGTAAATTATCAAAATGTTTATTAACAGAATTTTCTTTTTACATTATGAACAATATATTATGAACAAGAGAATAACATAAGAACATAAATAAAGTATGTGCAATTTTAACAACACTTTAACACAGTTAAACATATATTTAAGTGTGTTGTACATAAAACTGATCACAGAATTAGTAACAATGTTCCAAAAACATTTATAGCAGCCTTGTGGAACTTAAAAACACTGTTTTTCAACATCTGGAAAGCAATTTGAACAAATGAATAACCTTCACTGTTGAGCGAAAAACTGCAAAATCTGTTTCGAGTTCGCTAAAAACCTGAAATCTTTTCTCAAACTCCATCAACAGCCCTGAAATCTTCTCTTTGTACCGTTTCACGTCAGAATTAACGCTTGCTGCGGACATATCTTTTAAACAGGGAAAATGCGCCCCCTAGCGGATAATACAAGAACTACAATTTTTAAATTAAATTCATATTTTTTTTATACAATGCAGCTTTCTTCCCCGGGCCGTACCAAACCACCAGACGGGCCGGATCCGGCCCGCGGGCCGTATGTTTGACACCCCTGGTTTAGATTCTGTTCCACAGATGGCCGTAATGCACACGAAAGCTGCTTGCCAACCGCCAATAAACAACAGAAGAAGAAAAACACCACAAAGAAGAACTTTCCGTTTGAGCAGGTACAAGATACCTCGATCGGATTGGGGAAAGGAATATTCCACCCCTGTGAATCCGATTATATATTCATTCGGATTGGCACTTTTCTTTCGGAATGAGGTGTATACAAAGGTTACATTCTTTCCGTTTGAGCAAATAAACCGAATGGAATTGGAATATTTGGGTCCATGTATACGTGGCTATTGTTGACATCTGGTTTACTGCTACCATACTGTGACTCTCCGAACTGCACCACATAGTGGAAACATACCCCTAAGGTATGCCGCTACTTAACTTGCAAAATACCACCTACCTGGAGAGACATCCTGGAAGAGCGACTTCCATATGGTGTACTGCAGTGGTCCCATGTACTTGGATGTGGGGAAATCTTCGTACGTCAGATTGGTCTCATGTATCTTCCCTTTGATTCTGTCACAGGAAGAGATCAATGGTTGCCTCAATCAGTTGATTTGCCACTTGCTTAATAACGCAGCGCCTCTCTGTATAATCTCCTAAATGGGGTTGAAATGTGGGACTCCGTATTCTTATATATATTTATTTCCTGTAGTTGTTCAACAAGCAAGAAAATAATCAAATGTCCTGATGGTGTTTTCATGGTGCCATGGCTTAATATCTCATCTCATGCTCTTGCATGAAAATGTTAAAGAGTTCAATTAAAATGTCCTCTATAAACCACATCCAGATTAAACACGACGCCTACTTTTTAGAACCAAATCCCCATCTGTTTAGGGATTATCTCAACTTGTTGTAAAAAAAAAGTACACCCCATAGATTTCAGCCGACGTTCTATTAGACAGTACAATAGAAAGTAAACTTGAATATACTTTAGCGTAGTCAGTAGGCCTGTCACGAGACACCCAGTTCATGAGATGAGATGACATCCGAGATTGGGCCTCATTGAGAATGAGACAAGACAAGATTTGAACATTAATGTTAAGAAGGGTACAATGAACAAATACTATAACCAGCCAAGCTAAGATTTTTATTTAACCGAGTCACAAAACTTGATATTTTTAACATCAGTGTTTATAAATGGAGACTAAATTATATTATTGTCATCATTTTTTGGAGCCAAATAAACCACAAATACTATAATAATAATCATTTGTACTGCCTGTCTTCTCCCCGTGCATGTGTGGGTTTTCTCCGGGTATTCCGGTTTCGTCCCACATTCCAAAAACATGCTAAGTTAATTGGTGACTCCAAATTGAATTGTCCATAGGTATGAATGTGAGTGTGAATGGTTGTTTGTCTATATGTACCATGTGATTGGCTGGCGACCAGTCCAGGGTGTACCCTGCCTCTCGCCCTGAAGACAGCTGGGATAGGCTCCAGCATCCCCGTGACCATCGTGAGGATAAGCGGTCGAATATGAATGAACGAATTTTGACTATCTGTTAAACATTTGTGGCATTTCTGGAAATGCTGGCTTTTCCAACTGTGTTAAGGAGCAGTATGCTGCAATTACCTTGTGATGTACCAAATTACACATCCTGTGAACGTACTCCATTTTGCGCTCTCCGTTAGTATTTACTTTGCTGATTAAACGTGTCAGTGAGTGTTGACTGTCGGGACGAAGGCTCTACATCTCAATGTGTTGTTTTTTTCCTTTTTTCCCTCCCCAGATGGAAAAATTGGCTCAGGTGGATATGTTTGCGGTAAATCAGTCAGTCCATCAGAGTTAATGGGCTCTCTTTGCTTATCTGGTTTGAAGCCGGAATATTCCCATGCGTGGGTTGTGGTATTTTGCTTTGCAATCATCTTATTCCCCTCCTAATTTCTACTTCATTAACTTGCATCGCTCCCCACGAGGTTTACTTGCTGCAATCTAAGTGTGCATACTCGGGGACCCACTACACTCAAGTCTACCTTAGGTTCATTTCTATTGTGCCTTGAGAAGATATAATAACATTTTTCTTGAAACACGTGGGTGTATTCTCTTTTGCTACCACAGCAGATTCTCTTACCTTTCGGACGTAATGGCCACCCCCTCAAGGAAGTCGTGCCGCCCCGTCTCATCGAGGCGCTCCTGCAGGATCTGGATGCCCTCCTTGACGTCGCGTAGCTGCTGGCTGTAGCGCTGGATCTTGTGCTCGATATCGGTGAGCTTGCGTGCTGTGTCCATCTCCAGCTCTTCCAGCATGCTCTTCTGACGCTCGCGCAGAAAGCGGTGGAGGCGCTCGAAGGCGTCACCGATGGTGGCCCGGAGACCTTTGGCTGAGGACTAAAAAAAAAAAAAAAGACGCAAGGACCCATCAGTTTTACAAAGAGGACCAGAATCCTATATATTGTACTTACATACACTACAATGTTTCTGACCCATTTCTGCATGCAAACTACTATTTCTGTGAGCATTAAGCTCTCCTCGTACACTTTTAGGAATGTTCATCTGAAATTTAATTTCCGCAGCCCTAAAAATTCCCTCCAGAGTGGCGGCTGGTACTGTATATTCTCTGTGGAAACCCATTAAATGTGACAATTTCTCAAGGAGTATGACAGTTATGACATTAGGAGTAGACAGCGTCTCAGCCCTCCTAGCTAGTTGAAGAGTGGAGTGGGAGGATGCAGCAGGCCTGACAATCAGTCTTGCTGACTATGGAACTGAGCAGGTAGGTGTCTGCAGCCCATGGAGACAGGAAACTGGATAGGATACCTTTCAGGCAAGTGTGTGAAGTGTGAAGTGTGAAGTGAATCCACTGTGTGTGTGTGTGTAGGATCTTCCAGAATACGAACAAGCCAAGTATTTAAAATGTAGCGCCTTTTAAATTAGAGTTTAATGGCTGCTGTTTCCTCCTCCATCTCAGTCACATTTGGAGAGACACATTGAGGGGAAAACGAAAAAGGAGGCCCCTTTGGCGAGGAAGGAAAAAGGAGGAGTGGAGGTGGTGGAAACACAGTAGAGGAAGTTCAGGCAAATGGAAGGGAAATCTAATGAGATCAGTGCATTTTCACTGACGAGTGGCTGTTCCTGCAGTTAGGGCACACCCACAGGGCGGGTTGGCCTCAATCTGAAGGGAAGTGGTGCGATGCTGCAACAGGTACGTCAATCTCAGCGCTTTACTCAAGTGTGGCAGGGGAATTTTCGACTCACAAGGAAAGATTTATTATGAGGATTTATTGCAAAGTCTCCTATCATCCTATAGGGCAAAATATAGTGTTTTTGAATGATGAACAGTAATGGGTGTCGCTCAAGCCTGTTCATTAGAAAAATGCCATTAGTTTTGTCAGTTACTTTGTTTATTTATGTATTATGTTTGGATAATGTTCATTCATTTTCTACCGCTTTTTCCTCACGAGGGACGCGGGGGTGCTGGAGCCTATCCCAGCTGTCTTCGGGCGAGAGGCGGGGTACACCCTAGACTGGTACAACCATTCACACTCACATTCATACCTATGGACAATTTGGAGTTGTTTTGGAGCATGTTTTTTCTTGGAATGTGGGAGGAAACCGGAGTACCCGGAGAAAACCCACGCATGCACGGGGAGAACATGCAAAGGATGAGGGTGGAATTGAACCCTGGTCTCCTAGCTGTGAGGTCTGCGCGCTAACCACTCAACCGCCGTGCCACCTGTTTGTATAATGTGCCTCAGATAAAGGAAAGTTTGGAACTGAATGTGTATTACTGGATGGTGCTTCTACCATCACTTGTTCAGACTATCTTTCCTCAACTCCGGGAAAGCACAAGCACTGACGCACATGAAAATAAACAAAGATAGATATAGTCTACAAATCCGAGAATAATAGGGTTTGGTGCCAAATTTCAAGGCTGACTAAACAGGGACTGCTGCTCAGTCATGTGGTATCTTGCAGTCTTCTGCGTAGCTCTGTCAGTGGTCAAATAACTTTGATTTCATCAATATGTTTGCAGATTTTTTGCTCAATAAACTGCTTTGACGGGGCGACACGGTGGCCGAGTGGTTAGCGCGTAGACCTCACAGGTAGGAGACCAGGGTTAAATTGCACCCTCGGCCATCTCTGTGTGGAGTTTGCATGTTCTCCCCGTGCATGCGTGGGTTTTCTCCGGGTACTCCGGTTTCCTCCCACATTCCAAAAACATGCTAGGTTAATTGGCGACTCCAAATTGTCCATAGGTATGAATGTGAGTGTGAATGGTTGTTTGTCTGTATGTGCCCTGTGATTTGTCTGGCGACCAGTCCAGGGTGTGCCCCGCCTCTCGCCCGAAGACAGCTGGGATAGGCTCCAGCAACCCCCGCGACCCTCGTGAGGAAAAGCGGTAGAAACTGAATGAATGAATGAATAAAACTGCTGTGACAAAAAGCATAGGTTGCTCTCCAACAGACAGTGTTTATCTGCATAAAACGTCAATATTCATAGACAACTGGACAGATGATTTTGTCCAACATCGCCACGAGAATTAGATGTGATTTCAGGAGACAAAAATGCTGCAGTACCTTGGTCTCGGTGAGTTGTCTCTGCAGGAGCTGCAGGGCCTCGGTGTGACCCTTCTCGCTGTCCTGCAGGGTGGCCAACTGCTCCTTCATCTCCCTCTGCAAAACACAGGCCAACCACAAGCAGCAGCAGGTCAGGGTAATACAACATTAGAAGCACGGATGGCTGAATTTCATTTTCATTTGATCCGCTCCTATCTTGCTGCAAATGGACCGCTCCGCGCAGAAATGCTAATCAGTCGCTTTATCTCAGCCACACGCTGCTCTGTTTATACAACTTTGTATTGTTTGTTGTTACTGCTCGGTCTGCTTCCCTGTGCAGATTAAAAGCTTCGGCTACACAACAAGAATGCAGAAGGAGAGCCAAAACATGAAATGCATGAAATCCCAGGAGACATCGGGGTGCGTCAGAAGGAAACTGGGTCTAGTCTCCCGTCGGGCTCGTGCTGGGAGAACTTGCGCTATGCTTCAGCCCTTCTAAGGTCGCCACACGCGAGAAACAAGGCTCTGCTGTCACATAAAATGCCGTTTCACTCTGATACTGTAAACTTGAGCATGCATGCACATCTGGGATCAGCAGATGTTCTTTCATTTTTTAATTACCACCTGGTTGGTGTTTTCTGGATCAGTACAATCAGTACAGTCTTATTTAATGCAAAGTGCTATTTCATGATGTTTCGGCCTTGGCTTACCAACCATTTGACACAGTAGTCACAAAAAGGACCAGGATGTTCCATCACGGTACCTCATCCTTTGTGGAGACACAAAGGTGCTCCATCTCCATACCAAGCATCGTAACGTCTCTGCCATCTTTGGGGTCTATTGAAAAGGGGTCACCTGTCCCAAACTTTGCAATCTTGACAGTGGTGAACGTGAATAATATGGGTTGGGCCTTTTTTAAATTCCAGATATAAATATGCCTTGAGTAGGTTCTCCCACTTCTGATACAGCGTAATAGAGATTGACCCATTTGGGGTTTTCAGGGCAGATATCGATTAAAGGAGGCCTGTAACTGATATTTGGAGCCGATTATCATTTGCAACAGAAGTAAAAAAATTGGCACAAAATCTCGAATAATTTTGAATAATGCAAACTATGAAACTTTAAAATTTGTTTAACTGCATGTTTATTGAACCAAACAAATCGAAAAATAGCTCCAGAAGAGCATGGAGTTTCTAGACTGAGATGCATCTTTTAGAAGTTGAATAAAAACTTAAATAACTCACTGAAAAGTTTCCAGAGTAAATAAATCAATATTTACATATTAGAGCAAGCGAGCTAATTTAAGTCTTAGTTTTCATCTTGGCGTACTTCCCTGCAACAAAACAAGACTGAATTGAATTTCTTACTCCCTCTCACAATCACATACACAGGCTTCTACAATCATGGACTGTTTCCACATTGATATTAGCGCATTGCTGAACCAATCAGATGGCGGCGTGGGTGGAGCAATGTTGGAGAGACACAAAAAAAAAAAAGAGACGCAGCTGCATTTAAGCCAATCTTACATTGATTTCTTGATATCGGTCCTTCGGATTTAAATAAAGGCCGATAACGATATACGTCAAATTCCAAATATCAAATCGGTCGACCACTGCTGTGTACTCCCACTTCTCACACCATTTAGCCCCACTTCTCACATCATATAGTCCCTATGTACTCCCACATCGGAGACCCTTTAATCCCGCCTCCGATACTGTGTACTCCCATCCCAAATGCTGTACACTTGTCCCTTATGAATATGAAATCATAGCCAACGTTAGCCCACCTCAGCAACTTTTAATCAACTTGCTCTAATTCAGGGTGAAACAAATGCAACAAAAGCAGGCGTCATCTATTTCAAAGCCACAGTCAAGGAAATCTTGACATCTTGTCGCTTTGCTCAGGTGTCACTTCCCTTCAAACACCAAAGGCAGCGAAAATCCCCCAAATGGAACTGTCAGCTAAGGGGACTAGGGGGGAAGAAAAATATATAACAAGCAGCTACTCAGCTGAAATAAATACTTGAATACATCTCTGCTGACAATAACAATTTAAAGAGTCTAACGGCAACAGGGGGAGAAAAGCATACATGCTATTATTCATCAGTGTGTGTTGTTGCAAAACATCCCTGAGTGCAACAGCTTGCTGTAAATGATTCCAAAAGATGCTGCATTTTCTCCTCTCAAGGACATGAGGAGAGGACAACAAATGGCTGCCATTACAGGGTGGGGCGGGCTAGTGGTGGTGAGCGTGACTCTTCATGTTAATGATGGAGGGGGGGAGTGCTGCAGGCTCGGAAACCTCGACCGCCTCATCATCGCACTGGCTTATGTGCAGGGAGTCAAAGGCCACTCCCACACTCTGAGCTAAGACAGGAGCTGATAAAATTGGCCGAGAAAATGCGCTACTATACCGCAAAATGTGGGACTGACTGGTCGAGAGGGCATATGATCGGTCTATAAAAAAGCCCAGAATGTCTATGAAATCAACTACATGTGCTTTTTCCCCCACAATATTGCCACTACATGAATAAGAGCTTTTAATTTAGGGTGTGTCACCACCATAACCCAGCCAGGACCAAGCAAACATTTTGAGCGGCAAAGTCACTGATGCAACTGTTTTCAACTCATTCATTATCTACCGCTTATCCTCACGAGGATCGCGGGGGTGCTGGAGCCTATCCCAGCTGTCTTCGGTCAAGAAGTACACCCTGGACTGGTCACCAGCCAATCACAGGGCACATATAGACAAACAACCATTCACACTCACATTCATACCTATGGACAATTTGGAGTCACCAATTAACCTAGCATGTTTTTGG
The DNA here is from genome assembly GCF_030265055.1 of Doryrhamphus excisus. Classification (NCBI taxonomy): domain Eukaryota; kingdom Metazoa; phylum Chordata; class Actinopteri; order Syngnathiformes; family Syngnathidae; genus Doryrhamphus; species Doryrhamphus excisus. The sequence goes on along the minus strand of NC_080483.1, from coordinate 9,425,063 downwards.
AATTCATTCATTCATTCATTTTCTAACGCTTATCCTCACTAGGGTCGCGGGGGGTGCTGGAGCCTATCCTAGCTGTCTTTGGGCAAGAGGTACACCCTGGACTGGTCACCAGCCAATCACAGGGCACATATAGACAAACAACCATTCACACTCACATTCATACCTATGGACAATTTGGAGTCGCCAATTAACCTAGCATGTTTTTGGAATGTGGGAGGAAACCGGAGTACCAGGAGAAAACCAACGCATGCACGGGGAGAACATGCACACTCCGCACAGAGATGGCCGAGGGTGGAACTGAACCCGGGTCTCCTAGCTGTGAGGTCTGCGCGCTAACCACAAGATCGCCGTGCAGCCCTGTTTTCAACTCATGCAAAACGAAATTAAAATTCTCATGCAGACATTTAAAGGCTACCAAACTCCTCCGCATCCTACAGATGTTTTTTTAGTGTAGTTGCTTGGAGAAAGATAATCTCTTGGATTCAAATGAATGACAATAAATTGACATTTTATTTATTAAAAAATAACTAATAAATAATGAAATGGAGAGATCTGATGTATTCACAATTATTCAGGTAGTTGTATGAATAAATCTAACCTGCAGACATTTTTTTTTTTTGAAGTTCATTTAAGCAGCTCAAGTTCCCAGATGAAACATGTCAATTCCAATGCCCGTCGTCACTCCATCTTCAATGTTGCGGGGGCTTTATTCATTATTTATAGCGTCTAAAAGTGCATGCTGCAAACTCTCTCCCTGTGGCCCTGCTTTGAAAGCCAACACAAATCCCTCAAATCTTCCATACTGAAGCCAGCTTTAATATGCTCTCCAGCAGCTCCTTCAGGGTATAAGAGAGTGCTCAATGTGATGAAGGGGCAAACAAAACATGCTACTTCATAGGCATGAGTGATGATTTTTAAAGAAAGGACCTACAGGATGGAAAATATGTGCAAAAAACGGTGACATAAATAACTGCTGACATCCAATGAAATACATTCCCACTCATAAAAGTTGAGAAACTGTGAAGGTGGAAATAGACTATAACTATAAACTACATACCGATTACCATTACCATACCAAAACTACTTGTTTAAGAAAACACATTTCATGGCTGTACTAGCACATAGGCTAGATGAATGACTTTGCTTTTATACCAAAACATTTGGTCAAAGAAGCAGCAACAAGAGGAAACATGGATGCTGGCAGCCTCTAGCAGTCTTCAGTTTGTATATAGGGCACGCCATGTAAATGATGAACGCTTCTCGGAGGCTGCTGTTCTACTTCGTCATCGAATGTGGGAGCGCAGCACAGTATGCAAATGCATCACCCCAAACTGGAAAAACTAAGGAAAAACAACACTATGTGACAAAATGAATATTCTTTTAAAATGGCTGAACAGAAAGGAAATTATTCTGGAAGTGGAAATGCTCAGCACTCAGACTTTGGAACACTCTACCACTACACATCTGTCTACTGGACTCAGTTCGTATTTTTAAATAACAACTTACTTGACCTAGGATTTTTAGCATTTGTTTTCGTTCTTGCTGAGCATTTAGCTCTTAGTTCTCTTGATTACATGGATGTATAGAATTTGTATACTGATACAAGCATCACCTAGCAGTTACCACAGCAAAGTAGACGGTCCAACTAAAGCGGTTTTAAAAAATTAAGAAGGATTCCAACCTTTTATACAGTGGATTGCTGCACATAATTCACTGCCCTGCAAATTTGCCCATTTTTGGTCCAAAATATTTAATTTTTTTTCTACAAAAAGTAGACCATAGACCATTGGATTGAGTAAGGACCTCAAACAATGCACAATGATGAGCGAATTCAAGATACAATACAAGCAGTATCACTATACATATCACTATATTGACTTACCATGGTACCCATTATGTCATTGTATGGTCATATTACCTCATACTTCGGTACATGACAAAAAAAATTTTAAAATACATTTAAAATAAAAAAAAATTAAAAAAATATATTAGGAAAGCAGGAAGTGAACAAATGTAACAGTTACTGATTGTAAAAGTACCAGATGGAGGGGTAGGATTTAATAAGCTTTGCTTCTTCCTACTCCTTTTGGACATGTGGAACTGTGAACTGATTATGTGATGCATTCAATTGTAATCTGATGCATGTTCAAATGAAATAAAACCATTACCATTGTCTTCTGCGGAAAATACATTCATTCATTCATTAATTTTCTACCGCTTTTTCCTCACGAGGGTCGCGGGGGTGCTGGAGCCTATCCCAGCTGTCTTTGTGTGAGAGGTGGGGTACACCCTGGACTGGTCGCCAGCAAATCATAGGGCGCATATAGACAAACAACCATTCACACTCACGTGCGGAAAATACATCTCATTCATCATATGTACACCGTACATGTAACACTGTTTAAATATGTGTATCTTCTGCTTCATTGATCATATTTTTTCACCTGTGTTGAAATTTCACACTTTGTTCAGTGGTCCTTAAATGCAATAAAGTTGTGTGCCACAGCGAGCTGTGTGTCAAATTTTTTATGATCATATCAATTACACATCGTTTTTCCACCATTCTCGGGTGGCCCCCGGAGCATCACACACACGGGAGGTGACATCACATCTAGTTCATTCGACCGGGTAATTGTCGCAAATCTCTGTCCAGCCATTTGACATTTCAAAAAAGGAATAGAGAGATAGATTATAGATACCCAGAGATAGAATAAGGAGAGAAGAAAAAAGCAAAGGCATGGGAACCTGTCGGTTACAGAGGAAACATATCACATCAGTTTACATGAATTTACACGGACATTTATGTAAGTTTATCTTCGATACTAGCAAGATCTGCTAATCGCAAGAGTACACACATGTGAGGAATGAGGAAAGAACTTACCTAACCCGAACCACTAATCATTAGTTTTTCAGTAGTTCCGCGGTAACTACTCTAAATGTATGTGCCTTAGTTGTTCAGTAACTGCTCTCCTCATTAGGTGCTTGGTAACTACTCTATGTGCCTTAATCATTGGTTCCTCATAGGTTTCTCAGTAACTACTGTATTTTTGTGTAGCTTATTGTAAAGTGAGACACATTCCCCTAAAAGGTGTGTATGAATATGGGGAAATCCGATTGGACAAAACAAACTTTTCATATCTCTGCTGAAAAACTGTGTAAACACAACCTGAAAATGACCCTTTGGATGTGTTTGACTGCCAGAGGAATTTCACAACAACTCCAATAACAGCCAGATCCACCTTTTTTTTTTTGGTGTGTGTAAAGCCTCTTAGGATTACTCCGTCGTAGTCAGTATGTTATTAATATAAAACCATTTAGAATGTGTGAGGAACACAAATTGCCAAGTGAGGAGGCGTGTTGCTCCTGCAGATATGTTTTGCTGCGATGGAATATGATGCAGCTCAGAGCGATGGTTACTTTATATGCGAGGAGGCCTCCTGCAGCCGGAGCTGACCAAATTAAGTACTGTGCCTGGCTCGCTTTCACCCGGCCCCCCCTGACAGCCGATAAATATTTGGGATTAAGTCACACTGTAAAATAACACAGTGGATCTGTGAATTTTAAGTACAGCCTGTGGTCAGGTATTATGCATCATCATATCCTTCGATGATTTGACATTGTGCACAAAAATGCAAAGAGGAGTATGATATTAAAACCATCATGCTCAAAGATTATTAAAAAAAATGAATGTACACAGATATTGGCAGCTTACGGCCATACTACCCTGAAAACGCCCGATCTCGGAAGCTCGGGCGGCACGTTGGTCGAGTGGTTTGTATGCAGACCTCACAGCTAGGAGACCAGGGTTCAATTCCACCCTCTCGGCCATCTCTGTGTGGAGTTTGCATGTTCTCCCCGTGCATGCGTGGGTTTTTTCTGGGTACTCCGGTTTCCTCCCACATTCCAAAAACATGCTAGGTTAATTGGTGACTCCAAATTGTCCATAGGTATGAATGTGAGTGTGAATGGTTGTTTGTCTATATGTGCCCTGTGATTGGCTCGTGACCAGTCCAGGATGTACCCTGCCTCTCGCCGAAGACAGCTGGGATAGGCTCCAGCACCCCCGCGACCCTCATGAGGAAAAGCGGTAGAAAATGAATGAATGAATGAATGTACACAGATAGCATCACATTTCATCAGTGTGTACATATATCCCTTCTTTTTATTCTTTGAGGAATATACTAAATTTTTTGATCTTCTTCAACATGATGGTAGATCATGCCTTCCACCTGCACGTTACCTCCACATTTGTTTCCAATGCCGAGCAGCTCCCGTGCAAGGTTGATGAAGCCTTTCCCCTCTACCACAGCTACAGAGTCATAAATCCTGGCTGCACAAGCCAAACCATTTCTTTCGTCAGACAAGACTTGACACCAGATGGTAATTTGCATTTGACGAATGAATATATGTCTAGCGGATTCTTTCTAGAATTTGCATTGTAAGCGCACCTCTGGAGACCATTCCTCCCTGACTCGCTGATGTACTTGATTAAGGCTAAACGTGTTTTACCAGCCGTCATATTCCACTGTTATGAAGTTCAGTAACGTTTGCGACTGTCGTGACAGTTCCGTGAGCTTAACAGACAGGTGGTTATTTCTGAATTTGCCTTGCAAATCATGTTCTGCCAGTTTTTCAGCTGGTGTTCGCTCCCGCCATTGCTGTTCTTTGAATTCTGGTGGAAAGCAACGGCTGAAAGGCCCCTGGGCTGTGTAGTTCTTGTGACTTAGTTTCCAGTGTGATCTTATTGAAAGACAACAAAATGGTGGTGCATGTCCTAGTTTTTCGTTTAATTTTTTTTTATTTCCTATTAATTGGTTCCTGCCCTCTTCTTCCCTGTTAACATTTCATCCTGTACTGTAAACAACAACAACATCCAAACAACTGCGGGCATCACTTGCCTCAGTTAAGGTCAGTGTTCATGACTCCACCATAAGAAAGACACTGGGCAAAACAGCCTGCATGGGAGAGTTCCAAGACAAAAAAAACATTATTAGCTCAATGCGAGATGCCTCATTTTGTTAGCAACACCAGTGACTCAGCTGATACAGTATCTAGGATTAAACGTGTTTTGCATGTCTTTTTTCATGGAAATTGGCTGATATTGATCGGTGGCCAATCAATTGGAGCCTCCCTAATAATAAATAAATAGTTATTCTCATTTAAACTGCTAAACAGTCGAAACAATATTAAAAAAATGCATTACTACTCTTCCACTTGCTTCATCATTCAGAATAATTTGCACCACAAGCAGTCACTCTCTCTCTCTGCTAACCTGATTTATAGGCAATCAATTAGCACTTACAGCGAGTCTTCATAATAAAGATGTCCTCTAAACTGTACGGCACATTTCAGCTCAAGCAAGATCACCGCAAGAAGAAATGCCAGACGCTTCCTCTGCTGAAGCTCATTTGTTTTAGAGCGACACTTGCACTGATAAGTCACAGTGCTCATTAGCCTGATCATTAACCTAAAAGCATTATGGGTAGTTAGAAAAAAAGAGGGCTTGTTAAAGCTCATCAAATAGCAATTAAGGCAAAATGGTGGTTAAATGGCTAATATCACGTAGAAACACTGACTGGACAACAAAAGTAGAATTTCTGCACAACATCTGCTTGGATTCATTTAGCAATTGAACTAATAACCTCGGAGGTTGTACACATTTGGTGTTTGCCAGACCTTACCTTGGTGAGCATTATGAGCATTATGCTAATGTACTTTGCAACACATGTTGCAAGAAAGTAGTAGTGGAGTACAGCCGCCTGGCCACTTGTATTTAAACGTTATGAGAAAGTGGATTCTTATGGTTACATTTTTAAATTGTTAGTTGTTTTTCTTCTTACGCACATTGGACAAATCCCCTCCGCAAAACACCTTAGCTTCTTGACCGTTTCATTGTTTTTATGTCTAATATTAAAATGTTAAAATGTTAGGGGGTGCACGATGGTCAAGTGGTTAGCATGCAGACCTCACAGCTAGGAGACCCGAGTTCAACTCCGGACTCCAGTTTCCTCCCACATTCCTGAAACATGCTTGGTTGACTGGCGACTCCAAATTGTCCATAGGTATGAATGTGAGTGTGAATGGTTGTTTGTCTATATGTGCCCTGTGATTGGCTGGCGACCACTCCAGTGTGTACCCCGCCTCTCGCCCCGAACAACAGCTGTGATAGGCTCCAGCACCCTCCGCGACCCTTGTGAGGATAAGTGGTAGAAAATGAATGAATGAATTAAAATGTTACTTTGAAAAATGCCAGTACACTTAAGATTTTATGAGCGCCTGGAACAGATTCTCTCCGATGGGATCTTTCCCTTCCCCAATATCCAAAAGACATCAATGATCTTTCTGCATGTTTATTACTGTGTCTTTTGCAATTTTCTTTCCTCGCCTCTGTCGTTGCAGTGCTTGCTCGTGTGGAGTTGAGTTGGACTTTCTCCATATGTAAATAAAGTGCCTTAGATAAGTGATGCTATGTGAAATATATAATTCATTCGTTCATTTTCTACCGCTTATCCTCACAAGGGTCGCGGGGGTGCTGGAACCTATCCCAGCTGTCTTCGGGCGAGAGGCGGGGTACACCCTGGACTGGTCGCCAGCCAATCACAGGGCACATATAGACAAACAACCATTCACACTCACATTCATACCTATGGACAATTTGGAGTCGCCAATTAACCTAGCATGTTTTTGGAATGTGGGAGGAAACCGTAGTACCCGGAGAAAACCCATGCATGCACGGGGAGAACATGCAAACTCCGCATAGAGATGGCCGAGGGTGGAATTGAACTCGGGTCTCCTAGCTGTGAGGAAATATATAATATTAATATAATATAGAAATAAAAAGGACACATTTTTGCTCTGATGTAGCAATCTAAAGTAACCTATATGAGAAACAAGCTCCTGCATTGGATTGCAATGTATGCTAACGCTAATGAAGTACAATTAACACTCTTTAAACAGCTGGTATAATTATCCTGCTGTAAGCAACACTGCTGTTGCTTAATTTGAGAGGATTTCCTTGATTCAGCAGTTAAGACGTGTCCTAAACAGTTTTGCCAGTGTCACGTGACCTCTGTCTGGACCAGGACTTCAGGTAAAACCATAAGTGGGTGGGCAAACACAAATAGGGCCCCTCATTTTGACAAATAAGGCTGAAAGGCTTCCATCATGGAGGAGATGGTGAAGTGAGGACTTCCAACAGCAGCTGGTCAAATCAAAATCATCTGTTGCAAATATCACGGGTACGGGGAATTACAAGAGATTATAGCCCAGCCGTTCCCACTGCCAGGGAACAACGGCCTGTAATCTGTTTTAATTCCATGGCTAATCAAGAATTCAGCAGCAGGCATAGAGTATAACGAACGTAAACACCAAAGTGGCATTGTCAAAAATCACTGGAAGCAAACAATTTGAATGGCTTTGTGGTCCTTTTGTTCACTTTACCGTTCAGGCTACCTCAAAAAAAGGGAGTAAAAACAGCATCTCTCACTGCCTGGTCACATTAATTTAATGTCATATTTCGCTGCATCTTGCTGTGTGTTTGTGTGCTGTTTTCACTACTGATCTGCTCAACATGAAGCCTCGCTTGAAGCTAAGGGCATCACTTCCTCTTTCAGTTACCAAGTAGACCTGGAAGCACCACACTTGCCATGACGATTTTATAGCATCAGTTTGAATGTTTTGTGTATAGATCATACTGTAATTACAGTAGTTTTAGGTCTCCATATTTGGGATGAAAAAGATAACATATTACCATACTGACAAGGGATCGACCGAAATGTTTTTTTGGGGCCGATGCAGATACTGGTACTTTTCCATCACCCTTAGCCAATGGCCGATTTTGCTTGCTGATATTTGTGGCCGATACTGCTTTTGCTCCCTCAATTTACATGAAAAAATTACCATGATAACAAATATTACCAGACACACAAACACTGACACAATTTAGTACGATATATAAAACATTTATCTCATCATTAAAGTTCGTGTTGTGCATGCTAATGACCTCTCATAAGCAGACACGGCTGCTCCAATTCCTTCTGTGTGTGTGTGTGTGTGTGTGTGTGTGTGCTCGGAGAGAGGGCAACTCAAAGCTACCCCGGCGGATGCCTGACTGTAAATCATGCGGCGGAAAATATATCGGCGAATCCACGTGCGTATCGGCCGATACAGATTCAAGAAAAAAAGCGCAAATATCGGCCCGATATATCAGCCGGCCGATGTAGTACTGAACCAAATGTAAGAATTAAAAGTCTGAAAAAGACAGGCAATCTTATATTCGGGTTCTATATAGGTTTCTACATGCAAAGCAACAGGTAGCATATAGGTAGACTCCCAGAGCAAGTCAGAGCGAATAACATAGAAGTGACAAAAAGTGAGTAAAAAACATAATAAATAATGATTTGTGCTGCCACTTCCCCACCAGAGAAGAAACATTTAATGTCCCAACAACCCGATTTGGCCACCAAAGACCAGGTCGCCCAGGTTGACCAGCGCACTTCTGGATGAACATTGTTTGGACAGATGAAACCAAGATACACCTCCACCTGAATGATAGCAACAAAAAAGTATGGCGAAGGCATGGTACAGCTCATGATCCAAAGCATGCCAGGTCTTGTGTAAAACTTGGTGGAGGCAGTGTAATGCTTGGGCATGCATAGCTGCCAGTGGCATTGGGTCGCTGGTGTTTATTGATGATGTGACACAAGACACAACCGGGCTTTATTAAAGCAAAAAAATTGAATATTCTTGAATATTCTGTTTGAGAAATTGAGCAACATTTATATTTGCAAACTGAACCTTTCATTGCAGAAAGAATCCTGCTATTACACATCTTTCCCGTCTTCTATTAAAACCGTTTTTGGAGCACGTGCAGGCATTTAATGTGCAGGGTTCCTCCCCAACGTCTCTAATGCACAACAGATGCACCAACATCTGACTCTCACTCAACTCAACTTAAGCATGTGCCAAAAGTAATCATCTTAACAAAACAAAATGTTTGCCTTTAATGGATCCGCCACCGGCTCTGCTTCTCTGGTATAAGTGCTTGTGTTTATCTCTTAATCTAGCAGCGATACATGCCGGAATAAACACAGAGCGAGGCTGGTGTCCTGCCATGTGCATCATCACATGCAGCATCAGTAATGATACACATCTGCCTGGGTGAGGACATGATGATGAGAACTCCGCTACTTGTACATAATCCAGCAAATGGCACCGAGGTTGAAAAGGAAATTCTTTCTAATATGCATGTAATATTTACAAAGTAACACAGAGGAGCAATACAAGTGTAAAATTAGCATGCATTATTAAAATGTCATAAACCTTACAGTGCTGCTTTTGGTCTGCGTTTCTGCCTGCGAATGTTCCTTCTGGCTCTCCAGTCCTTTCTCTGCAACACCGTTGGCAGGGATTAAACTGTATATCAGTTTCTTGATAACTTGAGGTTATCGAACCGTTCGAAAATTTAATTATTACGGGGTGCTCCTATCGATCAGCATCGACCAATTTCTGGTACAAAGTACATAATCGGCATGACGATCACAAAAAGTGATTACCTGCAGCTTCTAATATTGCTGCTTGCAGAGACCTCAGTGTGCAATGTAGTGTCCTGCTGTAATGTCATGGGTAGGGTTGGGCATCTTTTGAATTTGAACAATTTTGGTTGCGATTCCGGTTCCTAAAGATTCTCGATTCCGATGCTTTTAAAACTAAGGGTCATTGTGGAATTTATGTGGTGTGAAACAATTTTTGTACTATTTGACAACAACCTGAATTTAATTTGATGCATGTTTTGGAGTAATACAAACAAATAAAATACCTGGTAAAATGTATTAATAAATAAAATAATAAATAAAATACATTAATTACTTTTTAGCTCAAAATAATAAATGATTAATAAAATAAATAATAACAAAATAAATAATAAATAATTCATAACAAAATTAACAGAATAAAATAAAACAAATAAATATCTGTATTAAATAGAAATCTGTCCTGCTCAGTTTAAAACTGAATAAATTCAGTGTCCAGGTTACAGGAGTCTCCAAAAACCTGAATTTAATTTGCTGCATGTTTTGGAGTAATACAAACAAATAAAATACCTGGCAAAATGTATTAATAAATAAAATACATTAATTCATTTTTAGCTCAAAATAAATTATTAATAAAATAAATAATAAAAACAAAATAAATAATAATAAATAATAAAAAAAATTAACAGAATAAAATAAAACAAATAAATATCTGTATTAAATAGAAATCTGTCCTGCTCAATTTAAAACAGAATAAATTCAGTGTCCAGGTTACAGGAGTCTCCCACTTTCATCATTATTAGAGCCGTCAACTATTTGTGTTTTACGTCTGACTGGCAACATTTAAAAATTTTATTATTTTATTTACTAAGCAGATCATCACTCAAAAAGTGTGAATGTGTCACCTTCATAAGGTGTTTATGTTCAACAACAACACACAAATAGCGATTTAAAGACAAGACTTAATTAGTATAATGATTAGTATAATGACGACATGATAGCAATTAGAGCAGTGGCACTTGAAAATGTTAGTTTGTAACCTCACAGACGTGATATCCACTTGTGGCTTCCCCGTGGGACACAAACGAGCGTCGAGCTAACCGCATTGCTTGTTTGTGTTAACAATAAAATGTCATTGTGGTAAAAAGTCACATCTGGAGTTTAAAGAAGCTAAGCAAATAACTTTGCCACAAATGTAAACGGCAGCAGGTGCAAAGATGTAAGAATAGTCCGACGGAAAAAGGTTTGGTGATCAAACACGCTGGCAACGATTGACGTCGTCTGTCAAGCTGTCTCACTGAAGCCATTGCGGTTTCATAGACTAGTTTTGATTCTTGCAGCAATACACAACAAAGTGAGTCCTTTTTTGGCTCAATACAAGATGTGTCATTTTGTTGGCAGCAGATGTAGGATTTACCACCACATGCTGATTTTTGTCATCAGATTTGCATATGCTAATCATGTTTTTTTTGGCTGAAATCACACAATATTGATTGGTGGCTGATCAATCGATGCATCCCTTGTGTAATATCAGTCCAAGAGAGAGTACTGTAATTTTCCTAGTTTTCAGCCCAAGAATGTGGTCTGTGTTGGGTATTTTTCATACAAAAATGCCCAACAGGTAGTATGGAGGCTAACAATGGGCTAAAATATCAAATATCATTTATCAAAGCAAATACATTAAAAAAAAAAGACTTCAGCTGCTGAAGAAAAGGAGGCCAAGCAAGGCGAGGTGATGCTAAGCCACAGGGGAGGTGGGGGCGGCATCCGTGGGTGCCCTTGAAAAGGCCTGACTCATTACTGCAGCAGCACGGCCACGGGGAACAAGCGCAGCGATGGTGGTAGTGGTGGCAACAGCGTCAGAAGAGAGCTGTCGGGCCACAGCTTTTTAATGGTCGGGAGAGTGAATAGCCTTCTGCTGTGAAAGCACCAGAAGAGCACTTGGGAACAGGCGACAGAAATGCTAATGTGTTTTCATATTTGATGTGCTTGGCGAGTTGGTACAGGGGGGCCGATCACTTAATCAGGAAGTGACGGGGAAGGTACTGGTGGATGCTTTCAATGACAGACTGGTGGGTACAGTCATTTAAATGTGCTTTTTATTCCACTGTATATATAATCGCCTAAGTCTATCAAGAATATGCAGCAAAGACCCCAAATATGACCTAATTAACTGAGTGACAGCCCCCCCCCCATCAGGCAACTGATCTTTCACTGCTGTCAAGTAGAGTGTAAAGACTTCTTCAGGGCAAACAGACAGCAGGAGGAGTGTTCTGGTCTCAGTCTCAATCATCCAATTAAGGAGATGGCTACTATGCAATGACGAACTAGTATGCGTGCAGCCTCATGCAGATGCAGATAGAAATCCCTCATTTAGCTAGCCTTCAAGACCCCCTATTATGCACAATCGCCTTTTTTAATTATGTAATATGTGCCTAGAACCCGTTGATGAACAACGTTGAGCTGTGCGCGTCAGTCATCGTGCACAGCGCAACAAAATAAAATCCAACCTGAACTGTAAATAAAAAAAACATTTATTCTGTAATATTTTCCGATGCAACTCCTGAGTGACAGGCGACAACAGACCGTAACAACACAATGATGATCACGACAGTCGATTTTGAGGCTTCGAGTTTTCATGACGTCATGAAGGCAAAACCTAGATGAGTCCACTCCATGTATACACCTACCACTTCATTAAAGACGGATGCAAAAAAAAATAAACAAAAAGCAGGCTTTGCTACACATCTTAAAAATAAAGCCTTGCCAACTATCCATCAGTCGGCTACAGACATAAGCTGTAATGAAACTATGATGTTAGCACTGAAGCTCACATAGCTACGCTTGCAGTGCCAACGGTGCTAAAACAGTTACATTGTATCATCAGTTTTTCAAAAATATATTAATAAATCATGCCGTTTCATGGTTGTAATACAGCCAATTCATATAAAAAAAATATGTTTTTTGTGTGTCTTAATTAAACAATTTCAAGCATAAAAAATGGCTAAATGAACTAACACAAATAAATAAGTTGTTAAAAAGATGCATTGAAAGTGTGATAGATGATATTCTACACCGGTCACTCGTGTTCGGTGAAACCTACATGCGCCAAACCTGATCGCCAGAGCAACAGGCTTTTATTGCAGGATTTAATTATCACAACAGGCACAATATGAGTAATAACATGATAATCATAATTCTAATAATGCTGGCTACTGTTTCGTAACCCATGCCAAGCTAAAACTCAACTTTGAACCACTGAATCACTTCCTGTCCCCCACACATTCGGAACACATTTATTGTAACACGCTCAAGTTTTATTCATGTCTTAATTGGCTTATTTTCTCTGATTATATCTACTAGAATGTGTAATACAAGTGTAAAGGTGACTATATGGGTGCTATTTCATGTCTAAGATAAGATAAGATGTCTTTATTATGACCCAAAGTATTACATTTACAAATAATATAGACCCCCCCCCCCCCCCCCCCCGCCCCCCACTTATCACATTCAGGTCAGGAGACAATTAACTATGATTAATCAGAGATTACTGCCTATTTTAAAAGTGAATAAAGTACACAACAGTGCTTCTTTGTCTGAGACAGGCTTGGACAAACAGTTTACTAAAGCATGGAAGCTAAAAACACAACAAACACCATTTGGGCTTGCTAAAAGCACTTCATCAGGGCTAGACTTTGACCAGCACACTTCCACTATTATGGGACCTCTAATACTTTAAAAGTGCTGAGAAATATTGTAACATAAATCTTTTAATGGCCACGTTTCATCATGCTCATTCTTACAAGCAGATTCAAGCAGCCGTTTGAGTTGGTTGGTTCTGTTGCCTTCACTGGCAGGTGACAGTGTTGGGATCATGTCACGCTGTTTACACATCAGACACAGCTATCGCACCCCCAGCCAACACACCCCGTAGTACAAACAAGACATATCAGGATTAACCGTTCCCAACCGTGGTGAACCCAACCGAACCACTGCTGGGAACTGCTCTAGCTTTTATGCTAACAAATCAGCCCACGCCAGCAATTACATGCTGGATGAACATCTGCCAGATGTGTGTCATGTCGTGATGTCAAAAAGTGTTTGGAGGCTTGTTTGTTTGTTTTGTAAATTTTGGCCTAAGGATGGGTACCAGCGGGAGGTAAAGCCCCAACAGGCAGGACGCCGCCTTCGTCAAGGCCCGAGGTCAGCGCAGAGTGACATGCCAGGCTTAAAGGAGATTATGGCCTGCTACAGACCAACCGTGGGGCTGCCCTCTTCAGTGGTCACCAACTGGCATAATGCAGTTCCCCTGATAGGTCGGAGAGTACCTAGACTCGACATCGGTACTGAACCCACTACTGCTCAAGATGTTTCTTCATGTCCAGCCTCCCCAGGGGTCTCAAACTGAATTTACTTGGGGGCCACTGGAGCTAGGGTCTGGGCGAGACTGGGAAAAAAAAAACGCATTTATTAAAAAACAGAAAAATATACAAACTTTTTCAGTGCTTTGGTTAGGATTTTCTACAATAAAAGCTCTGATAAAACATTCCACTGTTCTCAAATATCTTAATTTTTTATTTTTCTGCACTTTTTATTGTCCTTAGCAAGACACCATGAGGACCTGCCGCTAGCAAGCAATGCGAAGGTTCTTTTGTATACTACAAAAGTAGTACTGTGTTATTGCAGGTATTTTGTTTTTCAAATTGATATCACTGTTTTGTTAAATTATGGTTATTTCAAGCATCCTAAAAAGGACTTTTTACTGATGTTAGTTACTTTGTTTTCCACAAAAATACTGTTCTCATGGTGGATAAGTCAGGGACTGTATACTCTGCATTTTTTCACAGCTATTAGAATGTGAACATTTGAGCAGGATCTTAAGACATAATTTAATTTAGCTGTTTTTTATGGGGTTTTTTGTAAATTTAAAGCTGGATGTTAAAGCTTTATTTATCCAAATGCTACACTTTAAGTTTTTACAGAGGAAAGTTTGTGATACAGCATAACATACTGTTCTAATCGAATTAAAATGTGTTTAGTAAGTGCATATTGCTGGTGTAATTCAGTTTTTCCAGGAAATAATCTTTAACTAAGATTATTATACTAACTTGTTATACTAACTTGTTGAAGAAAAACTATAAAAATATCGCCTTGTTAACAATATCGTGATATATCGTATCATGAGCCTAGTATACATATCGTATCGCCAGATTCTTGCCAATACACACCCATTAGACTATTATCGATCCATATGTTCTCATTGTGTGTTACTGTATTTCTGGCCAGTGTGTATCGCATGTTCAAAAACAGAATCGAATATCCTCTTGGGGAGCCAACAGCGGGCCGTTGTTCTTCTTCTTTCTCTTATTAATGAGGCTTTTACAGGGGGTAACCCGAGCAAAACTAGACCTTGTATCTTGTTCAGACCAGCTCATAGCCGTGCCTAACAATGACAGCACATTTTTCACTCCGGCCTACGTTTGTTTTGTCTTGAACGTGACTTCAGAAGAAAGATTAGAAATCGACAGACAATGACACACGCCACAAATCAGCATCTCTGTATTTCAGAGAGTATACACTACACTTGCTGGCAGAGTGGATAGATTAGTCACGATGTCTGTGTTGTGTAGTTTGTACTGTGTTTAAATGTGTTTTGCTGCCCTTATTGTGGGGGAAAAAGCTCAGTGAGTCAGCGGAGGCCATGCTTTCTTCATCTGCTGCTTGTCGAGTGGGTGATGAGGTGAGACAACGCTAACTCACAGTCACTGACGGCAATAGAGGATTATCACTGCAAGCATCAGTAGTGTCTATTTTGTAGGTGTTAAAAAACCACCACCGGTTTCCCAAAAGTAGGGGATCATCTTGCTTCAGAATTCCATAGTACTTGTTGGAATTCAACTCAATTCAAATCAACTTTATTTGTAGAGCACTTTTCCTGCAAAGACATGCAACACAAAGTGCTTTACAGAATTAAAAACAATTACCACAATTAAAAGGAAAAGCAATTGCTAAGAAAGCCCCAGCCTCCCACCCTCCATACTAGACACACACACACACACACACACACAGTAGGGAGACATGGCATGGCACCGAGGATCAAGGAAATGCCACCTTTGGGGCCGTCCACACTGGGAGGAGCCGCAGGCTGTGCCATCGGGGGACCAGCACCCGGGTCCCCCCGACTCCGACAGACGGGCGGACCCCCACATCAAAGGGAGGAACCCTTTGAAGGGACCCAAGGATGGCACCCCCTCAGCAGACCTGACACAGCCCCCACTGTGGAGGACCCCCGCTGAGGAAATACTGGAGTTAAAAGCTAAAAATTAAGAGCTTAAAATACGACTAAAAAGATAAAAACGTAAGAAAAGTTTAAAAATATTAGTTAAAAGCCTGATTAAAAAGGTCTTTAATCCTCTTTTTCTTCATTTTTTCCAATTCCCCGCAGCTTCTCAGTACCGGCAGCACTCATGCAGCGCCACACCATTACACTACTTGACCATGACTGGAGGGAAGGCTTCTTAAAAGTCAGGGTTGAAAAAAAAAAACCTCCATCACTGCTGCATAGCCTCATCATGTAGATCTGGCACTGGCCTTTTGTACCACATGTTTAAAGTGCCTGCAGGCAAAGTTCTTCTGCATGCTTCTAATCGACACACTGCTCCTTACTAGCTCACTGGCGAGGACCAAGAAAGAAAAGCAAACCTTGTACAAGCTAATGATACAAATGCTTTATACTATATTTTTCTTGGATGCCAATTCCTAAATTAATAGACACTTGTACTCCTCATCATGGGACAAGGCTTTGTTTCCAGGGCTCATACTATTTTCTTTCAGTGCCGGGAAGCCTTGCAAAGCTAGATCCAGAATACAAAACGGCAGATTGTTGCCGTGCAAAGCTCAGGGGCCGTGGGACAAGCTGGTTGGAGACAAGAGAAACATCTTGTGCTTTGCCTAATTACGTCCCCTCTCAATGTTGCGCAATTTTCTCAGGCTTCAGACACAGAGCTTGATTGGGAATGACGGAGAGGTGGGAATGGACTTTCGCTGGATTAAAATGTCCTTCATTTTACAGTGTGAACTATTAAATTGATAATAATCCAATAAGGTTAATTTGGTCTATCATTACTACATTATAAACAGAGTTAGCTAGTTTTTCATATAGTTCATGACAGTTTTGACTGCTCACATGCAGTCTTCAATTCAATTGAATTGACTGACTTTCTAATATTCATGAGGCAATTCATTCCCAAGCTCCCAAAGACGCACTAATTGGCTTTCAAAATGAAACCAGATGGGGAAAAACCAGTACGCCCAGCTCTTAGGGGCATGTTAACAGAAAATGGAACACATCTTGCTAATTTATCTGGTGACCCAAATTGAATCTCTTGTGACCCCACAGAGGCCTGGCCCATTCCTCAACATTCTGGGCTCATCTGCCATCTTGTTATTAGGTCATACAACTATACTGTAATGCATCACTTTTTATCCATTTGTTGTTTGCAGGAGGAATAATCAATGTGACAATGACAACTGACAATGTGTGTTCATGTAATGAATCACAATGGAAAGTTTTGCCAACAATAGCAGACCTCACAGCTAGGAGACCAGGGTTCAATTCCACCCTCGGCCATCTCTATGTGGAGTTTGCATGTTCTCCCTGTGCATGCGTGGGTTTTCTCCGGGTACTCCGGTTTCCTCCCACATTCCAAAAACATGCTAGGTTAATTGGAGACTCCAAATTGTCCATAGGTATCAATGTGAGTGTGAATGGTTGTTTGTCTATATGTGCACTGTGATTGGCTGGCGACCAGTCCAGGGTGTACCCCGCCTCTCGCCCGAAGACAGCTGGGATAGGCTCAGGCACCCCCGTGACCCTGACCCCGTGACTATGATACAGTGTGGATATATACAGCGATATAAATGACTATAGTATGGCTATTGCAGATTCTACAGATTATAAACAGCATGCACAGTACGACTGTGACAAGATATAATAAGAGTAATATGTACAGCAGTGCAATGAAGTAGTGCAATTAAGTGACTATGAGTATAGTAGAGTATCAGTATGTAAATGTTGGTAGTGTGTCCCCAGTACAGCCCTATGATTTTCCATGGTAACGGAATCACAGAAGAGGCCAATAAAATTAACAATTTAACTAACAATTAACTGTTAAAAGCGGAATCCCACAGGATTTGATATCATGTGAATGAAATTCTGTCTTGTTTGTGTGATTCCGCCAGCAGACCGTTGAATCGTAGCGAAAATGGTGACCAGAAACACCAGTGAAAGTTTGAAAAAATAATAAAAATAAACTGTCTGACAACACACTTCCAATACATTATTGTGAGACCTCAAAGACCTATATGAAATTAAAAAATACAATAGCATAAGATCAATATGAATTAATGTTTATGGATTAGGAAAAGTGCATATACAAAGGCTAAATATTCATATTATTTCCATTCCCAGTGTGCTGCTAAGCGCTGACAGATGTTGAGAAAATGTCAGCCTCACCCTTGGGAGTGTGTGTATGTGTGCGACTGACCTGGATCTCCTCGTAGGCCTCGTCAATAGTGGTGACCTGATGCTGCTCGTGAAGCGCCGGCTCGTCGCAGAAGAAGCACACCAGGCTTTTGTCGGTGAGACAGAAGAGCTTGACCTTCTCGTGGTCCTTGCAGGGATACGGGCTCCTCTGAGCGTTGAGTATGGCGTCCAGTGGGAAGGCCGAGTAGCGCTCCACAATGTTGGACAGCTTTAAACTGGGCGACAATAGCGGGTCGGCGAAGGTGCGCCGACACTCGGGGCAGTCCCGCGCTGCGTGAGGCTCCTGCCTGCTCCAGTGCTCTGTGATGCACTTGCGGCAGAAGTAGTGCTCGCAGCCGAAGCTGACGGGGTCCTGGTAGATGCTGAGGCAGATGGAACAGAGGAGCTCGTCCTTCAGGCAGCAAGCCATTTGCGAAAAAAAAGGAGATGGCGAGGGCAACACTCTGGAGCGCTTTAATCCTCAGCTGTGGAGTTTACTGGCATTCTTCGACAGTTTGGAATTCCTTTGCTTTTTTTTGGGTCTCTGTTTAAAGACAACAGTACAACAGGTATCATCACACTGAGCATCATCATGAAGCAGGGAAGGTCAAAATGCGGCCCGGGGGCTATTTTTGGCCTGCAGCTGATTTTGTGTTTGTTTGTTGTTTACTTGATGGGCCTGATTTTAGCCTAGCAAAGAATAATTAACATACTCTTTTGATTTCCTGTATGTACTGTAAGTTTGCCATAAAGTCTATCTGATCTGGCAATGATTTGGACATTCTAACAGTTCTATTTATAGACGGTACAGAATTCTCGCTCCATCATGGTTCGAGCATTGTGTTATCATACAAATTCAGTGTTATTTCATATATATAACTGTATTTGTATATAACTTTGGGTAAAATTGTTGATTTGTTAATACTTGGGTTGTTTCGAAGACAGCTGGGATAGGCTCCAGCACCCCCCCGCGACCCTTGTGAGGATAAGCGGTAGAAAATGTCATTATCATAAATGATACAATATGATGCAACTGATTTCATAATATAACATGTTTGATACCTGTGAGGCATGCGTGATATGAAGAAAGCCAGTTATGTCAGTTAGAGTAATTACACATTTAAAGGAAAACGAAAGACACGATGGAAAGGTTTCAAAGAAAGAAGATCGGCGAGACCAGTGGTATGTAACAACTATTGTTGGCTCTAAGATACTGTTAGCGATTAGATAGCGGTAGAAAATGAATGAATATTGTTTTGTTTTTTTTATATTGTGTATAAGGCATATCTTATCTTATGTCCAGAACAGTATGTAGTGCAAATATATGAGATCCAACACCTGCGGAAACAACTCTTACATCGGAGACCATCGCCAATTATGTATGACGTACCACCAAAAAGAGCAAGTGCTACAAATGAGTTATTGTACATGTAAACATGTTAAACGCAGGAAGTGCTGAGAAATGGAGTAGTGGTAGGATTAAATAAGACCTGCTAACCATATTGGTTGCATAAAATGGACTCATTTGTACACACCGCATGCCTGTACTATAGAAGTCATTAAAGATTATGAGAATTATTATGATGCTAGGGCTGCACGGCGGTCGAGTGGTTAGCGCTCAGACCTCACAGCTAGGAGACCAGGGTTCAATTCCACCCTCGGCCATCTCTGTGTGGAGTTTGCATGTTCTCCTCGTGCATGCGTGAGTTTTCTCCGGGTACTCCGGTTTCCTCCCACATTCCAAAAACATGCTAGGTTAATTAGCGACTCCAAATTGTCCATAGGTATGAATGTGAGTGTGAATGGTTGTCTATATGTGCCCGGTGATTGGCTGGCGACCAGTCCAGGGTGTACCCCGCCTCTCGCCCGAAGACGGCTGGGATAGGCTCCAGCATCCCCCGCGACCCTCGTGAGTATAAGCGGTAGCAAATGAATGAATGAATTATGATGCTAATAATACTTTGATACAATATGATGCAACTGATTTCATAATATGACATGTTTGATACCTGTGAGGCATGCGTGATATGAAGAAAGCCAGTTATGTCAGTTAGAGTAATTACACATTTAAAAGAAAACGAAAGACACAATGGAAAGGTTTCAAAGAAAGAAGATCGGTGAGACCAGTGGTATGTAACAACTATTGTTGGTTCTAAAATACTGTTAGCGATTAGTTACTATAAACTGTTATTTACTTAGCATTGACTATTGTTTAGACCGAGTGATAGCTTGATACCATTTTGTTTTGCCATCCAGTAGGTTTTCTGGCTGATCACCAATTATAAACTTTTAAAAAGCCTGACCTACCTTTTTTTTTATTATTTAATATTGACGGCATTCAAGTTCCATGTTCCAATCTTATTTTGTATCAACAGTACCCGTCAAACAAGGTATAGTCAAGGCATATTCAAGAGTCAAAATACATACAGAGTACACAAAATGATTTCATGCATCGTGTTAGCCAACAATGCCAAACATTTGGTTTCACTTCAGTTCACCATTGTATCGTTTTGAAACAGTAAACCATACTTTTGAGAAGCCACTGATGGATTCAACAAAGAGAATGGAAGATGATACAGTAAACAAAGACAACAATGGAGGACATCTAACATTTTGTGTTCTGTGTGGCTATTACATTCCTGTTGTTACAAGCAAAATCTGGTATTTGATGGCTTAAAAGACAACAAAACAACAAAAAACTGCTGTAAAAATATGCTAAACCCCCACCCCCACAGTCTTTTAAAAGCACTTCTATATAGTATATACACTACATAATTATATTTGGGGGATTTTAACCCTTTAAAGTCACATGTTTACATAACTACACTGTTTTCAATTCCAAAAGCAAAAAATATTGAAATCGAAATACATACACATTTCAGTAAAAAGTTACAAATTTAGCTGCATGCTTTGAATGAGGAAGAAGTAGCGCCATCTGGTGGATACATATAAGAATTTAAAATAGGAGGCCAGTCCTACGAAGAATTGTAATGGTAACATTAAGAATTGCAATACTTTATTAAAGATAAATGTGACATCGAAAAATTGCCTTTTTTCCACGAGGAACAAAAGTGTGCCGTTTTTGTGTCGCATTGACAGTTTAGGTTAACTCATAATATCTTAAAAGTTACATGTTGTCATATAAACAGGAAGTCCCATTAATATTTATATTTAGTTCTGCACTTTTTCCCCTGAAATTTGGTGAAAATATTATTTTATTAGCTTAAGAGGATAATGTTAAGAGTTATAATTTTGGTATGACCCTGATGCTTTTTTTCTTTCTAATAAAAAATAATAATAAAATTAGTCCTGCAGCAACCAACAGGGCAAGCACCTGCAGCAGGTACCCTCAAGAAATTCACCTATATTTGTGAAATTTTACAGCTTTATACATCTGATAAAAATACACAAAAATATTCTTAGATCACGTCTTTATACTGGCGTGTGAGCGTTATTAATTGTCTTTTGTTTGCTAAGATAGGCTAGATTTGTCAACACTAGCCAGTATAGCCACCAGCAACAGCAGAGGGGGAGGATGGGACTGTGGACACAGCCACATAAACCTCACTAAACAGTCCTTAAACATGCAACATTAGAAGCCGAGGAGCAGAAGAAAATATATAAGACAAGAGTGCAAAATCGACAACCACTAGTGAAATAAATGGATAAAAAGCAGGTAAATCCTTGACTTACCGGAGATTGTCAGGCGACAACGGCAGCTCGGAGGCAAGTCTCTAACCAGGAAGAAGAGAAATACACAGCGGCAACAGGCGCAACCAACTCGCTGGAACGATGGGGGAGATCGGAAAACAGATATATTATTAAGAGAAAGGTATCATTTATATTTCTGCAAGACAACGTGACAAAACACAGTTAAAGACAATTAATTAAGCGTTTTATTAATTGTTTTTACTATTGAAAAACACTCGTAAAATATAACAATGCAAAGCTTACCAATGTTGGTATAGTCCATACTTCCTCCCGGTGTTCACCCAGTTTACACGTTTAAACTCGTAACAAACCAATCAAAATGTATACTTAAATCGGGAGGACAGCTGATACAATTACCACTATTATTGGGTATCAACTGAGTATAGATTAAATATATATTTTATAAGCATGATAAGCGAGCAGTTCAAAACGTACCATTTCCGCTATCGTACAGCAGATGGCAGCAGAGCCCCCTATAAACCATTCAGGAGATTTAACAGGTTTTCAAACTTGTTTTCAAGGAGGGTTACGATGCAATATGGCTGCTTCCAGAGGACCACTAGAAAATGACAATATATATGAAAATAAATTTGTATATAATAATGATATTGTTATACAATTGCACAAGCATTTGATTGCTAAAGCAAAATAATATGAGTTTTTCTTGCTTGCTTTTCTATATTTTATTTCAGGCCCAGCATTGAGTTTGAGGTGGAGATCCTACATGGTGGATACTTCACCTTTGTGGAACACTTGTATTTAATTACTAAATAAATGCATAATGTAAGGAACACTTCCTGCCTTTCACTTTGAATGCACAGCCCTATTTGCTAGTGACGCTAAATTGTCAACACTGATCTCCTCTACGTATGAGGTGTGTTATGAAACAGAGCTATGGTAGCCGCATTATTACCACTTGCTGTGGCCACCATGGTGAGGACCAAGTGTGGAATTACAACAGCCTCTGTTGGTGACAGGAAAAGACATCCATGTCACTCCCTGACACTGGGAACACCAAGGTAGATTGAATTGCAAGGTTTAATGTGCGTGTATAGCATTTAATGTGTGATGCCTTTTCACTTAGTACTACCATTATCATTCATAGCTATGCCATAGTTGAGTCTCATTGGCTTCTGGCTGACCTATTGTCTCCAAATGAAAACTGTTGTCACGTTTTAATGTTGCGAGATGTTGTGATACATGATCTTGTGACACTCCTACTATTTACAGATATATACAGTAGGTAAAAATTACTAATATATATATATATATATATATATATATATATATATATATATATATATATATATATATATATATATATATATATATATATATATATATATATATATATATATATATATATATATATATACATGCTTTTTCATGCTTTTTCATTAGCACTCTCCTGCTCTGATGAATTTTTTCCCTCTTCTTGCTGTGGCATGTTGAAGGACTTCATATTCTCCTCCTCATCTCCAAGTTGGAAATCAGAGTGTCTCTGAATGAAGCATGCAGACGGCATGTAGTGTGAGTCTCCACTCCCAAGGTTGAAAGTGATGTTGACATTAACGTGCGGACTGGCGGGGTCAGGGCTCTGAGGCCAAGGGGGCTGTTTAGGTTGGATGGCGGTCTCTGAAACAGCAGACTGGTGCAGGGCTACGGTGGACTGCAGGGGTTCGGAGGACTCCTGACTGCTGGTGTCGCTGGTGGTGTCACTGCCGCTGCTGCTGCTGCTACAGTGACCTGAATCCCCGCTGACTTCCACACTCTGCAGCAGACTATGTTGCTCTAGCAAAGGGACCGCAGTTGGCACAGTTTCATCCAAGTGACCCTGACTGACCTGCGATGAGAAGAAGGAAATCAGAAATATTAGCATGCAACACACCAAAGAAGGAGAACTGTCAGAAAAAACACTCACTTTATCACCACTCTTGCAATTTTCATTTCCATTGTTTTTAGGCTGCAACCTTGCAGTGCCTGACAAAGACAATGTTATTAGTAAGGATGGGCATAGAAATCAACTCATATAGTTTCTTAAGAATTTAGTCACATGACACAACAGCGACTACATAGACTATATATTCATTTTTACTGGTTTAATTATTATGATGCTAGGGCTGCACGGCGGACGAGTGGTTAGCGCGCAGACCTCACAGCTAGAAGACCATAATTCATTCATTCATTCATTCATTTTCCATCGCTTTTTCCTCACGAGGGTCGCGGGGGTGCTGGAACCTATCCCAGCTGTCTTCGGGCGAGAGGCGGGGTACACCCTGGACTGGTCGCCAGCCAATCACAGGGCACATATAGACAAACAACCATTCACACTCATATTCATACCTATGGACAATTTGTGGGAGGAAACCGGAGTACCTGGAGAAAACCCACGCATGCACGGGGAGAACATGCAAACTCCACACAGAGATGGCTGAGGGTGGAATTGAACCCTGGTCTCCTAGCTGTGAGGTCTGCGCGCTAACCACTCGACCGCCGTGCTGCCGACCATAGTTCAATTCCACCCAATGTTTTTAGAAACATTGAAGACAACTTAGTCTTCAATGAACCTATCATGCGGAAATATGGACAGATTAGTTCAATTAACTTGAAAAACACTTTTGTCGACATTGAAAACAAGTTGGCTGCACGGCGGATGAGTGGTTAAAGTGCAGGCCACATAGCTAGGAGACCCGAGTTCAATTCCACCCTCTGCCTTATCAAGTGTGGAGTGCGGGTACTGTGGTTTCCTCCCACATTCCAAAAACATGCTAGGTTAATTGGCGACTCCAAATTGTCCATAGGTATGAATGTGAGTGTGAATGGTTGTTTGTCTATATGTGCCCTGTGATTGGCTGGTGACCAGTCTAGGGTGTAAGTCCAGTCCTCTCGCCCAAAGACAGCTGGGATAGGCTCCAGCACCCCCGTGACCCTCGTGAGGATAAGCGGTAGAAAATGAATGAATGGTTTACTTTCTTTTTTCAGGTTACCTTTCTTCCATACTGTCTTGTAAAGGATCAGAAGAATGATGGCGATCAAGATGAAGAAAATGACCGCACCAACAACACTGGCGACTGCTGCAACTGAAGACACGCAGGTTAGCACGTTTTCGTTATTGTTGCTTAAAAACATCTTACCAAGAAACCGTACCCAGTTCCTTGTCAGCGCCAAGGCTTTTTGAATATGGTGGGACATAGCCAGGTGATGTTGGAGTGATTGTTCCTTCACTTTGGTTGGCATGTCCACTTGGCAGTAGATGATCTTCACACACAGTGTCCGAGGTTGATGTTCCTTCTTTTAAGACCGGTCTCCCGTGACATCTGCACAGATAGAAACAAACAAATACAAGGTGCAACGACTCAGTTGAAGCCATATCACACTCACATTCTATGAGGCCTACAGGGCTCCACTGCAGAGGAGATGTTGGAGAACGTTCCGTCACTGCATTTTTTACACTTCACGTTTGAGGTTGCTGTTCCTAAAAAACAACAACAACGAAAAAATCACGAACCAGTCGATGGTTGTTTGTCTATATGTGCCCTGTGATTGGCTGGCGACCAGTCCAGGGTGTACCCCAACTCTCGCCCCAAGACAGCTGGGATAGGCTCCAGCACCCCCGCGACCCTCGTGAGGATAAGCAATAGAAAATGAATGAATGAATGAACACTAACCAGTCTGTAATATATTTGATGGTGTCAATGAGAAATAACTTTTTTATTGGATTAGATCAAAATAATCTACCTAAGACATCATTATAAAGGGAGGCTACGGCTGTCGAGTGGTTTGCGTGCAGGCCACACAGCAGGGAGACACGGGTTTGATTCCCTGCTCGGGCATCTCTGTGTGGAGTTTGCATGTTCTCCTCGTGCATGCGTGGGTTTTCTCCGGGTACTCCGGTTTCCTCCCACATTCCAAAAACATGCATGTTAGGTTATCAAAGGAAATCGAAGGAAATACAGCTGGAATAGGTGCAGATTCTGGAGAATCTACAAAGCTTTCTGTGTGGGTTATTGTGTGTAGCAGCTCTATATGAGTCAACAACACAATACAAAGGGATGAAAAATTTGGATAATAGGTCCCCTTTAAGGTCATGCCACAGCATCTCAGTTGGAATTGAATCAGGACTTTGACTAGGCCATTCATTTCATTTTTCTTCAACCTTTCAGAGAGGGACTTGGTTCCATTTATTACACAGCAAGTCTTACAGGTCCTGAAGCAGCAATGCAGGTCTTGACCATCACACTACCACCACCATATTTTACTGTTGGTATGATGTTCTTTTAGGCTGCACAGAGGTTGAGTGGTTAGCGCGCAGACCTCACAGCTAGGAGACCGGAGTTCAATCCCACCCTCGGCCATCTCTGTGTAGAATTTGCATGTTCTCCCCGTGAATGCGTGGGTTTTCTCTGGGAACTCCGGTTTCCTCCCACATTCCAAAAACATGCTAGGTTAATTGGCGACTCCAAATTGTCCATAGGTATGAATGTGTGTGTGAATAGTTGTTTGTCTATATGTGCCCTGCGATTGGCTGGCGACCAGTCCAGGGTGTACCTCGCCTTTTCGCTCGACAGCTGGGA
Source organism: Doryrhamphus excisus (assembly GCF_030265055.1). Classification (NCBI taxonomy): domain Eukaryota; kingdom Metazoa; phylum Chordata; class Actinopteri; order Syngnathiformes; family Syngnathidae; genus Doryrhamphus; species Doryrhamphus excisus. Next base: position 9,398,724 of record NC_080483.1, on the reverse strand, counting down.
TAGGCTCCACCTCCCCCCCCCCCGACCCTTGTGAGGATAAACGGTAGAAAATCTGGGTACCTGGCACTAAGACTCCGTAACCAGCTTTGCATGAAGTATGGTGTATACATTCAGTGCAGCGTTGCTCATCAGATTCCATGATGCAGTACATGCCGGGTTGACACGTACACTTGGACATGACGGTGGAGGAGCAGGCAAGGGCAAACTGCAGGCCTTTGTCTGCTTATATACAAAAAGCGATAAGATAAAAAAGACAAAGACAAAAAGATAAAAGTGGAGATAAGATTCGGAGCTACTGACGAGCTTTGCACTTAGCACAAAGGAAGCAGTTTGGGGCGTAGTTCCAGCTCTCCATGTATTGGTCGCGTTCACATGGTTCACACACACTCTCTGTTGTTTCATTGCAGTCCCGCGTCAATCGCCACCCTGTGGAGTGTGGGGGGACACCAGACTTTGACTGTATTTTTAGCATTAAAAGTATTTTAGTACATTGTTTCCAATACATGGATAGGGCAGAAGGTTTTCTCCGGGTACTCCGGTTTCCTCCCACATTCCAAAAACATGCTAGGTTAATTGGTGACTCCAAATTGTGTACCCCGCCTCTCGCCCAAAGACAGCTGGGATAGGCTCCAGCACCCCCGCGACCCTTGTGAGGATAAGCGGTAGAAAATGAATGAATGAATATTTGTCAAATGCCATCCATCCATTTTCCTCCACTTATCCGGGTCCAGGTCGCGGGGGCAGCAGTCTTAGTGGGGAAGCCCAGACTCCCCGATCCCCGGCCACCTCCTCCAGCTCCACCGGGAGGACACCAAGGCGTTCCCAGGCCAGCTGTGAGACATAATCCCTCCAGCGTGTCCTAGGTCTGCCCCGGGGCCTTTTCCCGGCTGGGCATGCCCAGAACACCTCACCAGGGAGGCGTCCGGGAGGCATCCGGACTAGATGCCTGAGCCACCTCAACTGACTTCTCTCGATGTGAAGGAGAAGCGGCGAGGAGGAGTTGCAGCTTTCATGCATGCACGTGTGTGTGTTGCTACAAGAGCTCCAGATTTACCAGGTGGGCACTTCCTGCAGCACAGGCTCAAAGCCTCCAGCAAGTACTCACGATCCGGATTGTTGCACTTTCTGCTAGGCCCAGCATAATAGGGGAGCGACAACACCTGTGGGAAAGCATGCAGAAGAAAAATTAATGCAGAATGCAAATGGCCGCTGAGGCCAAACAATTATAAAACTTGTTTGGAAAATCCCTCCTGATGCTACATCCTCATCTGCTGGATCTGATTGGTCATTGCAGCATCAGTGCCCACTGCAAGTGGAATTTTACGGCAACTTTGTATATCGGTACACTTTATTTTGATCACAAAGAGTGTGTTTGTGCAGAATCCTGCTAACAAAAAACATACAAAACAATACCTTATACTTGCATTTTTGCCCTTGTTGCCATTAATGGTAATGGTGGAACAGAGATGACTATTCAAAAATGTTATAAACTAATTCATTCATTCATTCATTCATTTTCTACCGCTTTTCCTCACAAGGGTCGTGGGGAGTGCTGGAGCCTATCCCAGCTGTCTTTGGGCGAGAGGCGGGGTACACCCTAGACTGGTCGCCAGCCAATCACAGGGCACATATAGACAAACAACCATTCACACTCACATTCATACCTATGGACAATTTGGAGTCGCCAATTAACCTAGCATGTTTTTGAAATGTGGGAGGAAACCGGAGTACCCGGAGAAAACCCATGCATCCACGGGGAGAACATGCAAACTCCACACAGAGATGGCCGAGGGTGGAATTGAACCCTGGTCTCCTAGCTGTGAGGTCTGAGCGCTAACCACTTCACCGCCGTGCCGCCATAAACTAATTACCCACAACCAAAACGTAAATTTAAAAAATGTTTCTGTTAAAAGGTATTTTGAAAGGTATAGCAGAATGAACATATTGTCATGTTGTCAGGTAACCTCTAACAATTTTAATGACGGTGGAGGGCGGGGCGTGAAACAGGACCAGACCATCTTCCACCTGTGGCCACCTTGCTTGTGCTGCATGCGTACAAACAGAGGACACCTTTGTTCTCAACCTGAGGTGGACTCCATCTCAATCTCTCCAAAAATGCTTGGACTTTAAGCATGGCTGCACATTTGCCTTTGTCAGCCACCATAAACTTAGCATTAAATTAGTAATGTAATGGTTTTATTTCATTTGAACATGCATCAGATTACAATTGAATGCATCACATAATCAGTTCACAGTTCCACATGTCCAAAAGGAGTAGGAAGAAGCAAAGCTTATTAAATCCTACCCCTCCATCTGGTACTTTTACAATCAGTAACTGTTACATTTCTTCACTTCCTCAAATTAACATCATTCCATCTTTTTCATCCCTCTTTGACTATTAATCTATTATATGTTACTTTTTACTTTAGTGATGTTAGAAATAAACAAAAATGCAAAGTCATCCATTCATTTTGTGTGGCGCTTATCCTCACGAGTGTCACAGGTATTCTGGAGTCTATCCCAGCTGAATTTGAGTGGTACACCCTGGACTGGTCGCCTGTCAATCGCAGGGCACATAGAGACAAACAACCATTCACACTCATATTCATACAACAAACTAATTGTACCACAAATGACTCAACTATCTAGTAATAATCACATAAATAATAAAATAAAATAATAATGGTGAATAATAATAATGTATAATAAATAATAATAATGAAATAATATACTAAAAATAATACAAAAATAATAATAATAATGTGAATAATACTAATAATAATCCTAAATATGTCATCTTTCACTCTTCTAAGTTGTGAAGTTGCTGTTGAGATCTATTTTCTCACAGGAAATTGGTACTGTCTGTAAAACGTTTGGAGCATTTCTTGAAATGCTGCCTTTTTAACTATATTAAAGAGCAGCATTTCTTTTGTGATGTAGCAAACTACACTCTCTGTTAACTGTTAACTTCTCAGTGAGTGCTGACTATCGGTAAAACTTGGTCAGTCTGGTTTGAGGTGGACAAGTGTTTTTTGTTGCCTTTCATCATGCCATCACGTTCTTCCTCCTAATTTCTACTATGTTACCTTGTATTGCCCCTCACGAGGGTAAACTATTTTGCTGTGCCCATGTTAGGTATAGCTTAATAATACAGGTAAAATGTACAGCATACACACCACTACCAAATACTCCATACTTCACTGATCATGCTTTTTCGTCAAGCACTGAGATTTTGTACTTTGTTTGGCAGTCCTTGAAAACCGGGTACTGTGAAATGCAAAATTTTGGCTATAAGCACTAGCTGAATACTATGTAGTATGTACATAAAAACTGACTATATGAAACTAGAAACTAGCATTTAGTATTTTCATACAGTCTATTGATTTTATTTGTTTGATTAATTCTGATCCATTCATTCATTCATTCATTTTCTACCGCTTTTCCTCACGAGGGTCGCGGGGGTGCTGGAGCCTATCCCAGCTGTTTTCGGGCGAGAGGCAGGGTACACCCTGGACTGGTCGCCAGCCAATCACAGGGCACACATAGACAAACAACCACACTCACACTCACATTCATACCTATGGACAATTTGGAGTCGCCAATTAACCTAGCATGTTTTTGGAATGTGGGAGGAAACCGGAGTACCCGGAGAAAACCCACGCATGCACAGGGAGAACATGCAAACTCCACACAGAGATGCCCGAGGGTGGTAATTCTGATCCAATAAAACATTATTTTACCATACCTCGTCCAATTGCAGATTATTCCCAAAATTCTCTAAAACTACCACTCTAAAAACTCTAAAAACTACTCTAAAGATACACTAAGCTGAATGCAGCAGAGGAAAAACGTGACAGGAAACAGGACGTCAGTTTTGAAAAGGCTTAAAGTATAAATTCACACATTAAAAACCAAAAAAAAGTCTAGTAAAAGTGATATGGACTGCACTCAAAATCAGCATCACTAGTGCATTTCTTTCAAATGGAGTCGACATACAAACAAAACCTACCTTGATAGCGTGTGCAGCCAGCAGAACAAAAACGTCCTTCATCGCTTCTCGGAGGCTGCAGTAGGCGGTAAAGTGGAGCAAGCCACTTGAAGTGATTTGAGTGTTTGGAGGAAGGAAGTGAGCGTGAGGCGGCGTGCCCCCTCACTCAGTCGCTCTCACCTTTGAAGACAAAAAGTGTATACTCAGTAGGCTGTATAAAATGTCTATACACTTGGAAATAACATTTAAATCACAGATCTGGATGAATTGATGAATGTATGGTCTCCATGCATTCCCTACATCAGTTGTGAGACTAACTCCGCAATGACATTGTGATGATTTATTCCTGTATTATCATTTTTAGCAATGCATTATAGATAAGTTTATGTGTATGTGCAACAGAATACACCGGAAGTGTCATTTCGCGTGCTTGACTTCTGAATTTTAACAGGAAGGTAAAGTCGTGAAAGGAATTACTTCCCTATTTATTTTTTTAAATAAATTCCAAATAATAATACATGAAAAAAAAAATCTATAAATTATGTGCTTGTGATGGAAATCTTCATAGTGGTGCATTTGATATCCGGCCCTCAGCGATTGTCACTGTGAGAGCTGGCCCTGTGTATGTGACATGGGCCTGCACTACTGATTTTGAAGGCGCTGGGTAGATTATATTGACATAGCAACACATTGAAGCTGTAATCTATTTGGACAAAAATTATATCATATAAACATACGCTACTGCAAGCAGTTCAGACAAAATATTGGTACAATATGAAGATAATAAACTGGAATAAATTAATACAATTTCATTCATTTTCTATAGTGGGGGGTGCTGGAGCCTATCCCAGCTGTCTTCGGTCGAGAGGCAGGGTACATCCTGGACTGGTTGCCAGCCAATCAAAGGTGTTTTGACCATATTTCACCATTTTGTTTTCAGTAGTTTAGTAGAGGAAGAGTTAGCTTAACCATCAAATGCATGTAGTCAAGTGAAAAAATTAGGATTTAGCCTTAGTCTTGATTTGTCCACCAAACATGTTTTACTTGAGCACAGACATTAGACATTTTTGTATCTTGCAAATGGGTTACAACACAGCAAAGCAAAACTTCACTCTAAAAAGAATAAAAAAAATTAAAAAAAAGATGCAGCACTTCTTCAAAAGCACGTCAGCCAACTGTTGTCACATCCAAAGCAGGATATCATCTTCAAGAAAATCTTTATTTGTGTCAGTCCCACAGTGAGAAAGGGGAAGTCGGAAGCTAGGCTCACAGCCAGAAAGACAAAAACAAAATGCATCCCGGGTGACAGAGAAAAAGAGGTTTCAAAATGAGTCAGCATGTATTGTGACATGTAAAAAGGCAAGTATGAAAATAGAACACGATGTCGTGAAGGTGTTGCTTCACTTCCGCCAGGCCGCAAAGGTTACAAGGCACTCGTGCATGTTGGTTATACCTTTTTACGACACAAAATGAAGTTTCATTTTACAGTACGATATGCATTACTGGTGGGCGATACTGCATATTTTGGTATCAAGATGAAACAGTATTGCTGATATCGATACTGATGGACAATTCATTCATTCATTAATTTTCTACCGCTTTTTCTTCACGAGGGTCGCGGGGGTGCTGGAGCCTATCCCAGCTGTCTTCGAGCGAGAGGTAGGATACAACCTGGACTGGTCACCAGCCAATCACAGGGCACATATAGACAAACAACCATTCACACTCACATTCATACCTATGAACAATTTGGAGTCGCCAATTAACCTAGCATGTTTTTGGAATGGTGTTCCGGGCATGCCCAGCCGGGAAAAGGGGCAGACCTAGGACAAGCTGGAGGGATTATGTCTCACAGCTGGCCTGGGAACGCCTTGGTGTCCTCCCGGTGGAGCTGGAGGAGGTGGCCGGGGATCGGGAAGTCTGGGCTTCCCTACTCAGACTGCTGCCCCTGCGACCCGGACCCGAATAAGCGGAGGAAAATGGATGGATGGATGTTTTTTGGAATGTGGGAGGAAACCGGAGTACCCGGAGAAAACCCACGCATGCACGAGCAGAACATGCAGAGAACAACACAGAGATGGCCGAGGGTGGAATCGAACCCTGATCCTCCTAACTCCTAGCTGCGCACTAACAACTCGACCACTAAAACATCACACATAAATGATCCAAATTTCAGTACGTTTATTTAAATACATGACATTCATTGGTTGACAAGAATATCTCCAAGACACACACAATGTACTGTAGCTTTGCCAGCTTTACAGTTGCCTTGATAATATTGTAAATAAAACATTTTTGAGGGTGTGTAGTCAACTCTTGGTAGAAGAAGGTATGCGTCTTAATTTTCTTCTGGGGGTAAAGTGCTGCAAGTTGTGACGGGCCAATCGACAGAGAGGTGGTGTCTGGTCAGAGTGAGCGCTTCTGGTTACCTGATCCTGGAAAATAACATGATGACCACTTTAGAAGTCTTAGGTAATGGTAATGGTTTTATTTCATTTGAACATGCATCAGATTACAATTGAATGCATCACATAATCAGTTCACAGTTCCACATGTCCAAAAGGAGTAGGAAGAAGCAAAGCGTATTAAATCCTACCCCTCCATCTGGTACTTTTACAATCAGTAACTGTTACATTTGTTCACTTCCTGCTTTCCATAATACAGTTGAAGTTTTTTTTTCTTTTTTTTGAATTTTTAATTAAATTAAAAAAAAATTAAACAGTTTTTTTATTTAATTTTATTATTTATTTATTATTATTTTATTTATTTTTATTTATTTTTATATAATCCCTTTCATGGTCACTACATTAGGCACACCTACTAATGAGCTCCGATACAAAACCGCTCTCTCATTCATGACCTACCAACCTACCAACACACACAGCTCAACACTTAATGGGATGATGATGTAAGACTGAGGTCGTGAATTGTGGTGTTGGTGAATGTACCTCTGTGAACGTTATTGGTGGACAAGAAGAAAGTGTTGTTGTGAGTGTGCTATGAGTACATGTCTCTTGCCTCACTCACAAAAGCACTATGTGTGCGCAACTCGCACAAACACAGCATACTCTGCAACACACACATCAAATAGACCAGGGGTCGGCAACCTTTCCTGTGAAAAGAAGACACTTTGCACCCTCGCCCACGTAAAAAAAATGTAGATGATTGCATCTTGCACTTGAAAAAGGTATTTTTTTTAACCTGCTACAACAACAGAATGAACAAAGTGCAGTCTGCATGTCTAACGGATACGATGGTTAAACCTCACGAACTGACTGACGCCTTAAGAACTGTGAAGCACAGTCAACTGTCTTTTAGCTTGGTGGCTAACGCTGGCTAACTACATTTCAATAAATGTTGTTTTTTTTTTTTAAATAAATGCCTTATTTGCTCATTTGTCGCCACATAGCAACCATGTTTCTTTTTGAGAGGGGTGTATTCATTGTGTAAAAGATGTCTCTGATGTCCCAACAAATGCAGGCAGAAATAAAATCACAGCATAAACTTGAACATGTGCAAAAGCATCAGGAGAAGTTTTTATAGTCGATTAGTGCAAAGAATAAAAGGTGAGACAACATTCAATCCAGGTTTCTTTGAGCACCTTCATTCAACAAGTGTGGAGAACGAGTGGCCCTTCAGCACAGCTTCAATTATTCCATACATGTAATATTTATCCATGCTATACTGACAGTTACTAGAAACTTTGAGGTAGAAATGTATGCATATTTATACTTGAGTTTTAATTTAAGTTTTGGGTTTTAATTTATTCCTTGTGGATTTATTGTTGACTTAATGCTCGGGTAGTTTAGATAATGATGAGTTGTCATGTTGTCACAGTTGATTGCACATGGGTTGGTCTCAATACAATACCAAATACACACTGAGTATGGTAGAGGCCGGTTTGAGCTACAGTGATATAGCCAAGCGTTTGGGCTGTTCTCAACCCAAAATCAGAAACCTGCATGAATGCCACAACAGTGACAACTCCCGACCAGGATCGCTCCATCCGAGCAAGAACGGTTTCGCCGTGCCAGTCGTACAGCACAGAAAACACTCGGCATGAACAACACCCGCATCAGGAGCCCCACTGTGCGTCAACGCTTGCAGGAAGTCAACCTCCATGCGAGGAGGCTTTTTCGCATTGTGGCATTGTGTTCTTTTAAGTTTTTTGTTTTTAAATTATTCTTGAGACGTGAAGATTTTTGTTTCTGTATGAGGAAAATCTAGTTTAGGGATCTCGTCAGCGTATATTATCATTATATTATCATTCATGAAAGGAGGAGCAGACTAAAATGCTGATTATTGAAGATTATTTTTATTGAAGTGGCTTATTTTCTATTAAGTGTGTCTTAAGAAGAGACGTACTGTGTTCCATTGCATGTTTTCAAGTGGATAAGCTATTAGTTAGTTTCGAATAGTGCTCTAGGTCATTGAGGTGGAGGCCACATGAAGTACCTCATTGTACACTGGAATGATAACTCATTTTTCACACTATTAAACTTTACCACTAAGTTTTACTTCATTTAATGATGTTTGGCTGATAACCAATAACACATGCTATTAAATATGGCCATTACTATTTGTTATACAGTTAGAACATGGTGTTTATATTAAGTAAAGTACATGCACACAAATCTGTTATGCTAACAACAAATGAGAAAAGGTGGTGGTTTCGTAATAGCAAAGATCCAGGTGTATATAAGAAAAAATATATACAAAAAATGTAAAGAATTAAGAACATCACCTGTCCTTCTTCAGCTGGTTGCTCAGTGGAGTTGTCCTTAATGAGGTGACTCCGCAGGTCCAGGTTGCTGGGTGGGGGCAAGAAGCTTTGAACCTTGTTGGACCAGCCCAAAAGGCAGTGCTGTATAACAGTAAAGACAAATAAGGACGCAGCTAAAATACAATGTGAACATTAAGTGTACAGTACTTACCGATGGTAAGCCCAAACTGTCAGATGGATCAAAGCTGCAGCGACGATGTGCTTTGTACTTGTAAGGAGACAGAATGCTGGCACGAGGGATGCTGACCCTTTGAAATGGTCGCACACAAAAACACACAGTGAATTGCTTTTGAAACCATGAAAAAGACACAAAAGACACAAATAATTGACCCTTGGAGGTGGAACACGCCACTTAGTATGCCTCCACAGGGCATGTTTATGTCACATTTTAGCAAGGTTCATTGTGAAATACATACACAAAGAAATAAATACTTGTAATAAACAACTGTTTCGAGATAGGTTATTAAAATGAATATATTAGTTGTTGTTATTACAATTTTTCTATTTGCCTTATAATCACCTATTACTATTTTAAGCATTATGTATGTAGTATAGTGGGTTCGTCAATACCAGAGACGGCCACCAGAGAGCGAAATGCTTTATTATGTACAGTTGATCTTATTGCTATAATCGCTTGTTTTTTGTTTTTTTAATCATCATGTTTGTTCTTAAAAAGTACAGGTTTTACTCCGTTCAAATCAATTATTATTAACCAAACATTTAACAATTTTAACTTAAAAATGTACTTAATATAACCACTACAGCATGTTGAGGCTTGAAAAACATTGTTTTTAAATTAAACAGTTTTAAAATTATTATTATGATTATGATTATATTATGATCATATTATGATTATATTATGATTAGGATTATATTATGAATATTATTATATTATGATTATTATTATGATTATGATTATGATTATGATTCAGAAACTGACCAAATGCAGTGATCAAGTTTGTGACAATTGCCGTTCAGGTTCCCAACTACTCTTTACCTGACGTGTGCTGGTTCAGTCATGGTGTGCGGGTGTGAGGATTTTAGCCTTTTGCACACAGGACAACATTCCGGAGAGTGAACCGGGATAGGGAACAATCTGGTGTTCATCTTATAAGTGAATGTACCTAAACAAGAGCAAGATGAGGATATTAGAATAATGAATTACACCCAACAAGAACTGATCTCTTACACTCATGAGTATCTGTGTCGGCTTGTGGGCTGCCTCTGTCTGCAAGAAGCGTCAGTGCCGAGTGTATATCCCGGGGAACTCTATGGGGCGATCATTAAGTGACAATAAGGAGACGAGTTGTGCATCAGCAACACAACACAATGAGCAGGACTCACTCAGAGTGTGGCTGGTGGATGCATTCTCTTTTGTTTTGTGTTCGAAATGCTTGCAGATCATTGTAGAAGTCATCAGAGTGTTCCCCCAGGGTTTTTTGTGCATCCAGGACTCCTTAAATGGAACAGACTGTGCTTATCTTGCATATAAATGTATGTTTAATGAGATTAGAAAACAACCATGAATGCCATGTACCTGCGATCCAATCATAACCAAGTAATGGATGCAGACGATTCCTGTGTGCAGGTTCCTCAGCATGGGTATCGGTCTGGAACGTCACTCGATTCTGCATCTTCCTCTAAGAAAGAAAAACATTGATATACTATATTTAAGAATAGGATGTTTACACTTTCAATCATGTGTTTTGATTCACCTGTTCATTGCTGCAAGACTTCAGAGAGGACTTTATGCCATCCCCATGTGAAGATATTCGTAATGGTGAAACCTTCTCAGCTATCACTTGGCGTTTGGGGGTCAAAAAAGGTGAAGGGGTGGGACCCCGGGTGCCCATTTGTCTCTCACACATCTTAAGTTAGGAAAAGTAAGAAAAATAGATTGCTGTTAATGCAATGGATCATTTCAGCACAATGCAAGTTAGCTTTTTTTTTAGTTGCAAAAGCTTTATCTTCCAGGGAGAATTACTATCAGGTGAACTACTTTAAACGATACGCCTTAAAATAGCAAACAAACGGCAATTACATCATAATTTAAAAGCTAACTCGTTGTTGTATTTACCCCGATAAAGTTTACACAGAATACATGGGTTGTCTCCAGACGTTTTTTAGACGCACTGTAGTGCAATAAACTGCTTATTAACTTTAAATGTGTTATGGTAAGGAAAACAGTGCAAGCTAATAGTCGCTGCTAAAATACAATATTGAGTCTCTCTTACCTTCAGTTGTTTGCTATCCTGCTTCATTTCTTTAGCTAGCGGACGTAATTCATTACCTTCTCATAATACGTAATTTATGTCCACAAACAACACATTTAGATGATAAAACGTCACTGCCTCGAATAGCTAACGTTCTGATGTATTTACATCAAATTGTGCAGTAATAATAGGTCATCAAATTCACGTATCACTGCCTCGTCGACAAATGACGCCATTTTCTTTCTGTGATTTAAATGCTGCGATTCGCCACCGTCTCCTTAGCAACAAGCAACTCCAGCAATCTGATTGGTTAATATTTTTTCCCATAATGCCTTGCTAAGAAGGCTCTTAAAGGAATAATTATGTTTACATCGAAGCAGCGCTGCTTGATTGTAACAGCAGAGAGCGCCATTCACAAATTAAGAATGCAAAATACATTCGATATGTTTATTTATATACTGTAATAAAAAATACAAATTAAATCTTCTCATCATGACTAGAGACAAAATGGAGAATCACAATCATAAACATTGTTACGTCACACAGAGTTTTGAATATCTTTATTAGTTGTATAGTTGCACAGAGATAATTCAGGTAAAAGTCATATTTGTTGTTTTTCCAGGTGAGTGACACAAGTGACATAATTCATCATAGTTTCATGTACATTAAATCCATCCATCCATTGTCACGCTATAATGAGTGTTTTGCAGGTGTTGCAGGGTCACGGCTGAGCCCCTGCCGCCCGCCCTTCAGGCCCCTGATGCTCAATGACGACGTGGAGGCAACACTCTGTATTCCAGTCACGGCTCGTTTTCCACCAGAGCCGTGCAGGCTGGTCCCGTTTGATTAGTTGACCATGGCGGCGCCCAGGTGCACCCCATTATGATGAAACAGTGCCAGTCGTCAGCTTGTATATTCCTTGCCTACCTCTCCGATTAACCTCCCGCCGGTGCCCTTTAAACAATTACTGTCGGCGGCTATTGCTCATTAGCCTTCAGACACACAATAACATCAACACTCTTATTTCTGATAAACAAGCTAACATACATAACAAATTATCCCATGGTGACTGCAAAATAAGAATAATTATAGTTATTTATTCCTCCCCCTTTTGTCATTGTTTGCATGCTATCCTCATTAAAATAGGAAAACCTATAAATGTTTAGGCGGTTTTAGTTAAAGCGGACACTGTTTTTTTCATCTGTGTGATTTTGACAAAATTCCAAAAGGTTCAGATACTTTTTCATACCACTGTACTTGACCCAACTCCAGGCAGTTTCTTTAATAGGAAAAATCAGAAATCAGAAAAGGGTTCATTGCCAGGTATGATCAAACACATACTAGGAATTGAAAAAACTGATTGTTTTCCTAAGAGTCCAAACTGGACGTTAATGTTATGCATAAAGTGAAAGTATATAGTAATGCGTGTATGTCCTCTCTGTGTATGATCCGACATGAAGTTAGCATCTAATTTCGTCATTGAAAGCTTCTCTCATCTGACTCATTGTAGCTCCACACATGAACCAAGAGGAGAAACAGGAAAAGAAACAGAAGACAGACGACAAAAGCACAAAAGGTACAATTGGATGTTTGCACCCCACACACAGCCTCTTTTCATAGGTGACATAAGAGAGCTAAATCATCCGATGGAGCGGGAGAGGCTGCTGGCAGGTGGGAGACGGGTGTTTGAGGCCCTGCGATGGAAAGATTCCTGTGAGATAAGGAAAGGGAACAGATCGATAGTGTGTGTGGATGCCAATAAGATCAAGGAGATTAGAGCTGTCATTGCCCTTCGTTGCCTGACACAATGTGACCACAAGGTTGGCAGGGCTTCTACCCACAAACATGTTTGTTTACATAATTGCAAGTATGATTACTCATTTCTTTTCACTCTTGGACATTCATTTTATATTCATTTTGAATAAGAGAGGGTCACTTCCCTTGGAAGCCTTTGGAAACACTCCGCTGTGGTTGGTCACAAGGACTTCCGGATAGCTGCCGAAACCAACTCTTTTTTTTTTTTTTTAGAAATGTAGCCCTTTTTTTAAAAAAAACAAAAAACAATATTTCTTCCTCTCAGATTATAAACTACAAGTAAAGTTAATTGTTTAGGCTATAGTTATCTGAATAACTTAACATACCACCTTAGCCTTAGCCTGTTTTTCTACATTTTACTGTAATTACTATAACAAAACCAACTTTATAGGAGTTGATAAACGATCTAGACGTTGCTAATAAATGGCAAGTTACTTTTTTTTTTTTTTTTTTAGAAATGTAGCCCTTTTTAAAAAAAAACAAAACAAAACAATTTCTTCCTCTCAGATTACAAGCTACAAGTAAAGTTAGTTGTTTAGGCTATAGTTATCTGAATAACTGTTAACATACCACCTTAGCATTTGCCTGTTTTTATACTTTTACTGTTATTACTATAACTTGCCTTTCAAGATGAAATGTCTGTTTGTGGTTGCTGATTTTAGCAAATAAATTTCCCCCCAAAATGCGACTTATATGTGGTTGTTACTCCTTCACTTGTATTTTTGGCTTGTGCGGATCACATGGTAGATCAGCCATCACCATATGGTGGACCCAGTGATGGCCCTTTATGGATGTGTGACCAATTAAAGTGAACTGGAAATATAAAATATTTTCATGCCCGCAGACCAATCGAAGTGGCAATTTTGGAGGGTGTAATTACTTCAACTGTAATGGTTAATGTGACAGCAAGCACAGCGACGTCACTCAAAAAGAGCCATTGAATTTCTCTGAATATTTTGTCTTATTTTTTATAATTTTCCATTATGTAATTAGAATCAATATATTAAAAATAACAACTTTCATCTCTTGATATTAAACATTATAAACTTGTGTCTCATTAAAGTACAGCAAATGAATACCGAACAAGTTTTAGTGACTGCAGGCATGTTATCACTATTATGTTGGCTCACGCTTCTGTTAGAAGACGCCATGTTTCCTGGCATTGGCGTTTTGGTGTGTGATTGGTACTGCGAGTCCATCAGCGGTGTGACCTCATTTAATCTTTTATACGCCAGTGCAGAGTTTAACGGCTTCTGTCAGGCCTATAAAAAAAATGTCAATAAATCAGTAGTGAAGCAACAAACCTGCTAATTATTGCTTTTATTTGGGAGCAGAATGAAGGCTGCATGGCTGCAAAGTCACATGATCATGGGCCATCGCCCTGGCCATGACCATGGGTTGTCATCACAGCAAAGAAAACACACTTTAACTAGTGGAAGTGGCATTTTCAATGTCAAAGTCTCACAAAATGTGTTTTAAATCATCAAAATATGGCAAGATATGGCAACTATTACATATTATCGTCAGTGTAATGCATGATCACAGCATGTAAATCAAATGATGTAATGTTGTTAGAGTAAAATAGGTGTATCCCAATGACATTCATTGTTAGCTAGCTCATATTAACTTGTTTTCTTGTGTTATAATGCACAGAAATGGGTAAGAAATGTGTTAATGTTTCACATTACGATTGTGAATGATGGGCAAAATTCCCCAAAAAGTGCAGTTCCTCTTTAAGACTTTTTTCATTGCAATATTGTGACTTTTTTTTCATAATATCACCACAACCAAATCTGGTTCTTGGGACATGGAACGTCACTTCTCTGGTGGGTAAGGAGCTTAAGGTTCTGTGAGAGATTTTTCTGACTGGACTCACCTCGACCCACAGTTTGTGTCCTGGAAGTAAGGTCATTCCTCATGAAGGACTGGACCTTGTTCTACTCTGTAGTTTCCCCAGGGGAGAGGTAGCAACTTGGTGTGGGCTTATTAACAGCTCTGTGACTCTGTGTTGGGAGTAAAAGAGGGTCACTTCCCTAAGCCTTTGGAACCACTCCGCTGTGGTTGGTCACAAGGACTTCTGGATAGCTGCCGAAACCAACTTTATAGGAGTTGATAAACGATATAGAAGTTGCTAATAAATGGCAATTTATCTTTTTTAAATCTTTTTAAAATACAATCATTCGTGTTGGATGCCGAATACGATCCGAAAGTACAGACTGGAAAGTCCAAAGTTTGTCAAGAAAAGAGGTTACTTCAGGACGTCTCTCAATGTTAAGTAGTTTTAGCATTTTAGCGTTAGGCTTTCTACAACACCGATAACATGTACTAATGTGATCATTACATGTTTTTTACAGGGATGTTACTTATACAAAATACAAAAATAAACTTTTGGGTGGCTGCACAGTGGTCGAGTGGTTAGCGTGCAGACCTCACAGCTAGGAGAGCAGCGTTCAATTCCACCCACGGTCATCTCTGTGCGTGGGTTTACTCCGGGTACTCCGGTTTCCTCCCACATTCCAAAAACATGCTAGGTTAATTGGCGACTCCAAATTGTCCATAGGTATGAATGTGAGTGTGAATGGTTGTTTGTCTATATGTGCCCTGTGATTGGCTGGCGACCAGTCCAGGGTGTGCCCCGCCTCTCGCCCGAAGACAGCTGGGGTAGGCTCCAGCACCCCCATGATCCTCGTGAGGAAAAGCAGTATAAAATGAATGAATGAATGAATGAATGAACTTCTGGGTGTCTCAATAACTCACCAATAGCAAGGACATGCTGTTTTCTTGTAATGTTGCAGCATTCTCAACTGTAACAATTTTTCCACCTAATATGACTATTTTCTTTAAAGAAATAAGACTTTTTTCTTCCTAATATTACTTTTTCTTTTGTATATCTAAGGGTCTTTCTTGCACACATATTGCCTCCTCCACCACATTTGCTCTTAACTCGACTTGTGCACCCTTTCTCCTCTCTATCTGATACATAAAACTCATCAACAATAATAATTAAAAAGCTTTTAAGCTTGTTTTTGAGGCCAACTAATCACAATACCCAGAGTCCACTACTTTTTCATGAAAGCTAAACAAGACAACCAATGGTCCAATTGACCGCTTCTGCTTGTAAACATCATTAGGGTCCTCTGATACACAGCAGGGAAGGGAGGGGGGATACGACAACGACAATGATGACAAAATAAAGCAACAAAAGCTGCTGCAATGCAAACACAGCTGGCCACTGACCAGCTGGAGTGTCAGCGGTGCGCCAGCAAAGAAAATAGCAAAGCAAATAGAAATTGTCACAAACAATGAAGCTCTTTTTTGTGCCTTTTTTTTGAACAATAAAAGAAATTTCAATTTCTGTTCTCTGCTTTAAAGTGGAAAAAAATACATAGCACCACAAGAATGAGCCCCCTATACCACCAGTGGCGCTCAATCCACAGTTTTGAAAAGGTGACTCTGCATACGCCTTCCTGCTATGGGTCTTCAAAACAGGATTACTTTTATTATAACCTATTTTTATACAGCGATTGTGATAAACCATACAAGCAATAGGTGCAAACAACTTCCTGTTAGGTATATGAGCATTTTTGCTTTACTGTAGTTTTATTATGCATTGGTTAACCTCTTATACAGTAAACCTCGGATATACCGGAAATTCGCTCACAACGGACAGATAAAAATGAAAAGATTTTTTTGCAATGCATTTCCAATAAAAATTCATTGCATATATCAGATTTTTTATAACGGATTTTGCCTATTTCGGACAAAATCTCCAGTCCTGTTCCAATGCATTTCCATTAAATTTCCCTCGCATATATCGGATGGCCGCATCGTGGCGCTCCGATTCGCCGAATCGTGACAGGCCGCTATACGACGTCATTTGCAGCGTTGCCTGCGCGTCCAGGTACATTGGAAACATAGTTAAGAATGTGCCTTTTTATAACGGATAAAATCCGATTTACACATATACCGGATATAAATCCGATATATGCGTAATACGGACATTTTCCGGTATACGCATATAACGGATTTCGCTTATATCGGACAAAACCAGTGGGAACAATTGAATCCGATATATCCGAGGTTTACTGTACTACGGTTTGTGTCCGACTCCATTGCCTCTCTGACAATGTGGATGTCTAATAGCAATCTTGAGGTTTCCAACATGAAAGTAGATGGCGTGTACTAGGAGGCAAACAAACAGGCATGACACACAATGAATATTTATGTATAAGCTTCCTCATGGCTCAATCAAATCTATGAATAAAATATCAAGTCAGCTGCAAAGCTCTACCTCCCTCCCGCTGGGCTGCAAGGCCATCAGTCAACGCTCATGACCAATAAGCACTGCAGCCACAATCAGTATGCTACTGTGTGCCGTCCTATAAAGATATTTTAGTATCTCAATCACCTTCAACCATTGAAGGTCATTTCTCATTCTGGCATGACTCAGCAAGCACTTATTCTTTATTAGCACATAATGACTTTGCTTTTAATCCGGTGCACAATGATGACAACACTGTGAGGTAGGAAATATTCCATTTTTAGTAAGGCAATTTGCAGGAGTGAAAGCGTAACAGGAAATGAATTATAAATCTAAAAATATATTGAAATATTACATTTTAAATACATTCATTCATTTTGTATGCCGCTTGTCCTCACGAAGGTCGCAGGGATATGCTGGAGTCTATCGCAGCTGACTTGATGCAAGAGGCGAGGTACAACCGAGACTGGTCGCCAGCCAATCACAGGGCACATATAGACAAACAACCATTCACACTCACATTCATATCTATGGACAATTTGGAGTCACCAATTAACTCATTCATTCATTCATTTTCTACCGCTTATCCTCACGAGGGTCCCAGGAGTGCTGGAGCCTAACCCAGCTGTCTTCAGGCGAGAGGCGGGGTACACCCTGGACTGGTCGCCAGCCAATCACAGGGCACATATAGACAAACAACCATTCACACTCACATTCACACATTGACAAAAAAATTAAAAAAAACTTCGCTTTGGTTCCAATTTTCTACAATAAAAGCTCTGATAAAACATTCCACTGTTCTCAAATATCTTACTTTTTATTTTTCTACACAAAATAAGATGAAAAATAAATAAACAAATCAAAAATAAAGAAAATCAATCAATCAGTAATAAATAAATAAATATAATAATAAAAACGGCAAATAATAAAAACTTAAGAAACCACATACATATAGTCGGTGGGTAGACAAATTATTTTTTTCAGATTAAAATGAACAAATCATTATTAGAGCCCTGTAGACATGACAAAACACGACTATAGTCACATTTATACTCTTTTTATTTACAACATATTGCGCAACTGCAGGGTCTTGAGACACATTCTAACTCGCAAACGAGAGAGCTAGCGACCTAAACGGTAGCCTTCAAGTTATTTCCTTTAAACTTAAATAGCCAAAAACATATCCTCCCTATCCGTGTGGAAGTGGTAACTATTAACAGTTATTTAACCTTTAACATGAACATTAATCAAACGTAATAATTTTTTCTGGGTACATGATACCATACCGCATCCATATCAAACTTGCGCGGGCCGCACTAACATTAAACTTTCATATCAAGGCGGGGGCCTCAAACTAGTGTCCTGCGGGCCACATTTGGCCCGCGGGGCAACGTGTTTGAGACCCCTGGTTTAGAGGCAGGATATACAAAAGCCGGGTCAGAGATTTCAGCTGTCAGGTTCTTCTCTGAGGAACATAGTGAGGAAGTGGAAAACCACAGGCACAGTTCTGGTTAAGGCCCGAAGTGGCAGGTAAGGAAAAATCTCAGATAAGTCAAACTCAGTCCACAGACAACCTCCAAAGACGAACAACATGATCTTGTTCAACTATTCGAGTTGTCATTCAGCCCTGTTTTTTACTTGATGGCCTCATGAAAAGCATGAAAACAACTCCAAAACCAAAGTGGAGGAAATGATGTTTTTTGTCATGTTTGGTGCCCATGAAGCCATATTACCATTAGAAGATGGAAAAGTAACTTTTGCAAACCAAAACATGGGGTCTTTGAAGGTGAAATCAGAGATGCCCCATAGTGAACCCATCCAACACACATATTCAGTACTCCCAGCACTCCTCTTATCACCTTCTTCCCTCCCTCTTGTCTCACTCTCGCTCTCTCTCCCCCTCACCCTGGAGCACAGCACAGCCCCGTCAGTCCGAAAGCAGATCTCCCCCCTCCAGCACCGCAGCACGGACTCATTTCTCCACGCACCAGCTCTGAGTGGATGCTCAGCAGGGGTGTTTTGAGATATTAGCGCGCTGTGTTTTGGGGGGGAGCGGGGTTCTTGTTGCCCACCTCCACCATCTCCCCCCACCACCACCACCACCACCATTCAAAAGGTAAGACTCTGGCCCGCTACTGTTGCCGGGCGACTCCGGGTACCACTGATGATGATGATGATGATGATGTTGATGATGGTGAAAGAAGTTTGTCGTTAGAAAAGTGTGCAGACGTGCTGGTGTTAAATCCTTGCATGGGAGAATAACTGCATGTTGTTTACTTGAACTAGCAGCCGCTAAAGCATGTCACATTACATTGTAGCACTTTCTGGGATTTCTCACCCGGTTAAACTGTCACCTACTTGCATGCTGAAGAATAGACTTTGTAATGACAAACTGGCCTTTGCCTTTAAATAGCAAAAAACATGACAAAAATTATCTGTTATTATTAAATTATTTCATGTACTACTTTATTAAAAAAAAATCTGCAGATTTATGGAGTTTATAGCGATTGTTTTTGCCAAATTTAAATTAGAGATGTACAGTTAAAGCCAACATTTTTTGATATAAATTTGTCAATAAAGTGACAATATATATACAGGAAGACCCGGGTTCGATTCTCTGCCTGGGCATCTCTGCGTGGAGTTTGCATGTTCTCCCTGTGCATGCGTTTTTTTCCGGGTACTCCGGTTTCCTCCCACATTCCAAAAACATGCTAGGTTAATTAGCGACTCCAAATTGTCCATAGGTATGAATATTAGTGTGAATGGTTGTTTGTCTATATGTGCCCTGTGATTGGCTGGCGACCAGTCCTGGGTGTACCCCGCCTCTCGCCCGAAGACAGCTGGGATAGGCTCCAGCATACCCCTGCGACCCTAATGAGGATAAGTGGCATATTCATTCATTCATTTTCTACCGCTTTTTCCTCACGAGGGTCGCGGGGGTGCTGGAGCCTATCCCAGCTGTCTTCGGGCGAGAGGCGGGGTACACCCTGGACTGGTCGCCAGCCAATCACAGGGCACATATAGACAAACAACCATTCACACTCACATTCATACCTATGGACAATTTGGAGTCGCCAATTAACCTAGCATGTTTTTGGAATGTGGGAGGAAACCGGAGTACCCGGAGAAAACCCACGCATGCACGGGGAGAACATGCAAACTCCACACAGAGATGGCCGAGGGCGGGGACCGAACCCTGGTCTCCTAGCTGTGAGGTCTGCGCACTAACCACCAGACCGCCGTGCCGCCTGATAAGTGGCATATAAAACAGATAATATAGTATAATAATTATAAATATATATATTTGTTTTTTTACATTGTGAAAACAAGTTCCATGATCAAAATGTTGATAATTATGCTAGAAGTTAACGGTGTTAAAAATGGTGCAAAAATTTTGTAAAATTTTTCTGTGTCATTTCCAGCTAAACTATAAACACTCAAATGTGACTGCTTTTTGACTTAATTGTACTTTTAAATCACCTATGATGATTTCAAAAGACTACTTAGGAAAAATGACTCTCAAATCAAATCATGAAGTAACTGTCTAAACCAAAATAAATCAAATTTGAGAACCAGATAATTATATATTTGGTCTATGAGATGTTTTACAGCCATGACATTCATGGTAAAAAAAATGCATTTTTTTAAAAGGCTGAACACTTTTGTTGGTAGTTCAAAGTGTTTATTAGAGAGCGATGAAATAGAATTATGGAAATTACAAGAAAAATCAAACATACTGATGAGTGCCAGTAGATTGAGTTCTATGAAAAATAAAAATAAATGCAAAAACTATATTTGTTAAACAGGATATACATGCATATATGCCTTTTTCAAATGTAGGTGTTTCTCTTGTTTATATTATATAAATGTATACAGGATATACATATATTTTAAAACATATTTTAAAAAATGACAATGTTAGATAATTTTTTAAATATGTTTTACAAATGTTCTTACAATACAGTGACTTAAATATACTAAAAAACATTCAAAATCATTTTTCAAATTGTTGTGCAATTAATCTGCAGACTATTTTAAGAATATATACATACTGTATCTTCTATTTTATATTTCTAATACAGAAAATCATGTTTATAATATGTATTGAAGAAATATGAAAAAAATAGATTTTTAAAATAAATATTTAAAACATATTTTTAAGAATAAATAAAAAATAGTAGTAAGTAATAAGTTGTAAGTCATTCATTTCAAACATAAAAACATTTAAAAATACTTAAAAATATTTTACTTTTACTTACGAAATATGTTATATACAATTAAGTTTAAAATAATGTATCCTCTTTGAATTCTCAAAAATGTGATTTATAAAATGTTTGTTGGCCAATGAAGTTACAGTACAATATACAGTATACTGCATACAGGGCCTGAAAAAAAGTGTAATATTTGTCTCTGTACGTAAGACTGCATATAAGACGGGAAGCGTCTGGGTGCTGTGTGATGGCGGTGATGCTCTAACAAGCCGCCCCCCTCCCTGGCCATTCTTCACATGTGTGGCCGTGAGTATTCATCAGCGGCAGCTAATGGCGGAGTGCAGTGTGAGCCAGTGATTTACTGTCAGGCCTAATGATAGGTCCACGCCGGAGAAACAGGTGGCGCACAATGAATAGAAGCAGTGCCATGCTGCTGATTGTCCTTTTGTCCCCCTCCGCACACGCTGATTTGCAATATTGACTGCACATGTACGGAATTATTGTGCATGCAAATGAGCTCTCTTCAAATAGGCTTATGCCTCAAAGCCTAATGTGTGTTTTTGTGAGAGTTTAATAGTGAAAATGACCAAAACATTCAACTCTATCCAATAGAACTATTGAAAGCATATGGAGGCCAGTGATAAGCCTGTCATGTTCTGTTTTTTTTGAACGGACTATTGAAGCTGTCTGTGCTGCTCAACGTCTCACCCGCTTCCAAATATTTCACTATTTCACTTCTATTCAAGGCCTGAATGTATGATTTACATTATGTTTATCCCCATTTAATTATAATTGAGGTAAAATATGAGTGCACTACCTGGCTGTGACCAGCAGAGGTGCTGTCAAATCAGTCGAAACTACTCTAATTTGTTGTCTGAAGTTCGGACATTTACAACAATGGAGTCAGAATTATGAGAATAATGTGGAAATATTATGACAATAAGTCATATTTTCAGCGTAAAGTAATATTAAAAGAGTTGAAAAATGAATATTATGTATATTGCATTAAGAGTGAAAAAAGTAATATGATCAAAATAAGAGAATATTATAAGAAAGTTGGAATGTTGTATGCATAAAGTCATCATATTTTATTTTATAGTCATAATATGTATGATGAGAGTTAAGTTTTGTGCTTCAGTCTTGAAGCAATTGAGGTAAATTAGACTGCAATACTTAGCTGTAACCACCAGAGGCGCTGTTAATGACAAGTTTGTTGTCTTAAGGGTGTTAAATACAAAAAGGGACAATAGTATGACATTTTCACATTCATACCTATGGACAATTTGGAGTCGCCAATTTACCTAGCATGTTTTTGGGATGTCGGAGGAAACCGGAGTACCCGGAGAAAACCCACGCACGCACGAGGAGAACATGGAATTTGACATTTTTGGACACAGACAGTAGACTGTACCCCGCCCTTATGCCTCCACAGAGCGTGCGGTCAGGAGAATGGGCAAATCGGAAAGTCAAATGGACATCATGGAGAAATCGAGCAAACCTGGCAAACATCGTTGGACTGCGGCAGAGATCGGTCTGTCTGTACTCCTGCTGCTGCTTAGCTGTGCCTTGGCGGGCCTGGTGGTCCTCTATACGTCAGTACTTAAAGGTATACCGTCATGTCGCTCTCATGCATTAAACAGTTGCCATCTAAAGTCATTGGTGGTTCGTTCAATGATAATAAACCAGTTAGGAAGGCTATGTTGCTGATGTGTCTTTGTGGTTTTTGTTAGAATTGCTGATTCTTTATAAGGCTTCATGGTAAAGTTGATTTTCAAGACAGCAGCACTGTAACTGTTATTTATTTCTGCATATTTTCTTTGAAAAATTACAAATTTATGATTTTTGACAAATTAATTTGCAGTTTAATCCCGGTTCTGTATTCACTATAAATATAAATGTTTTAATTAGACTGAATCATGCTTGTTTTATGACATAAATTTGTCCAACATAAATATTATATAAATAATATACATTTTTAAGTTTTTTTAAACACATTTAAAGTTACTTTTAATACAGTGCAGCGATTCACTTTCAAGTTGAACCTCTAGAAATAACCTTTTCACATTAATTTTCACATTTAATCACAGCTCTGTATTGGATATTAAATACATACAGTATATCCAAAATACAATATAGTAATATATAATATACTAAATACTAAATTTGCAGTACTAACAAGCAAAATACATGTTAGATCAGTGGTTCTTAACCTGGGTTCGATCGAACCCTTAATGGTTCTGTGAATCAGTCTCAGGGATCAGGGGTGTCAATTCGTAATAACATGCGCTGCTTGGCCATCACTGGCTGAAGATGATCATGTGACATTGTTTGGCCAATCAGTGCTGCGGAGAATTTACTGCTTGGCAGTCAATGTGTGATTGACGCGGTTTTACGTCGTGTAATTTGTTGCATAATATCGTAATCCATACTAACTATTTCGAGCACAAAATGGAAGTGGTTGGACAAATACAGACAACATGGTGGGTTTCAGTGCCTCAAACAAGGTTAAGAACCACCGTGTTAGATTAATATGTACTTTTTAACGAGTGTTGTTGAAAGCCTAGCTTATGCTGCTATATAGCAGGATGCGCAGGAGGACAAAATGTTGCAATCTTTCTGTGTTACAAGAGCTATGCTTCTAACGAGTGCTTCTGGGAATCTCTCACTCTTCCAGAACAATCTCACAGGTCGGGCCTGTCGCGGAGCTCGGCGGGGGCCGGAGGTGAGCGTCTCTGTAAGCCGCCCCAGCGGGACACGCTGGGGGATAAATGGTGTCATACTCTCTTAATGCTCTAAGTCTGTTTGGTGCCTCATCAGCAGTGCCCCACAAAAGTCAGTGCTGACACACACAAGCAGGGACGCAGCACCAAAATCTGGCCCCCCATACATAAGCCTCCTGAAGGGCCTGAACTATTGAGCTAACTATTTTGTGAAAAAAAACATAGTAAGCATTTGGCTTACTTGTAACTTTCTCTCCCTGTTTCTCCTTTCTCTTCTGGTAGCCTGTTTTTCCCCCAAAATTCCAGGGTCCCCTCGGGCTTAGGACTGTGGTACACCATTCCAATTGCCCCCCCCCCCCCCCACACCTCATTTTGACGTTCCTGCACCCAGCATCACACAGCATATCTTTTCAGCGTGCCCAAATCCATTTGAAATGCTCTTTGCAAGCTTCTTCCCAGCTGTGATGTCATATGTCAATAAAGCCTGATTATTTTCTTGTTGACCCCAATTTTGTCTTCCAGGTCAGCTGTTTCGTTCCAACCTGGACCATCATGTGTGCACAAGTGCAGACTGTGTTACAGCAGGTGAGGGTGAAGAGATTCCCACCGCCCTCAAAAAAACATGTCTCATGCTTACTTTTTTTTTTACCTCTTCCCGAAGCATCCCGGCTCCTGCAGAACATGGATCCATCTGTGAAGCCTTGTGATAACTTCTACCAGTATGCCTGCGGGGGCTGGCTGGAGCGCCACGTCATCCCAGAGACCAGCTCACGCCATAGCGTCTTTGACATTCTAAGGGACAAGCTGGAGATTGTGCTCAAAGGTCAGTGGGCGACGTTGGTTGGGGGGGAGGGGTCTTGCTGCAAATATTGGAGCTATACTCGTCTATAGGGGTGTCTGGGCCGATAACAAATTCATAATAATTTATCACACAATCAATGAAAATGAACAACCGCAATATATTGCCGTGGGAATGTGTCTGTTTTCCTCGTCTCCTGCCTACAAATAGGCAGGAAGAGAGTTCACTCCCTGGGCATTGGTCTCAGCACCTTGGTGTGTTTGTTCCATAGAACAACGGCATGAAAGGAGTGAGCCCTTTTGTCAGTCATACAGTCACTTGTGTGCATACATAGACAGCGTGATGTTGAAATTCATATCATTCTGTGTCGGCGGCCGAGTGGTTAGCACGCAGGCTAATGAACATTTTTCCAAGCTTGAAAGTACAGTGCTGCTGCACAAACTTCGTAACATATATTAATATTAATAATTTTCTTATTACAAAATTATTATTATACTAATATAGGATATTATTCATTCATTCATTTTCTACTGCTTATCCTCATGAGGGTTGCAATCCCACCCTCGGCCATCTCTGTGTAGAATTTGCATGTTCTCCCCGTGCATGCGTGGGTTTTCTCCGGGTACTCCGGTTTCCTCCCACATTCCAAAAACATGCTAGGTTAATTGGCGACTCCAAATTGTCCATAGGTATGAATGTGAGTGTGAATGGTTGTTTGTCTGTATGTGCCCTGTGATTGGCTGGCGACCAGTCCAGGGTGTACCCCGCCTCTCGCCCAAAGACAGCTGGGATAGGCTCCAGCATCCCCGCGACCCTTGTGAGTATAAGCGGTAGAAAATGAATGAATGAATATAATATTCTTGCACACCGAACAAATATGTATAGTCATTTTTGTATGTAAACATTACCAACCATTTTTTTCTAAAGCACTTTAAATGAGCTCTATGAATAAAAGTGACTTATTTACTTACTGTTAAATGCAAAGCTAGTGTTTTCTGCTTCCAGGCGTTCTTGAAACAGAGTGTGAGGAAGACAGAGATGCCATCAAGAAGGCCAAAATCCTTTACAGCTCCTGCATGAATGAGAGTAAGTTGGGCATCTTTATTTTCCTGAACAGGATAAGGCCAAGAAAATGCATGGATAGATCTTGGATTGGATCTCATTTTATAGTGCAGGCAAAGTTGTGATCATGTGCTTACCCACAGGCCTCATAGAGCAGCGGGACTCTCAGCCTCTCCTGAAGCTCATAGACAGTATTGGAGACTGGCCTGTGGCATCTGATGACTGGAACGCCACCACTGGTATAACACAAACAAAAACACACACCAAAAGTTGTCTAATGGACTTGTTTTGATTTGATTGTCATTGTGTTGCAGAAGAAGAATGGAGCCTTGAAGACACTCTGGCTACATTGACAGCTCATTATCACAAGAAAGTCCTGCTGGACATGTATGTGTGGACCGATGACCGGGACTCTAGGCGCCATATTGTTTATGTAAGACTGCCGCCGTTGCTGCTGTATAATTATTACATCAACACAGGTAGAAGAGAAAGAAAGCTATATTTTTGTTGTTTTTAGGATTAAAATAAAAAAAAACATGGCACTACATGCTTTTTATATGCAAATTAACATTTTATTTATGTTGTATTTTGGTAAGATTGACCAGCCAGGACTTGGGATGCCATCGAGAGATTACTATTTTAATGATGGAAACTACAAAAAGGTGAGGCGTTGTGTTTTGATGATTAATGTCATGTAACTGTTGCTGCTACGCCAAACTCTATAAACAATGTGATCATGATTTCAGTATTTGCCAGATACAAAATAGATATTCCTCCAAATAATGATCTGTGCTCTAGGTTCGAGAGGCCTACCTCCATTTTATGGTCTCTATTGCCAAAATAACCCGGGAGGACAGGAACCTGACACAGGATGATGACCGTGTGTGGGAGGAAATGATGCAAGTGCTGGACCTGGAGACAGACATTGCTAACGTGAGTGATGACGAGCTATTGCAGTTATTAAATGATCTTTTCTTTGACATTTTCTAAAAACTGTATTATATGTGTACATGAAGTGGACATATGCATACACAAACATGGTTCAAACTTTTAACAGGACTTGCAAGAGAACAATCGTAAAGTGGAGATACAAAATTTTCAGTGAAAATGACACAGGATAGACTTAGGTTAATGCAGCCAAACTACGGGTGGTGCTCGGTTTTACGGCGTTCCGTGTAACGACGTTTCGTGGTCACAAACTCACTCCCATAAATTAACAACAACTTGAGAACATATTATTACAGTCCAAGAACGCAGTGTGTGCCTCACATCTCCTCCCATTATGTGTGGAAGTGGTAAAGTTTTGTCTTCTTACTTTGTCCCCCTTTCTTATTCTGTTTTATTCATTCATCCATTCATTCTTATCCTCACGAGGGTCGCGGGGGGTGCTGGAGCCTATAACAGCTGTCTTCGGGTGAGTGGCGGGGTACACCTTGGACTGGTCGCCAGCCAATCGCAGGTCACATATAGACAAACAACCATTCACACTCACATTCATACCTATGGACAATTTGGAGTCGCCAATTAACCTAGCATGTTTTTGGAATGTGGGAGGAAACCGGAGAACCCGGAGAAAACCCACGCATGCACAGGGAGAACATGGAAACTCCACACAGAGATGGCCGAGGGTGGGTCTGGAACTAATAAACAATAAAAGACTGAGGCATATTTTATGTCCTTAATGTGTTCCATGTACAGTGTGAGTGACGTATTAGTGAATTTACAGTAAGTTTAAGTTCCTACTTAGACTATAAACTCAACTTACATCACAATCTAGAAACATAACTAGAAACATAACATAAGATGTCCACATGTATAGATATAGCAATCCAGAAAAGTAATACCCGAATGAAATGGTAACGGCATCAGTTGGAGTTTCTGTTTCTCTGCATTGGTCCAATCATTGCTGTGAGACTTTTACTGACAAAAAGCCTGCATGATTGGCAACTCTCGTCTTCCTTCCAGGCCACATCGCCGGCTGAGGAGCGACAAGACGTCACAGTTCTTTACAACAAAATGACACTGAATGAGCTGCACACCACATTCAGCTTTAACGTAAGTTCTGGCTTCAGTGATAAGAAATAAGATGGCAAGAAGCAGCTCGACAAAGGAATATAATTAGCATGAATATTTAGCAAAAAAAACTTATTTAGCCCTATTGTTTTGTTTTTCCAGGGTTTTAATTGGACACGGTTTATTCAAGGAGTGCTATCTAGCGTTTCCCTCAATGTGGAGCGGAAAGAGGAAGTGGTGGTGTACGGTTCGTCCTACCTTGACAAGATGAACGAAATCCTCTCCAGACATAGCGTCAGGTCAGCCTTAGGCCTTCATGCCAATAGACAACAAACCCAAAAATGTAACCTTTTCACATGCGCAGAACTATGCAGAACTACCTCACCTGGCAACTGGTGATCGACAGAGTGAACAGCTTGAGTCGCCGCTTCAAAGATGCCAGGGCTCGTTACAGAAAGGTAGGCTCCGTTGCTACAATGATGGGACTCCAAAATCCACGCTCTTGTTACTGTGTGTGTTTAGACTTTGTATGGGACCACAGTGGAGGACGCTTGGTGGAGGGAGTGTGTCCGTTACGTCCAAAGCAGCATGGAGAATGCGGTTGGAGCGCTCTATGTGCGGGAGACCTTTGCCGGGGAAAGCAAACGGATGGTCAGTGTCAAGTAGGATCTCTGAATTTAGAATGAAGACATCTTCTTGCACATATCCAGTTTTGATAAACCTGCTACTATGTCAGCATCCATGCTAGTCTCGTCGGTCTTGAGCTTTTCTTAAATTTCCTTTCTTACTTCATCTGTTCACAGGTTAGCGACCTCATTGGGAAGATCCAGACTGCATATGTAGAAACGCTGGATGAGCTAGGCTGGATGGATGCCCCCTCCAAGGAGAAAGCAAGAGAGAAGGTAATGGTAATGGTAATATTTCATTTGAACATGAATCAGATTACAATTGAATGCATCACATAATCAGTTCACAGTTCCACATGTCCAAAAGGAGAAGGAAGAAGCAAAGCTTATTAAATCCTATCCCTTCATCTGGTACTTTTACAATCAGTAACTGTTACATTTGTTCACTTCCTGCTTTCCTAATATAGTTTACGTTTTATTATTATTTTTTATTTATTTATTTTTTGTCATGTACCGTAGTACGAGGTATTCAGTACCATAGTAAGTGTCAATATAGTGATATGTATAGCACATCATGACTGGTTCAAGACTCTTCATCCTTGTATTTAGCAAACATCAACTGCTTGTATTGTTTCTTGAATTGGCTCATCGTTGTGCATTGTTTGAGTTCCTTACTCAATCCATTCCATAGTTTGATTCCACACACTGACATGCCATGGCTTTTTAATGTAGTCCTAGCATATAAGTGTTTCAAATGTAGTTCTTCCCTGAGATCATATTTCTCCTCTCTTGTAGAGAAGTATTGGATGACATTTTTAGGTAATTGGTTATTTTTAGCCTTATGCATTATTTTAGCTGTTTGAAGATTAACTATATCAGCAAGTTTAAGTATTTGTGATTTTAGAAATAAGGAGTTAGTATGTTCCCTGTAGGCGGCATTATGAATTATCCTTACTGACCTTTTTTGCAGTACATTTAGCGAGTGAGAAGGTAGATTTACAAAGAGTCACTATGCATGTACTGCAGATAATCTTAACTGTGGTTAATTTATCTGCAGGCCATGTCAATCAAGGAGCATATCGGCTATCCAGATCATGTTCTACAGAAAAGTAACTTCAAGCTGGACCAAGAGTATGCTCATGTAAGGAGACATTTTAGCTTGGAGAAAAGTACTGCCGGTACTTTGAGTCCTTGCTGATTTGCTTTCCTTTACAGTTGAATTTCAGCGAGGAACACTACTTTGAGAATGTCCTGGAGAATCTAAAGTCTGAGGCCCACAAGAGTCTAAAGAAGCTCAGGGAGCCAGTGGATCCCAACTTGTAAGCTGACACTTTGAAATCAGCCTGACTGAGGATGAAGTATATAGTGCAGTGTAGCACTTGATTCATTGTTTACATTCCAGGTGGATCATCGGTGCTGCTGTGGTGAATGCGTTTTACTCTCCCAACAGAAACCAGATCGGTAAGAGCCTTGAGCAATAACATTCTTCGGTAGCTTCTCCAGTTTCATTCATGAGCGTTTTTCTCGTGTGTGCAGTGTTTCCTGCAGGCATTCTGCAGCCACCTTTCTTTAGTAAACATCAGCAGCAGGCTCTGAACTTTGGTGGAATCGGAATGGTCATCGGACATGAGATCACACATGGATTTGATGACAATGGTAAGACTAAGAGGACAGTCAATTGTAGCTAGTTTGTCCAATAGAGAACTGGACATTGAAGGGAGCCTCTACACCAGGGGTCTCAAACTCAATTTACCTGGGGGCCACTGGAGCTAGGGTCTGGGCAAAAAAAAAAAAACGCATTTATTAAAAACTTAAAAATATGCAAACTTTTTCAGTGCTTTGGTTCCGATTTTCTACAATAAAAGCTCTGATAAAACATTCCACTGTTCTCAAATATCTTAATTTTTATTTTTCTGCCCAAAATAAGATTAAAAATAAATAAACAAATCAAGAATAAAGAAAATCAATCAATCAGTAATAAATAAATATAATAATAATAATAAAACGGCAAATAATAAAAACTTAAGCAACCACATATAGTTGGTGGGTAGACAACTGCAGGGTCTTGAGACACATGCTAACTCGCAAACTAGAGTGCTAGCGACCTAAACGGTAGCCTTCAAGTTATTTCCTTTAAACTTAAGTAGCCAAAAACTTACCACTTCCACACGGATAGGGAGGATAACTATTAACAGTTATTTAACCTTTAACATGAACATTAATCAAATGTAATAATTTTTTCTGGGTACATGATACCATACAGCATCCATATCAAACTTGCGCGGGCCACACTAACATTATCATTGTCATCGCTCGAAGACAGCTGGGATAGGCTCCAGCACCCCCACGGTGCTGTGTGTAAATCCATATTCAAACCACACACTAACTGGTTCATGGGCCAATATTTATGTATACAAATGTTTTTAGCCGGTCTCTCTCCACTGCATATGTGCTGCACGGTGGTCGAGTGGTTAGCGCGCTTCTCGTTGTGCTCCGGCTATCTGCTGGTACTCCACTGACTTTACTCTTAAGTATTCCAGCCTATGGGTTATTCGATTCTAGTCCAGTTTCCCATCATACTCTACTTTTCTCCTGTTTGATATCGACCCAAACCCCTGACTGAAGTGTGCCTGCAGCCACATACTATGTTAATTACGTTTCCCCGCAGGTCGCAATTTTGACAAGGATGGCAACATGCTGAACTGGTGGAGCAATTACTCTGCGGAGCACTTTAAGGAGCAGTCACAGTGCATGGTGCAACAGTATGGCAAGTTCAACTGGAAGTTAGCGGGTGGGCAAAATGTAAGAAACCCCCACCCCCATTTTGTTTTAAATGCTACAAAGCTTAATAAGGTGCTGTTTTTGTGTGCATTAATGTTCTTTTGTGATTGCAGGTAAGTGGGATTAGCACTTTAGGTGAGAACATCGCAGACAACGGAGGGGTTCGCCAAGCCTATAAGGTGGGTTGTTAAGTTGTTGAAATATAAAATCTACATACAACAGATGAGATGTTTTCACATGTGTTCACAGGCTTATCTGAAGTGGGTGGAGACAGAGGGGGAGGAGCCTCGTCTTCCCGGTCTGAACATGGACCACAAGCAGCTTTTCTTTCTTAACTTTGCCCAAGTAAGCAAGGGAAACATGACAACAATTATTGTGCTTGTGGTGGTTCGCAAGTGCTCTGCATCAAACTGAGCGCTGGTTCCAGTGCGTAATTGAGTCATTGAGACATCATTGAGACAAGAAACTTCTATTTTGACACTCACACAAACTGACAAATATATCCATCACTCACAGTGTAACCAACCCAAGTAACAAGTTGTGATGAAGTAGCGTAGAAGTAACTGTAACCCTACTTTAGGCCCACCTTGTATTATACTATAGAAATCACAGGAAGCTGGACTGGTCGCCAGCCAATCACAGGGCACATATAGACAAACAACCATTCACACTCACATTTATACCTATGGACAATTTGGAGTTGCCAATTAACCTAGCATGTTTTTGGAATGTGGGAGGAAACCGGAGTACCCGGAGAAAACCCACGTATGCACGGGGAGAACATGCAAACTCCACACAGAGATAGCTGAGGGGGGAATTAAACTCGGGTCTCCTAGTTGTGAGGCCTGAGTGCTAACCACTCGTCCACCCTGCAGCCTGATAATATTCATTCATTTTCTATACCGCTTAGGGTCTCCGGGAGAGAGGCAGGGTACACCCTGGACTGGTCGCCAGCCAATCACAGGGCACATATAGACAAACAACCATTCACACTCACATTCATACCTATGGACAATTTGGAGTCGCCAATTAACCTAGCATGTTTTTGGAATGTGGGAGGAAACCCACGCAAACACGGGGAGAACATGCAAACTCCACACAGAGATGACCGAGGGTGGAATTGAACTCGCTGTGTGGCCTGCGTGCTAACCACTACGTCACCGTGTAGTCCGCAAAACAACACAATCTTATGGAAATGTATAATCCGCAAGGTATGCTGGGTAACTTCCTATTGGGATAGTCAACTTTCCAGCATGCTTTGCAGGATTTAAATTAGTATTAAATTACATGATGTGTTGCCATAATTATGGAGATTTCTAAGCATAAAATAGTAAGTTTTCCCACAAAGGCTGAATCATGAAAATGCAGTAATCCGCTGTTTTGGATATTGGACACGCGCCAGTCTTAAACGTTCTCCTTATTCAGGTTTGGTGCGGTGCTTATCGGCCCGAATACGCCAGCCAATCCATCAAGACTGACTCCCACAGCCCCTTAGAATACAGGTAAGGTCCCTTTCTCAAGCCATCAGTTTAACTCATGCATGTGTTTGTTAGCTTGTACTCAAATATTGAAAGAACAAGTCTCACTGCAACAATGTTCTGTTCTTTTAGGGTTCTCGGTTCGCTCCAGAATTTCGAAGCTTTCTCAGAAGCCTTCCAGTGCAAAAAAGGCAGTCCCATGAACCCTGAGCAGAAGTGCCGTGTCTGGTAGAACATTTTAACGCTGAAAGGAGACTCTTTAAGCTTGGGAGTCATTTATTTGGCGTGACCGCGATTATTATTATTGCACTGGCTGTTGTTGTACTTGGCAACGGGTGATATCCTGGATTCCTGTCGAGTCTTGGAAACAAACTCTGGCATATAATACGAGCTGAGAATGTTCTTTACAAAAATCTAGTGCAGCTCTTTGTGATTTACTTGTGAATGTTTTCATTCGGCCCCACGCAGAATGAACTAGGGTGAGTGCTTGCAGGATTAATGAAAACGTAGGTGGCAACCAGAGAATTAGTTCCATTTAGTGACTTTGTCCAGTGACTGTTATGTGCAGCAAATTACCTGAGAGATTTAAGACTGTTCATTCTTAAATTAACATTTAGACTGAGCTGCAGCTTTTAACAGACTCGGAAAATATGTCAACTTTGGCTTTTGCAAGGACGATTTCTTAGTATAGTAATCCCTCGCCACATTGCGGTTTCAATTTTGCAGCAAAAATATGCATATACAGTAGAAGCAAATGTTATGTAGTTTCTGCCGAAATGGCTAAATTAGCTGAAACACAAATACTACAAATTAAGAATTTTGTGAACTTGTGAATGTAGTATTCCACATTGGTCACTCTGTGTCTTTAGGCTTTTTTGTGGATTTAAATTATCTCACAACAGGCACAATAATAGTAACATAATCATCATCATCATATCAACAAGGGCTACTGTTGTGGCCGTGATCCCGAAGCTGTCTGACTTACAAATTGTTCAGGTTTTGAGATTATGGAACTAGAAGTAAAATTTGAATGAACTGTTAATTGTCATGAAAACAAAATGAATGAACCATCGCCACAATTCACCATCATTAAAAAAATGCACATGATAACTTCACCGTCATACAGGTATAATGGCAAATTAAGCACTGTACAATAAAACTAAAAAAGTAAAACTACTCACCCTTTGAAGACGCCGGCCAGGCAAGAGAGGGAACAGGAGGAATATTGATCATGGGAAATCAATAAAACTAAAATTAAGCAAAACTACTCACCCTTTGAAGACACCGTACAGGCAAGAGAGGGAACAGGAGGAATATTGATCATGGGAAATCAATAAAACTAAAAATGAGTAAAACTGCTCACCCCTTGAAGACACCGTACAGACAAGAGAGGGAACAGGAGGAATATTGATCATGGGAAATCAATAAAACTAAAATTAAGCAAAACTACTCACCCTTTGAAGACACTGGCAACTTTAACGTTGGAGATGCTACTGTGTCAATCTTTCTCTTTGGCTGATTTTCACAAATTCCCCAAAACAAAGTAAAATACAACGTAAAAAGAGATGTAAGAGATGAAAATGTATGACTCAAGCCGCGTTGTTTTGTTTTTGTCAAGATTAGGCAAAGTGTGTATTTTCTTCATTTTGGGCTGAAGTATATCAGATTGTTTGGGTAGACTCAACGTAAAATCTGACCAAAACACAACACAGTTAACACTCAACCTGTTGCCTTTATGGCACAATCAAATGACACGTGAAGGTTAGACTGATCAGACAGCGAAGGCAGATGAAGCTCACACTGGTGATCACTAATGGACATGAAAGGACGCTGAGGCCTCGTGACCATCAAGTACAAGACGGCCAGCGAGCAAGCGAGAATGGGGCTCAGACTGTTATTTTCTACCTTTATTACCACGTAATGGCAGTGGAGAATCAAAGCAGAGGGGGGGATGGTGGGTAGGGTGGGGGATTAGTGCTGCAGAGAGCTTTTAAAATAAAATGAACATATTCAGGATGTCTTGCAAGCAGAACTGAATGTGTTACACTATAGAGTACTATGTGTTATATATGCTTGATGTTCTATATAGCAGTATTTACATATAGATACATCATGTCACATCCACATGGTCAAACTGTATTGTTATTCTTTCTCTATTCCAATTTATCTTTTGCTATAAATATATATATACAAAAAATATGTGAAATGTATTTATTTATCTATTTATGACATTGCATTGTTGCTTTGCAAGATTTAAAGATGTATAATAATAAAAAGTATTTACAGTATACAGTATGTTTTATGGAAT
Source organism: Doryrhamphus excisus (assembly GCF_030265055.1). Taxonomy (NCBI): domain Eukaryota; kingdom Metazoa; phylum Chordata; class Actinopteri; order Syngnathiformes; family Syngnathidae; genus Doryrhamphus; species Doryrhamphus excisus. The sequence continues at coordinate 9,363,666 of NC_080483.1, read as the reverse complement.
GTTCCTGCAGGAATATTACTTTCTATAACTATTTTTGTGATGCTAACCTGCAATTATTGCCATTAAAGTGAATGTGCCAACACAACAAAGAGAAATTCAAGTCTGAATGTGTTTTTTTTTTAAATGTTGGTGGCTTCATTTATACTGTACACCATTTGCCTGCATTTGACTGTTTGCATGCCCGTAAACCTAGTGAGGATTAGCGGCATAGAAAACTAATGGATGGTGAATGAGATGAGAAAAACTAAGAATGAGAAATTATCAAATTTGTAGGGCCCATTGTGCAGTACTGTATTATTTTCATGCATAAATTTTCTACCGCTTTTCCTCACGAGGGTCGCAGGAGGTGCTGGAGCCTATCCCAGCTGTCTTCGGGCAAGAGGCGGGGTACACCCTGGATTGGTCGCCAGCCAATCACAGGGCACATATAGACAAACAACCATTCACACTCACATTCATACCTATGGACAATTTGGAGTTGCCAATTAACCTAGCATGTTTTGTAACCTAGCATGTCAGCGCGCTAACCACTCGACCACCGTGCAGCCGTGTATTATTTTACTTGACCGAATTAAAAGCAACAACAAATAAGCAACTATGACATTCATTTATTAGCATCTTATTAGTAATTCCATAGAACCTGTGAATTACACATCATTAACATTAATGATAAAGACAATGGAATGGTCATATAAAACAATCCACATTCATCATGATCAAGGTATTAGAATCATTTGTGTACATTACAATCAGGCTTGAATGGGCGACGTCCTCACCGAGTGCAAACATCGTCATTGCACTGCAAGAAAAAATTTAACTTTGTGTACAAGATGCACAGTGTCGGGGAATAATAAATGCATGGAATCAATGGTGATGTGCATATCTAACAGCCAATGATACTGCAATGCGTACAGCGTACAGATGTACACTGCCATGACGCCTGACCTCCATCCACAGAAACATGGCTATGCCACAGTGACGCACAAATACACAAAAAACATCATTCATGAAATCTGGATTTGCTGTCATACTATGTTTTGGGTCATTATCCATATACGCTCTTGGTGTGGTATACTTTGGATGATTAGCTGTTCTGTTTGCTCCATACACTCCAAAAAAGCGGTTGAGCGAACCACTACGATTGGTAAACAGGCGTAAGGTGCAATAACACTTAAATTAGGACCCATGTTTAAGGGTGCCAACATGTTTTAGGTATTGTACTACTAAGGTTGGTACCCTGGCATACAGTAAGAGTACCAAAGTGTTGTAGTTCAAACCACTGTAATAGTACCCAGGCATAAGGCTCCAAAAGTGGTACTTTTTAGGTACCAATCCACTATAAATTGTACCCAAGCATAGAGTGCTAAACAGTGGTAATTTGTAGGAACCCCTAGAGTTGATACCCTCGTTGGTACCCCGAGCATGAGGGTGCCAGATATGATATTGGTACCCGAGTGGTACTTCTAGGTACCAATCACTTTAGCTATGCAAAAAGCTGCCAAAACTTTCCTACTTTTTTAGTAAAAGGGGTGCAAAAGGGTACGAAATAGTAGTACTTTGGATCTAAACAAATAAAGTTGGTACTCTCGGTGGTACCCCGAGCATATGAGGGTGCCAGATATGAAATTGGTACCCGAGTGGTACTTCTAGGTACCGATCACTTTAGCTATGCAATACGCTGCCAAATACTTTCCTACTTTGTAGTAAAAGGGGTGCATAAGGGTACCAAATAGTGGTACTTTGAGACTAAACAACAAAAGTTGGTACTCTCAATGGTACCCCTAGCATGAGGGTAACAGATATGAAATTGGTACCCGAGTGGTACTTCTAGGTACCACTCACTTTAGCTATGCAAAAAGCTGCCAAATACTACTTTCCTACTTTGTAGTAATGGGGTGCAAAAGGGTACCAAATAGTGGTACTTTGGAACTAAACAAATAAAGTTGGTACTCTTGGTGGTACCCCTAGCATGAGGGTGCCAGATATGAAATAGGTACCCGAGTAGTACTTTTAGGTACCAATCACTTTAGCCATGCAAAAGGCTGCCAAAAACTTTCCTACTTTGTAGTAAAGGGGTGCAAAAGGGTACGAAATAGTAGTACTTTGGAAGTAAACAACAAAAGTTGGCACTCTCAGTGGTACCCCAAGCATGAGGGTGCCAGATATGAAATTGGTAACCGAGTGGTACTTCTAGGTACCAATCACTTTAGCTATGCAAAAGGCTGCCAAATACTTTCCTACTTTGTAGGAAAGGGGTGCAAAAGGGTACCAAATAGTGGTACTTTGGGACTAAACAACAAAAGTTGGTACTCTCGGTGGTACCCCAAGCATATGAGGATGTCAAAAAGCGGTACTGCAATTGGTGCTTTAGTATAAGAATGCCACGAGAGTGGTACTTAAGTGGTACCATGCCACTGCAAATAGCCGGTCCCAAAAAACTGTGTTTTGTAGGTAAGAATGAAATAATTTCAACTAGTATCGAACAAAAGGAGTACCCAGAAAGTAGTAGAGTATAAGTTATGACAATGGTAAGAAATTAGATAACTGTAGATTTTAAAAGATATTTGATATATTTAATACACAAGTGTTACATCATGTGTCTTTAAATGAGGTCAGCTTGTTTTGCGTGCTACAGTGAGCTGTTGAGCTCGGAGTTACTGTACCAAATTACTGGGACGCTAATTAGATAAGATAAGAAGCGTCTTAACAGATAACTACTTGTTAACCCAAACGTGTCGAATTCCTCGAGGAAAAGGTTTCTACTTATCGGCGGCTGAAATCGGTAGATTCCTGACAAAGGTTTCCTGTGACGACAAATGTTGTCAAGGCCCCATGCAAACAAGCATGGACGCTAGCTTGTGACTAGCACTCGTTTCTGCCACATTTTGGAGCTCGCGGGCAACAATAATGTCTGTTCTATTCATCGGCTGACGAGAAGATGCGTGTTGCTCCTAAGACGGTTCATGGGGAGGTCAAGTCTTCTTGACATGGTGGCAGGACATGCCGTAGATGTCAGAGGAAGACCTGACGGTCACAGGACAGACTCCCACTCTCACCACAAGCGCGTGTATGACCGTATGTTTCTGAGTTGTTATTGCATTCCTGAGGAGCTTTTCTCTTTTTTTTTTTCAAAGTAACAACGCTGAGTAATGGACATTTCATTGTCCGTGACGAAGCTTGTCAAATGTGCATGATGCTGCTGACGTAAAAGTGCTGTAAAACATTTTCGATTTAACCAAAGGCTTATCTTACTAATTTGTTGAATGGAAGTGCGTCTTACCACTGGCCTCTGACCCTCTTTCACTTGAGATGAGATAGATAAAGCTTTAGCAATATCCTCCAATGGTACATAGTCTCCTGGGGAGTCTTGAACGAAGTGGAGCAAGACCTTGTCACCACCTTTATGCAGCAGAACACATTAAAAAGGCATGATCATCAATTTGTTCTTAACTGTCATACAAGTATATAAAAAACTAGCTGTATAATTAAACTAAATACATCTAAAATGCATTAAAGAAACTCATCCTTTAGCAGTGCATGACAGAGACATAGCAGTTACACACATACTGTATATAATAATACAAATTATATACAAATAATAATACGAATAATACAAATTATTACAATACTGTAACAATGAATTAGAAACCCCCAAGTTTTTTCAATGTTTAATGAGAACTGCGATTTGTCCAACTTTGTTTGACGGTTATTGAACGCACCACGAACGTTCTCTGATGCAAAGAGCTCTATACGATAAGGGCTGTATGGATGTATTTTGATGTATTTTCACCCTTTTTCGTTCACCTCATACTTGCTCCTGAATGCTAATACTATGTAGGAATGATGAAGGTAAGATTTGGTGAATTTGAGTGCTAATGTGCATGTTTGCGGTACACAACCTCTCTGAAAAACAAAGTCCACCAAGCGACAATGGCGGCTCTGTATACATTTAATGCTTTTCATTTGATGTTGTACCTATCATAGTTTTATACAATACATCATAAATAGGATCATTCACATGTACGTATGTTTTACCCGAATGTTGAAAATCTTCTAGCTAGCTCGATGCTAAATCGCTAATGCTAGCAAAACACTGGACTCCAGCCACTGTCATCACATTAATAGCCCGTCAATAGCAGCTGGAACTCCAATTTTAGCTAGCAGTTCAATGCAAAAATCATCAGAAAGATGTTAAAATGTGAAAACCACTGGTTAGTTGGGCCACTTTTATGACATGGTAGCACTGTACATGACAATTAAAAACAATACCTGCACTGCTCCAGTCTCTGGCAGGCCATTTAATCCGTGATTAAAGTCAAACACAGCGACAATAGATACAAATAACTTTGTTCTTGCTACTAGAGCCACATACCAGGGCTTAGAAGCTAACTTTACCAATCTAAATATTCTTTTCTTTCTCAATTTCCCATCAATATTTGTTCCAACTTGTGGCTACAGAGTTACCGTGCTTCAATCAAACTACGGTGGCGGCCGAGGGTTTAAATAATTTAATATTTTACGAAAACTGTGCTAGTGTTAGCTATTGATAAAGTATGCCCAACAATACATATAGTAATGTTAGCCAGCCAGTGTCAGCTAGTTATGTAAGTGTGCTAATTTGTTGTTAACCAATACTAACAGTCATGAAGGACACACACACACAATATCATATGAAGATAATACTTACATGTATTAGCACTTGATGTGTAAAATAATCTTACTGAGGGGTGACACTTCTCATAGTTTGTGTGTTACAGTTAATTTATTCCTGACAGCCAAAGTTGATAAGAATCAAAGGTTCCGATTGGATTCCATAGAAAATGCATGCGGGTCATTTTTCACCCACTTATGGAAGGTTGGGGTAGTAACACAAAAACAAAAAATTTCTTAAAATGTATAAAAGGTAAATTAAAAAATTGAATGGCATTATATCAAAAACATGTATTTTGAGGAATACATGGAATATGAAATGATAACATTTTTTCATTACAAAGATATTTCAAGAAAACAACCTGACCGGGTCATTTTTCACCCACTTATGCATCTAAGGGTTAATTAGAGCGTTAACTTTGACAGCCCTAATTATAACACATGGATTTCGGGGTTTTGAATAGTTCACTTAAACCTAAAATTAACCTACAATATATGAAGGTTTCACAATTTGAATGATATTACAGAAGAAAATGAACTTTTACACAATATTACTGGATTACTGCCTATGAGGCGTTGTTGGCATTAGCCATGTTGTACTGAGCAGTCAGGACAGAGAGGACTTGCGCTACATCGCAAAGCACAAGTTAAATTTACTGTTGTGTCTGTTGTGTATCATCACAGTTGTCCTCTTTGCTGTCACTGGTTGACATCTGTGGTTGTATTGTATTACAAACAAAAAACGTTGTTTACATTGTCAAAGAACGCTTAAACACTCCATTTGTAATATAATAATGCTATTTTGCATGGTATTTACGTTATCAGATGTTGATAGTATTGGAAAATACTGTACTCTCCACTTGCTTGTATTATTATTTAGTATTTTGTTGTAACAATACACATTTGTGCAATCAAATTTCATTATACAGTACTGCCCTCTAGTGCATGGATTGACATACTGTATGTACTGTATATTTGTACCCATTAAGCTGCTAACTTTCTTTATCGTATCATTCCTTATGTGTGGCTGCACAGTACCTTTGGCTACGATGATCATGCCTCCACTCTGGAGTAGGTCACCTGAGAAGTTTCCCTTGATGCCGTCAGCACTGGCCTGAGAGCAGCAGCAGCAGCAGCAGAGAGAGACAGGAGTCAGACAATAAAGTGATGTCAGGTATAGCCACACCATTATGCACACAGCTACCTTTGCAGCTACGTCTCGTACTTTCTTCCCCAGTGCGGCAGGAACTATACTCAGAGCAGTGTACCTGCAAGGATCATTCAGCAGCACGTTTGTCATTATGCTTGTATTGGATCTCATCAGATTGTGCAGTTGTACATAATAATGTTAAATGCAGTTTCCACAGGAACTCACTTACCTTTTGAAGCCAAAATCTGTATAGCATTTCTTCTGCTCATCAACATAAATTGCTAAAATAAAGCAAAGATTAGGGTTACTTATTTCCCATACATTTATTTTTTGTAGCAGCCATAAATAGATTTTGTGTTGTTTGCCCACACTCGGAGAAATATTACAATGAATTCCCAGGCACATGTGGTCAGACAGGGTTATTAAAAAAGGAATTCACCAATTTTGTGTCACATTGCTTCAGTTTTCAAACAAGGGGGGTGAGACATCAAGTAGCCAACTAATATGAAGAAAACATCATGGCTTTGAAAGGACAACACAGGCCTGCCCTTTTCTTCTTCATGATCAAAGATGTGTTATATTATATATATGTGTTACTGCAAACTTATTCATGAAAGAGGGAACAGTGTGCACACCATCTGATGTCAATCACCATGTGATTTCCTCCCGTTTGTGCATCATTTTGTAACATGATAAAGATTAATAAATAATACAAAACGGTGCCGTGATTCCAGAAGTAATTCAACAGTGAGGTGATTCTACCGCTTATCCTCACGAGGGTCGCTGGGGTGCTGGAGCCTATCCCAGCTATCTTCGGGCGAGAGGCTGGGTACACCCTGGACTGGTCGCCAGCCAATCACAGGGCACATATAGACAAACAACCATTCACACTCACATTCATACCTATGGACAATTTGGAGTCGCCAATTAACCTAGCATGTTTTTGGAATGTGGGAGGAAACCGGAGTACCCGGAGAAAACCCACGCATGCACGGGGAGAACATGCAAACTCCACACAGAGATGGCCGAGGGTGGGATTGAGCTCAGGTCTCCTAGCTGAGGTCTGCGCGCTAACCACTCAACCACCATGCAGCCCTCATTGTACACTAAACACATACAAAACATGTACTTGTACTGCGACAAAATGTTACACCTCATGAAAGGTAAATCACTTGTTCCACACATATTTACATATGCAAATGAGCTGATTTCTCCGTTTTCTTTTGGAATATTCATACAATAATGGAAGTGACACTGATTCAAAAGTAGAAATATTGTGATTATGATTCTTATTTAAGTCTAATTTTAAAATAGATACTTTTATTTTAGTGTTTATTTTAGTGTTTTGTCTTTTTTGTTTGTCTTGACATTCAAATGATAATGTTAAATACTCTTGGGTGTACTCTTGAGTATTTAAAGTTTATTACTCACATTATTATGCCATATATTATTACATTAATAACAAAATGGTTCCTCCCACATTCCAAAACATGCTAGGTTAATTTTCCACTCCAAATTGTCCATAGGTTTGAACGTGAGTGTGAATGGTTGTTTGTCTATATGTGCCCTGTGATTGGCTGGCGACCAGTCCAGGGTGTACCCCGCCTCTCGCCCGAAGACAGCTGGGATAGCCTCCAGCACCCCCGCGACCCTCATGAGGATAAGCGGTAGAAAATGAATAAATGAATGAATAACAAAATGGTGTCAAAATGAAGTTGACAATAGTATTGTTCATCATCATTTGTAGTCATTATCATGACAAGCCTAATTGTTCTAATAAATATTTTGTCCATATATACAGCATCTTTATGGTTATAGTTATGCATTTTCTAGTTCAACACAGTTGATGTTTTCTAAGTTGGAATTTTCTATGAAAACACATTTTATAGTTTCATATAAATGAGCATAGACAATAATGGTGCTTACATCCTTTAAAGAATCCTAAATCCTTGAACTCCTGGAGGCCAAACTCCTCGGGTCCGACACCCACCAGTGCCACACCGCTGGCTCTCAGGTCTGGCTCCAGCTTGCTGATCTCAGCCGCCATCCAGCGACACACCTGGCAGCCGAACCTACGCAGGAAGAACACCACCACCGGCTGGTCCTGCCACAGAGACTGGAGCTCCACATTCTGGAAGCACAAGACAAGGGAACAGTGTTATTATTGCAGGATGTCACATTGAAGAGTACCTCTCCATAAGCATCATTATTATGTCACCCTGGAGACACCACTTATGAGCTATTAGCTTAAGTGGGGGAAATAATAGCAGATACATGACAGTAGATCTCTCAGCAGGATGTTTAGTTAAGAGTTTAATAGATTTTAATAATATACCATTGAGAGCTTGCTGGAAATACAACTGGCAACAATTAAAAAGATCGATTTTCAAGCTAGGTACTTTATAGCTTACCTCTCCAGTGTCAGCGCTCTTTAATAAATTCTTTCCTACTCGGACAAGGTCAGCATTTGCCATGTTTCACAACAAAATCAAACCATATGATCAAAGGAATGAGGTTATATTATAACGCTTGGACGCCCGTAAGCAGTTGTTGCAAAACAACCACTTCCTGGTACGCCCATTACAAAAACTCCTCCAATCATACTCAAGTAGCTCAGAGTTGTTAGCCAATCGGAGCACAAAGGGGGCCCTAAAAGAAGGCGGGACCTCGGCAAGTGTCGCCGCTTAAATCAGGGAAATAATAGCTTGTGTAAGTTGAGCAAAGGTCACACCAACACCATACTCAACCACCTTATTTTCACTTTTTAAAAAGTTGTACCTATTATGACAGTGAGTTGTTCATTAACGTAGCCTTCTTTTTACTTCCCTTTGCTTTTCCTATATACGTATGTGCAACTTTCTTTAGCCACTTCCAGAAAACACAATGATATACTACAGTTATTTCATTATGTACTATGGGGCTTGAAACATTTGAAATATTTTCTACAATAGTATTATATATAAGAGTAGTATACTATGAAAGGTTTTATATTGCAGTATTACACATCTGAATTCTGGTACAGTGAGAATATTTGTATTATTATTTATTTTTTAGATTTATTTTTCACTAGCCATATTTTATTTTTAGTTTTCTAATTGTGTTGCCGCCACAGTGCACAACCACAACTGAAACCACAATAAAAATGCAATAATAATAAAAAATTAAGAAAATAATAAAATTTTATATAATATATTATTATAGAAATATAATTAATTATTTTAATCAGTTTTATGTATTTTTTGTTTTAAATATTTATTTTGAATTAGACATTAATTTTAGTATTTTAAGTCTGTTGACTATGCAGTGCAGTTCTACACCCACAATATGGTTCATATATTAATATAAAATATAACATGTCGTATTTTTATATTTTAATCAGTTCAATGTATTTTGTATTAATTAAAAAAATAAGTCATACTATATATTTTTTATTTTTAATAGTGCCGACTATGCAATTTTAACATGACAGTGACATTGTTAATCAATGGGTAAATTATAACGGCATGAGACATTTTGTACTATTATTTTTATATACATTTCATGGATTTTTTACTTTTTATGTTATATATTTTGAATGTGTAGTATATTGTAACTACGACGCCGAGTAGTGCAGGTAATATTGCTAATATTATACATACAATAATCCATATATACAAACTGTGCATACAATACTGTAAACAGTAGATAATACTACGTTAACATTGCCATAGATAGCGGTGCTGATGTTGCAGGGAGGGGCGTGACGTCACGGGACAGACCGGCAGGAAGAGGCGAAGAGGGGGGAGGAAAGGAAAGGGAGGGTGCAAGGAAAAAGGCACCTAGGAGAGAATGACTGCATCAAAAAACAGCCATCATGACTTCTGTAATTCATCTAACGTCTATAAAAATCCATAATGGTAGCACGCTACACACAATATAAATGACGAGCCAGCGCGACAAGGTAATTATCATCTTTTCGTTCTGCACGCCTCTTTTAAACGTTAGCTCGACGGCATGCTCTTTACCAGTGAGGACTCGATTGTTTAAATAGACGAGAAAGGTGAAGGTTGAAATTTGAAGGGTGCAAGGGTGCATTATTTGGATAATAGAATCCGAGCTGTCCTACGTGAGCTTCCTTTATGAAATATTTAAAAGGAAACAGACTTGATGATGCCGCATACTCCTGCAGCTGTGGCGAGCACATGGTGGCGTGCGCAGCTCACTATAAGACTGCGTCGTGCACGTCCAGGATGCCTGCAGTGTCCTCCTGGTATCCCCTACATGACCATCAGCAATGACTCCCACTGTCCGTGTGTTTCTTTTATGCGGCAGACTAAGCTGGCTTAAGAGTGAGATGTCATCCCCAGGCATGGGTACCCCCAGCGACCCCCTCCTGGCCAGTCCCGGGGGGAGATTATCCTCCGCTCAGGAAGGTCTCTGGAGGACCTCCCTCCCAAAGACGGCCAGCTTCCCGACGTCCTCCACCCGACATCTAAGTCACCGTGCCAACAACTTCCAAAGGCAACACAAGAGACAGAAACCCATTCGACCTTCGCCGCCGCCGCCACCCAACACCCCGTGTCCTCTGGACCAGCTGGACCTCAGTGAGCTGCCCCCGAGACGCACCTTCCAAGAGCTGCTCTTCAACGGGTGCATCCTGTTTGGTATTGAATTCAGTTACGCCATGGAGACGGCCTATGTGACACCCGTGCTTCTCCAGATGGGCCTGCCAGATCAGTTTTACAGCTTGGTGTGGTTCATCAGCCCCATACTGGGTAAGAGACCACCTGCTGGTTTGATGTGGTAAAGACGGTCGACTGAAACTTGGTGTGTCTGTAGCTTTAATAGCTTTACATATACAATGCGTAGGCCACATAGTCAGGAGATCGGGAAGACCTGGGTTCGATTCTCCGCTCAGGCATCTCTGTGTGGAGTTTGCATGTTCTCCCCGTGCATGCGTGGATTTTCTCCGGGTACTCCGGTTTCCTCCCACATTCCAAAAACATGCTAGGTTAATTGGCGACTCCAAATTGTCCATAGGTATGAATGTGAGTGTGAATGGTTGTTTGTCTATATGTGCCCTGTGATTGGCTGGCGACCAGTCCAGGGTGTACCCCGCCTCTCACCCGAAGACAGCTGGGATAGGCTCCAGCACCCACCGCGACCCTCGTGACGATAAGCGGTAGAAAATGAATGAATGAATGAATGACTTCATATGATGTGATACGGGCTGTATGGTGATGAAGTGGTTAGTGTGCAGGCCACACAGCTAGGACACCCAGGTTCGATTCCCCCCTCAGGCATCTCTGTGTGGAGTTTGCATGTTCTCCCCGTGCGTGCATGGGGTTCCTCCCACATTCCAAAAACATGCTAGGTTAATTGGCGACTCCAAATTGTCCATAGGTATGAATGTGAGTGGTCGTTTGTCTATATGTGCCCTGTGATTGGCTGGAGACCAGTCCAGGGTGTACCCCGCCTCTCGCCTAAACTCGTCTTAAAAATGTTAGCGACAACATGCTAATAAAAAGGCTCTAAATACGCATATTACTGTGATAACATAATTAAAAAGTAAATTTTGCATAACAATGCGTATCTTTTGTTTATCTTGAAGGATTCCTAGTTCAACCTCTTATTGGAGCTTGGAGTGACCGCTGCACATCCCGATTTGGACGAAGGAGACCGTTTATTTTTGCACTGGCCATCGGTAAGACACCAGTTCTTTAGCAGTACTTACAAGAGATAAGGAGTAGGTGGTATGTTTGTTGTTTAATCCCTTGTATGGATTAAGGATTATCTGTCAAAAGCACCTGGAAATCATGCTTCCTGTCATATACAGTATGGGTATATAACTATCATCTCTATTTTGGACCTCCAGGGGCGTTGGTTGGTCTGACTCTGGTCCTGAACGGGCGGGACATCGGGGGAGCGCTGGCCGACACTGCGTCCAATCACAAGTGGGGCATAATCCTGACTGTATGTGGTGTGGTTCTGATGGATTTCAGCGCAGATTCCGCAGACAACCCGAGTCATGCCTACATGATGGATGTTTGTAGCCCCGAGGACCAGGACCGGGGATTGAACATCCATGCACTGCTGGCAGGTAGGGATAAAGTGATTTTTTGTGTACTGTCAGGGAATCTCTCCAATCAATATAATTGAGAATCACTGGGATAAGGACAGATGATGTATGGTCAACCATAATTTAATAGTCTATAGCACCAAGGTTTATTATTACCAATTCTGATGGGACTATCTAAGTGACGTACAATATACAGTATTCAATGTTATTGTGGCTTAAATTACCAAGCTTGTGAAACAACCCAATAATGCTGGTACAGTTTTAGAAGTGACAACATTGGGGACATAGGTTGGCCTGGATTGACTCTTTCATCAATGGGTTCCAAAGGCAAGGAAGCTCAGCAAAACTGCAAAAGGTGCCATCAGCCACAGCTTTCCTGATTTAATGTTCTACAGCTTTCTGAGGTTTTGATTTACTAGAACTGCTGTTCTTTTAGAAAAGTGCTAAAGTTCACCTTACAACGAAGATCCTGATACCAACGTCTCACCTAGTGCCTTTATCTGAATATTTGAATTGGAGGTAAAAACCATGGAGCTGGGGTGCACGGCGGTCGAGTGGTTAGCGCGCAGACCTCACAGCTAGGAGACTAGGGTTCAATTCCGTGCATGCGTGGGTTTTCTCCGGGTACTCCGGTTTCCTCCCACATTCCAAAAACATGCTAGGTTAATTGGCGACTCCAAATTGTCCATAGGTATGAATGTGAGTGTGAATGGTTGTTTGACTATATTATTATATTTGACTATATACCAGAAAATTGTCAATATCAGCTATTGTATTCCCTTTTTAATGGTCTACAGCTTTAACTGATTTACCACGGGTGCATTCTGTTCTTTTAAAAGACCACTAAAGTTTAAAAAAGCATTGCTTCTCCTGTTTAATTTTTTTGTCAGCTTGCTTTACCAGCAATGATGAACCATAACTGGTAAAGAGGGTTCTTAACCCTTGCAATTGATGGTGAATAGCTGTGGTGTCAATCTTTGGCTGGATTTGCACTGCAGGTCCTGCTGCCCAATTCCAATGTAGTGCTTTACTACGTCAATTGGGGTTTTGGTTAATGGTAATGGTTTTATTTCATTTGAACATGCATCAGATTACAATTGAATGCATCACATAATCAGTTCACAGTTCTACATGTCCAAAAGGAGTAGGAAGAAGCAAAGCTTATTAAATCCTACCCCTCCATCTGGTACTTTTACAATCAGTAACTGTTACATTTGTTCACTTCCTGCTTTCTTAATATAGTTTTTTTGTTTTTTTTATTTTTGTAACATTTTTGTAAAATCAGTGTTAATCAGCAACTGTTTGTTTCTTTGTCCAGGATTAGGGGGTGGCTTCGGGTACATCGTGGGTGGCATCAATTGGGATCAAACCCACTTTGGAAAATCAATGGGAGGTCAACTTCGTGTCATCTACCTGTTTACGAGTATCACTCTGGTGATTGCCACAGCCATGACTCTTACGAGCATCCCAGAGCGGCCCCTGCCAAAGAGCCAGCCAAACAAAAACCCAAACTCAAGCAAAAGCCACCTGAAGAGCCCCAACCTTCTTCTTCCCCCGTCTCCCCCCGCCCCACCGGGATCAGCGCTGGGAGTGGATGAAGAAGACGAGGAAGGTCTCTACAGTTATCACTTCTCAAATTCCCACCTGAGCTACCCGGACCCATTGGCTCATTCTTGCAGCGCTAACGCCCGCCTCTGCGCGGGCCTCACTAGCCCCATATCACCCCTGAGCCCCCTTACCCCAAAGTACGGCAGCTTTATAAGTCGGGACAATTCACTCACCGGCATCAATGAATTTGCCTCCTCATTGGGGACCTCTTATATAGACAGTGTTCTCATAGACTGCTACACGGGTCAACAGACACCACAGGCCCTCCTGGTGCCCAATTCTGTACACATGCCTCCGGGGGACTCCCCTCCCCCAGAAGGGTTCACCCAATCAGCAGAGAGCCATCCTGAGAGGCAGCCTGATGGGGTCCATCATCCGGATGCAGAGGGCGCTCCACAGGCATCTCAACAAGCATCTCAGGTTACGTCAGGGGGGCAGCAGCTCGATTTGGGGCAACGTCGGGGCTCCAGTGGTGGAATCCTGAAGCGACCACAAAGTCTTGCACTTATGGAAGAGCCAGCAGCGACGCAGGTAGTCGGGCTGGAGAACGGACGTAGAAGGACTGTGACTTTTAGCCAGCAGGTCAGACAAACCACACATTTTAATGTCTAAGACAATTTCCGAACTCTTCATAATTGTTTTTTTTTTTTTGCTCAATGAAGGTGGCGAACATTTTGCTGAATGGCGTCCGCTACGAGAGCGATCTGAGTGAGAATGTGGAGACAGGAGAATCCCAAATGTCAATGAAGCTTTTGTGTATAGCCATTTACAGAATGCCTCCGTCCTTGCGCAGCTTATGCACTAACCATTTTTTGGGTGAGTAAAACATCGTTATAAACTTTGCAAAAAACATCCAAGTTTATGGTGGAACTCAACATAAATTATGTTGTCATATATGGAAAAATATTCCAAATCCTGATACACTACTAGTCAGTATTTTTTTGATGATTTTGCCAGTTCTCATTTTTTTTGTGTATGTAGAGCCTTTGCAATATCAGAGTATCAGACATGATAAGTCAAACAGGAAACTGCAGTATAAAAATTAGTGGACGTAGGGTTTGCCTAACCATGATGGATACATGAGCTGAGTACTACGTGACTAGAACAGGCTGAATAGGTGTAAGATATGCTAACACAATGGTTATTCTGAGGGGGGAATCGAACCTGGGTGTCCTAGCTGTGTGGCCTGCACACTAACCACTTCATTCATTCATTCATTTTCTACCGCTTATCCTCACGAGGGTCGCGGGGGGGCTGGAGCCTATCCCAGCTGTCTTTGAGCGAGAGGCGGGGTACACCCTGGACTGGTCGCCAGCCAATCACAGGGCACATATAGACAAACAACCATTCACACTCACATTCATACCTATGGACAATTTGGAGTCGCCAATAAACCTAGCATGTTTTTGGAATGTGGGAGGAAACCGGAGTACCCGGAGAAAACCCACGCATGCACGGCGAGAACATGCAAACTCTACACAGAGATAGCCAAGGGTGGAATTGAACCCTGGTTTCCTTGCTGTGAGGTCTGCGCGCTAACCACTCGACCGCCATGCAGCCCACAATGGTTATTCAGCTAACAAAAAATAAACATAAACAGAAAAGTTGTCCAGTGTTTATGTAACATAAACAGTTCATTCATTTATAAGTCGCTCTGGAGTATAAGTCGCAGGAACAGCCAACCTATGAAAAAAAGTCAGACTTATAGTCCGGAAAATACGGTGTACAAAATTTGCACAAATGAAAGATAGAACAGGCCCTACTAAAAGACTGTGTTTGAGTTCCAAGGTTCCACTGACTGACTTGAAGGTCATATTGTATTACAGTAATGTGTGTTGTCATTGTGGGGTTTTTTTTAGGATGGCTGTCCTTTGAAGGCATGCTGCTTTTCTACACCGACTTTATGGGGGAGGTAGTTTTTGAAGGAGACCCCAAAGCGCCCCATGACTCTGAGGCTTACCAGCGCTACAACGCTGGGGTCAGCATGGGCTGCTGGGGTATGTGCATCTATGCATTCAGTGCTGCTTTCTACTCAGGTAAGTGGACACCTCTTCGCATCCCCATTCTGTTTTATATCCATTTAACCTGTGTATATTATCTCCTTTCAGCCATATTGGAGAAGCTGGAGGAGCGTTTCTCTCTTCGCACATTGTATTTTTTTGCCTACTTGGCATTCGGCTTGGGCACAGGTTTGGCCACGCTGTCCACTAACCTCTATGTGGTACTGTCTCTATGTGTCACCTACGGGGTGCTCTTCTCCTCGCTATGCACGCTGCCTTACTCTCTGCTGTGTGAATACTACCAGAGCCCCCAGGTCAGTCTATATACTCTATATAATGCACATGCATGTTCATTTTAAACTGTGTAGTAAACTGTGTTTCTATTGACACACAGGTTCTTAGTGAGGTTTTTTTGGTTTATGTTTGTCATAGTAAATTCATATCAGCTGTGGGAAAGCCTGGTTTAAGAAATGTCCTCAATCGGAATCGGACACTAGGTGGTAGAAATGAGTTGTGAATAGGAGTACAGTTGCAGAGTTCTCAATATAGGAAAATGCCCTTTAAATAGCAGAAAGCATTATTTTGCAAGCTACCATTCAATATCTTGGTCCATAAGGTAAGATCATTGTCTTTGACTCTGTAAATGTTAATACATATATATATATTTATTTAATATGGAAATGTGGGAATATGAGTGAGATAATTATTTTCATTCATTTTAATAAATATGATATATTATATTATACGACAGTACAGTTACGACAGGCTGCACAGTGGTCCAGTGGTTAGCGCGCAGACCTCACAGCTAGGAGACCAGGGTTCAATTCCACCCTCGGCCATCTCTGTGTGGAGTTTGCATGTTCTCCCCGTGCATGCGTGGGTTTTCTCCGGGTACTCCGGTTTCCTCCCAAATTCCAAAAACATGCCAGGTTAATTGGCGACTCCAAATTGTCCATAGGTATGAATGTGAGTGTGAATGGTTGTTTGTCTAAATGTGCCCTGTAATTGGCTGGCGACCAGTCCAGGGTGTACCCCGCCTCTCACCCAAAGACAGCTGGGATAGGCTCCAGCACCCCCGCGACCCTAAAATGAATGAATGAATGTAAATGTGGAAATATGAGTGAGATAGTTATTTTCATTCATTTTAATTTATGATATACAGTGAAGAAAATAAGTATTTGAACACCCTGCTATTTTGCTATTTCTCCCACTTAGAAATCATGGAGGGGTCTGAAATTTTCATCGTAGGTGCATGTCCACTGTGAGAGAGATAAACTAAAAAGAAAAATCCAGAAATCACAATGCATGATTTTTTTAACAATTTATTTGTGTGATACAGCTGCTAATAAGTATTTGAACACCTGAGAAAATGAATGTTAATATTTGGTACAGTAGCCTTTGTTTGCTATTACAGAGGTCAAACGTTTCCTGTAGTTTTTCACCAGGTTTGCACACACTGCAGGAGGGATCTTGGCCCACTCCTCCACACAGATCTTGTCTAGATCAGTCAGGTTTCTGGGCTGTCGCTGAGAAACACGGAGTTTGAGCTCCCTCCAAAGATTTTCGATTGGGTTCAGGTCTGGAGACTGGCTGGGCCATGCTAGAACCTTGATATGCTTCTTACGGAGCCACTCCTTGGTTTTCCTGGCTGTGTGCTTCGGGTCGTTGTCGTGTTGGAAGACCCAGCCACGACCCATCTTCAATGCTCTGACAGAGGGAAGGAGGTTGTTCCCCAAAATCTCACAATACACGGCCCCAGTCATCCTCTCTTTAATGCAGTGCACTCGTCCTGTCCCATGTGCAGAAAAACACCCCCAAAGCATGATGCTACCACCCCCATGCTTCACAGTAGGGATGGTGTTCTTCGGATTGTACTCTTCATTCTTCTTCCTCCAAACACGCTTATTGGAATTATGACCAAAAAGTTCTATTTTGGTCTCATCTGACCATAAAACTTTCTCCCATGACTCCTCTGTATCATCCAAATGGTCATATGCAAACTTAAGACGGGCCTTGACATGTGCTGGTTTAAGCAGGGGAACCTTTCGTGCCATGCATGATTTCACATCATGACGTCTTAGTGTATTACCTACAGTAACCTTGGAAACGGTGGTCCCAGCTCTTTTCAGGTCATTGACCAAGTCCTGTCGTGTAGTTCTGGGCTGATTCCTCACCTTTCTTAGAATCATTGAGACCCCACGAGGTGATATCTTGCATGGGGCTCCACTCCGATTGAGATTGACCGTCATGTTTAGCTTCTTCCATTTTCTAATGATAGCTCCAACAGTGGACCTTTTTTCACCAAGCTGCTTGGTAATTGCTCCGTAGCCCTTTCCAGCCTTGTGGAGGTGTACAATTTTGTCTCTGGTGTCTTTGGACAGCTCTTTGGTCTTCGCCATGTTACAAGTTAAAGTCTTACTGATTGTATGGGGTGGACAGGTGTCTTTATGCAGCTAACGACCTCAAACAGGTGCATCTGATTCAGGATGATACATGGAGTGCAGGTGGACTTCTAATGGGCAGACTAACAGGTCTTTCAGGGTCAGAATTCTAGATGATACACAGGTGTTCAAATACTTATTTGCAGCTGTATCACACAAATAAATTGTTAAAAAATCATGCATTGTGATTTCTGGATTTTTCTTTTTAGTTTATCTCTCTCACAGTGGACATGCACCTACGATGAAAATTTCAGACCCCTCCATGATTTCTAAGTGGGAGAAATAGCAAAATAGCAGGGTGTTCAAATACTTATTTTCTTCACTGTATTATATTGTATTATATTATACAACAGTATAGTGTTTTTGTATTATTCAAATATGTCATTGTATTTAGTGTTATACACACACACATATATACGTTCATGTAAAAACAAACAAATGTTTAGAATTATTTATTATACATTAATAGGTGGCTATGTATTCCAATACTCCAAAAGCATTGTTGTTAACCGTCTTGTTTTTGCAGGATGCTGTAGATGACATTGTTGTAGAGCAGTGACATTTATTTTAATACACTTGCTACACTCCATGAATAAACAAAACATTCTTGCCTTGTCAGTTTTGCGGCTCCTCCGAGGAAGGGACCAGACGAGGGATGGGGGTGGACATCTCCCTGCTCAGCTGCCAGTACTTCCTGGCTCAGATCCTGGTCTCGGTGGCCATGGGACCCCTGACCTCACTGGTCGGCGGTGCCCAGGGAGTGATGTACTTTTCCAGCCTGATGTCATTCGTGGGCTGTGTGTATTCCTCGCTCTGCGTCGTGTACCAGCTGCCCGCCCCAGAGGGTGAGCCCCCCGAAAGCGAGAGCCAGCCACTGTTGGTGCACACTTAAGTAAAAAAAAAATTTTTTAAAAATTAAAAAAACAAGCAAGCTTTCACACACTATTGAGTGTGTGCATAGAACACGCCACATCTCCTGCCGCACACTGTACAGCACAACATTGTAGTGTTTCAATGAGCGGGCAGAAAGACTGACATTGCCGGCGCCTCCACGTGGTGTGTTTATACAGTGTGTGTGCCCATGCATCATGCATTACGTGTGACTGAAGCTGTTGTTTGTGTGTTTGATTATTTGCAGTTAATCATCTATTTTGGTGCTGTTTCAGAGGATTAATGCAACATCTTTTTTTTCACTCTTACAGTGGAACCTCCAATCTTCACTTCCTTTCCCCAGAGGAAAGTGAATTAATCTGTTCCAATCATCATAAAACCTTCATTATCTGTAAATGCCATGTTTTTACACATAACATTTTAACTGTAGAACTGTATAAGGTAAATAAATAAAACCAAAACAGGGGTATGCTACTCACTCAAAGGTGTTTGCATAGTGGCCTTTTATAGGTGTATTAACAAGTTTTGCATGTACGCTGTAAAAGTCCCCTGTTATGCAATAGGGGACTCCGGCCCCAGCTAAATAAGACCATGCCAATGTGAATTTCTGTTAAGTAGGATTCAATATCAATAAACATAATATTTTTGCAGTTAGATCATAAAAAACCTGTTTCAATTTCTATATTAGATTTTTACCCTGATTTGATTTTTTGAGACAGGAAATACCCTGATAGTCACCTTTACATTCATATTACCCAATTTAGTAAACATAATCAGAAAAAATAGGCCATTTAAAACATAAGTAAGACTTATGCTCATGTGTGTGTCAATAAATGGCTCCCAGACATGTGGACAGGAAGTGACGTCGAGGGTTCAGAGTTGAGTATTAGCTGGAGTACGGCCAACAACAGTAGCCCTCGTTATTATTATGATGACTATTATTAGTAGTCGTATTATGTTATGACTGTTGTGGGATACATAATTATAAAATATTAAAAGCCTGTTTGCGATCAAGTCGTGTGCGTGTTACTAGTGGAACCTAGTGGCCTGTGAGGACATCTTGTATTTCCTTAAACTTTATTTAAATTGTGACATTTCTGAAAAGCCAGTAAGCATGTTTTTAGCAGTTTTACCAGTTAAATTTCCCATTTCCATGTCTTTTCGCCATACCTTGTATCCTTCTGTGGCATCACGCAACTTTTTTTTTTACTTCAACATTTGGAGGTACCACTGTAATGTGTTCCCTCATGTCTGCATGTTTGTTTTAGGTGAAGCGAATGTCTGTTAATCACATGACAGTATAGCATAGCAACATTTTTAACACTTATTAATTCAAGGGCTTGTGTCATGACATGTTTTATGGGTTTCATGAAGTGTAAATAATTACAATGACATGTGGGTTTGGGTGGTATACACTTACCTTGGATATAGGTGTGTACTGGTGGGGCCCCTCCCCTCACTTAAAAGCCATGACACTGCATGGTGACGACCTCCTGGCCGAGCAGTGTAATAATGACAGTCATTCTTGTCATTATCAGGAAGAGGAGAAGTTGAAACTGGGGTGTGACTCGAGATTCAGGTGGCTACAGAAGAAACAGAAAGAGAAGACATGTGAACTTTGAGTAACCGCACCTCGCAAAGTGGACAACGAAGACTCTTTGGGGTTCATTAAAGCCAGCAGCAGCAGCAGCAACCCATCATCATTGTACTGCACTGTCAGTCGCTCTTTAAGGGCACCGTTCTTTGATGCCCTGGTCAGCACAGGCAAACCCCATCACGCCCAGTCAGTACTGCTGCCTCAGCCGAAAGTCAGTGTTTGCCTGGGAAACAGTAAATGTACAGAAGCTTGCTTTATTTATAAACATTGTAACACTAGTGCCACCTATTGTTCAACATCTCTAAAAACAAACGCTTTTAACTAAATTGATCATTTTTGGACTCCTGTGTCAACTTATTTGAATGAGGCTGCATCACACCAACACACCACAAGGGGGAGTAACAGGGTAGATATTTACCCAACAGCACTTCCTTTCCCATCATTTTTCCTGCATCTTAGACAGCCATTTTCTAAGGAATAGGAAAGTGGGTCACTTCAATTAGAAAAAAACAAAACACGCAGACGGCAGGAAATTAAGTAAAAAGACAATTTATTTTGTTTCAGAATATACAAAGCAGTTGGCTGGAGTGACCAAAATGTCATCCTGGTTCTTAAGAGAGGCAGTTTTTGGACACGATGCCATGTTACTCAGCCATAAATGTAAACTCATTGTAAAAGAAAGCAACCCGAAAAAGGTGTAAATGGTACAAACCTGCGTGGAATGCATACAGAAAATGACCAAAGCATTAAGATTTAAGAGGGGTTAATTCATATTGCAAAAAACAAAACAAAAAAGAAGCCCACCTTCAGCTATCATATGGAGTCCCTTTTCATATTATTTGCTCCATCTGTTATTTTAACCGGGCAGCCAAGCCAAGCATTAACTAGCAGCTCAAACACAAAAAGGTTTTGCTTTAACTAATGTCCTTTTTTTTTAAACTATTAACATTATCCCCTGCTTAAAACTTATCTTTGGTCCTCAAAGTGAATCTTGAGAGGTCAACATGAGCAGCTGCCTGAAGAACATTGATGAATCAGCTGGTCAGCACTGACTTGATAGAGATTGTGCTCAAAATGGAAATAACTGATCTTATAGCATGGCCCTGTTTATAAGAGGGGCTCATTTTAAAAAGACCAATAAATAACATTTGGTAAAAGAAATTAACAACAAAGAAAAATAAAGGAGATGGCCATTACATTTCACAACAACTTCAGTGCAATGTGAGAATATGACAAAAAAAATGTCTTTGGGGGGGAAAAAAATAAGAAAAAAGCACAAGCTCTACAACACGATGTTGACCAGAGAGGAGGAGGAGGGGGGCTGCATAAGGAATGTTTAAGCCTCCACTTCTGCCTCTTTTGAATCTCCATTCTCCTCGGTCTTCTGTTTTTTGGTCTCCGCTTTTTCCTCCTGAATGACACAAAACATTCATAAAATTACATTTAAATATTAAAAACATGAACATTGACGCTTCAGGAGATTTTTAGCCCCAAGTCGCATTTTGAAATATAGGTGAGATTTGCCAGGAGATACTAATTTTCAAATATTTTGAATGGTTAGCTCTGTTCCTTAAATTAACCTAAAATGTCAAGGCTTAAGATACAGCTGTTACCTTGATACAAAAAAATATCCAATTAGTAATCTGAAATTATGTTTTGTGATCCCACATTTATAACACCGTCCAATTGTTTAAGATTCAGACTACCTGTGCTCAGTTTTTGTATTTGTCAACCAAAGGGTGCCACTTTCCATGAAGCACTGTTTTTCCTAAAGAGGCCTTGCTACTGAGATAAGCATCTGTCTCGTTGGGTAATGGGTGTGTGTCAAAAAAATGCATCAAGAAAATATGGTTCTACATATATCCTTAAGAGTTACTATCACCCATATTCACTGCATCAAATGTAATGAACTTCTGACCTGACCACAGTTGTTTCAAAAAATATATCTTCACATTTTCATTTAAGTAGCCTTAAAAGTGACCTACATGCTACATTTGATACTCGGGTGCCTTTTTGGGGTTAAATAAGCTGAAATGCGGTTATTAGAGTTACACAACAAACCTCTTCTTCCTCATCAGCAGCACGCTTCACGGGCTGTGCATCCGTATCTTCAGCAGGGGGCGCCTCGTCTGCATTGCCTAACGAAAAGAACAGATTGTTTCTTTAGGGTGTAATTAAGAGCAAACTGTATTCTTACTAGGCCAGTTGTACCATCCTAGACTTAGATAGCACTCACCCCAATTTACCTGACAAGGTGGATCATTTCCAGTCATTAAAATTATTCAGATTTCTATTGTGAAAGGTGGCGAATGCCATAAATCACTTGCGTTTAGACTTGATTATTTTGAGTCTTTGTGGACTTAGTTCTTTTATAAAATGTGTCATGCAAGAACTATGCTGGCCCACCCAACCATGCCAAAGGAGGGGAACACTACCCAACTTGTACACAGTAGCCAAATGTGCTGGATGTACATCTTGTATCAGGGTTTGTCAGAAATACACAAGAGTATGCATGCAATCATGCTGTGCCAGGGCCCACCTCTTCCAATCAAGCCCAAGGATGCTGAAATGTGCCCAACATATATTACACTAGGCACATAAAAATTAAAAAGTGGCTTATTTTTGTTTATTTTATAAAAAAAAAGGTGTCAGGTATCATACACAGCAGTCAATATAAAGAGAAATTGTTGAAGTGAGGTGGACCCAAGCACTGTATAGTCCACCCTTATAGGACAAAGCTTTTTTTGTAAAACTGTACCATCTCCATTCTTGTGCTCCTCTTCCTCTGCTGCGTCAACTTTGTCATCACTGTGATTGGCACCGTTCTGAGTAGAGGAGGTAAGAGAAAGATTGTTGAAAAGATAATTTTTTTTTAATGACTCTCAGTGGTTTGAATAATCCTACCCCCCCAAAAGAGAAGAGGGGGTTGCTTGCTAGTGTTCCCTAGAGGATTAACCACTAAGCAGCACCAGTCCTCTTGTGGGGAAGACATTGCCAACATCTGAGCCATTTATTTCACAAGGCAACACAAAGCAGGCAGAATGGCGACACCTGCACGACGACCATGAAGGAGGGGAGGGCTGTTAGAGACAAAAGACCCTCGCTCTCCCCCACCATCACCATTTACTCCAAACTCACTGTGCCATTAGCAGGTGCGTCCCCGTTGTCCGCCGTCGTCTTCGTCTCCTCTTCTACTTCTTTCTTTTCTTTCAGCTCCTTTTGAAACAAAACGACACAATCACGGAAAAAATCCAGTAATATAGATTTAATGAGTTAAAAAAATAACTTCAATATATTAAATGAATATTTAATTGTCGAGGAAGCGCTTGAGACGTTCAAAGGCTTTTCCCGCCCACAGCCAGCTTTTGTCTACTTCTTGTAGACAAATTTCACCCCAAAAACGTTCACCTCTGTTAGTAAAACAAACCCGTATGGTGCACAAAGACGAAATAAAGACCTCTACCTGGCTTAGGCGTCGAATTTTTATCGACATTAACAACATTTGAGGGCTGCACACACTAACCGCCATTTAACCACCAAACAACATCATCGCTCCTTAGCAACCTGTAGCAACTTTATACACTTATTTAGAGCGTCATTATAAATGAATGAATCAAACGCACCTTGGCTGTAACCTCTGCAGTGGCGGTCGTGTCTACAACAGCTGTATCGGCCATGGCTAAAGGGAAAGATAATTATTTATTCCTATTTAATGGGGAAAACTCTAAATATGTTTGTTTCTTCTTTGTCGTCGTCGTCGTCGTCGTAGGGGGATACAAGTCCAATGACGCCGAGAGAGAAATGAAGTCTGCCCGTCTTTTTCTGTGGAGCCGCTTGAAAGCGACTCTACTTGGAGGCAGAGGCTCAACTCGGTAGCTGATTGGACGGGAGTGACGACGGATATATGTGATTAGAGGAAAGCAATGTCAGTTTTAGCAAAAAATCCCGCCTCTCATGCGTTCTGGTCGTTGATTGGTGAGTCGTTTTAAAGCGCTGCTTTACAATGACACTTTTTGTCTATCTTATGGTTTAATTTAAACAATAGATACAAGTTCTTAAAGTTGTCATATATCTACAGAACATACAGACAGCTCAGTAATGTTTTACTACGACAGCAATCGAATCGACATTCGAATCCATGTTGAGTCTTTTTTTGGTCATGTTTTTTAGAACTCTTTTTTTGTCGAGCATGGTGGTGTCAAATTACACTTAAGGCTGAATTATGTCAAGATGTGAAAACCATGCTCCTGGCTGGCTGGCTGGCTGGCTGGCTAGCTGGCTACTCCTTCCTGTCTAAATTTAACTGCTCTCAGTGAAACCAGTTTCTACACACTGGCAACAAAACATTGCAGAATACTACCTAAAGTGCACCTTGTAATCTTATTAGAAGTATTGAGTATGCATTCAGTTACTTCATGCTCAGTCTTTTTTTTATTTTAAAGTTATTTTTGCATTAGCAGTGTGCAAAATACAATTAGAAATCTGCATGCATTCGTACAGACAATTAGATGTTTAATCTCTGTGTTTAATGAAAAATGTGATGTAAAAAATTATTTTCTCAGTTTCGATACTGCTTGTCTTCATAGGGTCACAGGTGACTTTTGGGTACGAGAGGTTGGCAACCAATCACAGGACACATATAGACAGACAATCATTCACACCTATGGACAATTTAGAATCGCAGATTAGCCTACTATGCATGTTTTTGGGGATGCGGGTGAACAAAAACATCCAAGTACACAACAGAACATGCAAACTCTACACAAGAGATCACCTGACTGTGAGGCCACGGTGCGGCCTTAAAGCGGAACACATAAAAATATAGCAAAATATTTATAAAAGTGCAACATATGACATTAGATCAGGCTGTGGTTTTGCAGTACTAGTTTACACTGTTTTTTTAGATGTTTATCTAGCCAGTTCAGCAGCAAACAGGTAAAAAAAAAAAAAAAAAAAACATAATTATTCATCCCATTAATAAGTAATCCTTATATCCTGAACCTGTTTTATTTTTTTCTCACTCGGTGGTTCCTGAAGTTCACTTCCTTTCATCTTCAACCGGTTCATCCAACTGTTAAACCAAAGGAAGTGACTACAAGCGCTAGTGGGCCCCCCCGCCGTTTTTTTTCTTGGTAGAGCCCGCGTATAACTTTCAGTTACAAAGCGGAACAGCCAGTTTATTGGGGAAAGTGAATGCTTCAGTTTATTTCCTGATGTTAAAAAACAAACAGTATTTTAGATCACAATACCTAAAGACATTATTATTATATATTCCCACTGTTTTGTCACTAGCCTCTAATTTTAGCACATCTCCTGGGAGCTAACCATCCCGGTCTTATCTCCTCCCCGCCAAGCCACCGATTTCAAGGAAGCCTTGGGGCCCTATAAGCCCATTTAGTGACTCACCTCGCATTCAAGAAATATAATTATGGAGCGTAATTACACGCAGAGTTCAAAGGCTTGTATGCCTGCGCCCTGGCGGGTTGTTCTGCAAGGTTCTGGTGGCCTACTGAGTCTGCTGTTACATGACACAAAATAACTCCAAGAGATTGCACTGAAATCTAATGATGTTTGGGAGTAACTCGCGGACGGCAGAAGGCATTACTCACTCCCCTTTTCGGTGAGTGGAAAGTGGGCGCGTGCATGAGAATGAGGCGGGCAGATTGTGAGATAATTTCCTCCCCTTCCTCATTTGCCTAGCACAACATCTTTCCATTCGTGTTTCTGCAGCTAAAAGGGCAGCCTGTGTGCTGTGTGCAGGTTAAAGCCAAACAGTAGGGTAGCCAAAGAAAAAGAGATGCAACAGTGCCCCACATTTTCCCAACTGGAAAAAAAAACCACATGGCACCAGCAAAAGGAATCATTCACAAAAGACAAGCTCCTCTATGTGTCTTTATTAAATTAAAAATGTCACGTGTGGAAATACTTTTCCAAGACCCCGACTGTTCTCCTCTGCAGTGACATGATACAGGATGGCAATTCGCTTAAAAAACACCTTCGTTTCACCTCATTCTGTGAGGACAAAGGCCCAAAGACATGACTTGTGGAATGTCAGCACTTAGAGGAACGTGCTTCAAAGAGCAAGGGTCAGGATTAGGGTTGGGGGTTTGAGAAGGGGGCGAAGGGGGTCCCGATAATTGGAGGAATTGGTGGCCGCAATCTGAGCTCTTTTGTTTTTAACAGTGGGAGTCCCACATGGTCCGGTGGGCTTTTCTGTGCTTGTCAGGCGAGTCCCGCAGCGCACGGGGGGCCAACATAAAGTTGACTTTCTCACTGGAGAAAGAAGAGTGAGGTCTTGATGGATCAATCTGTAATTAACACCATTTAGTGCCATCATGCAGAAAAGTTTGGAATGAAGTCATCATAGAAGTTATGATAGGGACAACAATCAGGAGGCATTGTATTAATAAAATGCTTACAGTATTGGTTTAAGGCAGGATTGAATATTAATTATGTTTTTTTTAAATCTACAGTTAGTCTAAATCAGGGGTCTCAAACAAAATTTACTTGGGGGCCACTGGAGCTAGGGTCTAGGCGAGACTGGGCCACAACAGGTTTTCAAAAAAAAAAAAAAACGCATTTATTAAAAACAGAAAAATTTAATAAACTTTGCTTTGGTTTCGATTTTCTACAAGAAAAGCTCTGATAAAACATTCCACTGTTCTCAAATATCTTACTTTTTGTTTTTCTACACAAAATAAGATGAAAAATAAATAAACAAATCAAGAATAAAGAAAATCAATCAGTAATTAATAAATAAATATAATAATATTAAATGGCAAATAATAAAAACTTAAGAAACCACATATAGTTGGTGGGTAGACAAATTATTTTTTCAGATTAAAACTAACAAAGCATTATTAGAGCCCTGTAGACATGACAAAACACGACTATAGTCACAT
Source organism: Doryrhamphus excisus (assembly GCF_030265055.1). Classification (NCBI taxonomy): domain Eukaryota; kingdom Metazoa; phylum Chordata; class Actinopteri; order Syngnathiformes; family Syngnathidae; genus Doryrhamphus; species Doryrhamphus excisus. The sequence continues at coordinate 9,336,369 of NC_080483.1, read as the reverse complement.
TTATACTCTTTTTATTTACATATTGCGCAACTGCAGGGTCTTGAGATACATGCTAACTTGCAAACTAGAGAGCTAGCGACCTAAACGGTAGCCTTCAAGTTATTTCTTTTAAACTAAATAGCCAAAAACGTACCACTTCCACACGGATAGGGAGGATAACTATTAACAGTTATTTAACCTTTAACATGAACATTAATCAAACGTAATAATTTTTTCTGTGTACATGATACCATACAGCATCCATATCAAACTTGCGCGGGCCGCACTAACATTAAACTTTCATATCAAGGCGGGGACCTCAACACTAGTGTCCTGCGGGCCACATTTGGAAACCTAGAAAGCCAATATTCTGCCTTTGGAGTTAGTATCAGAGCTGTAAAAGAGAAAGTGTTTGTGTAAAAGTACTTTTACTTTATTTTTGTTTGCAGTAGTTTTATATCAAGCATCTTTGAAGGGTGAGTAATTCTAGATTGTTTTAGTTTTATGTCAGGCATCTTGAATAAGTGAGTAATTCTATTCTATCTTCCAAGGGTGAGTAATTGTACTTTATTTTTGTTTTATACCAGGCATCTTCCAAGGGAGAGTACTCTTACTTTATTTTTGTTTGAAGTAGTTTATGTCAAGCATCTTTGAAGGGTGATTACTTTGACTTTTTTTTAAATGTAGTTTTATGTCGGGTATTTTCCAAGAGAGTACTTTTACTTCATTTTTGTTTAATGCCAGGCGTCTCCCAAGGGTTAGTAGGCTACTTTTACATCATTTTTGTTGCAAGTAGTTTTATGTCAGGCATCTTCAAAGGGTGAGTAATTGTACTTTTTTGTTATATGTAGATTTATGCCAGGCATCTTCCAAGGATGAGTACTTATACTTTATTTTTTTTTATATCAGGGATCTTCCAAGGGGGAGTTTTATGTATTTAATCATACAATGGTTATTTTTGCACTTTTATGACAGTTAAGAATATTAATGTGTTCCTACCAAACATTACCTTTACAAATAAATTATACTTTTACAAATAAAGGTTTTAGGATGGCAACAACCTGAGCCTGGAACAAATTAATTCAGTTGGCATTATTTTCTATGGGAAAGTGGTTGTGAAATTAGAAGAATTTGGACATCCACCAACATTACTCAGCAGAACATTTGAGGTTCCATTGTAGTGGCAAGCATTTGTGTGTCATTTTAATATTTTATGCAGTAGATTAACATCAATTCAAGTCAAGTCAAGTTTATTTATATAGCCCTTAATCACAAAATAGCCTCAAAGGGCTTTACAAGCTGGCAACAATGGACGACAAGCTTTGCATTTAAGTAAAATAAAAATGTGTTTTCCACCTTTTATTTTTGTTAACCGTCTTGTTTGGATCAAGATGATCAAGGCTGGTGGATCTTGTTGGACAGTTGTGGTTGACTTGTCTTTTTTTTAACGCGGAAGACGGATTAGTGCTTTGAGGATTTGCAAAATGCTAGTGTGTTTGGAAGTGGTCCAAAAGATTTAAGGCGTGTTTGCTATCCACTTCAAAAGATTCCAGTTGCCTCTTTGCCCTTTTATGAAAAAACAGCATTGGTACTTCATTTTCTTTTGGTTTATGCTTGTGGTCTCTGGCTTTTGACTAGTTAGCAATTAGCAGAGTAAAATGCATCAACAATAGCACGTCTGTTTAATCAGATCCCTTTGGAATGACAAAGAAGCTGTGGGGTCTCTACACTCAGGACATGCAACTATTGCTGGGACAAAAAGTCTCTGTTTGTGGCTTTTGTTTCCACAGTAGAAACTGAAATAAAATGAAATAGTCACACAATGTCCATAAAAGTCACCAGGAAGTCGCTTTGTTTGAGTAAATAAGGTTGCTTACATTGAAGCTAATAATAATGTTTCACAAATGTCTTCCTCCCTCGTGCTTGGCTGCAACCACCTTATTTAATTTCACCTCTAAGCTCCGCCCACCCCTCCAGCAACTGACTTGCAAAGAGAAAGTGGAAATTTCCAGTCATTCCGAGAGCTTTTTTGCGAGAAGAGCTCCTCCTCCTTCTTGTTCCTACTTTCCCGCCATTCACTCTACCTGCTCCTTCCTGCTGCAGACATCAAGGCCCTGCATGGCTCTGCTCTGTGCTACCATGTTGGAACTCATTCTCCTGACAAGACCTAGCTTTGTTTACCATCTTAAACAAATATTTAGCATGTATTGTTATGCTGTGAATAATTAAAGATGTTTGACTATGACATAAGTGATAAGAATAAGCATTTTTTTTTGCACCGCACAGCAGATGGTAAATTTGCATTTGTGTTTTTTTCTGGCTGGTGTGTGGTTGCGTTTACAAGGATACCACATGCACCAAAGCATGGCTACAGTACAAAACACCAAAGAAATCAACAATGAAAGAATTCTGAATAGAATTCTGTGCAAAAGTCTTAAATTATTACATTTTTTGGACCGCACAGCCACGCAACACTGTTAATATTAATGCTGAAATTGAAGGATTCACATATTGAACATAATAGCATTGATGTGCATGTGTGGCATACAACGGTATTGGTAAAAATACTTGATTATTATTCATTCATTCATTCATTTTCTACCGCTTTTCCTCACGAGGGTCGCGGGGGGTGCTGGAGCCTATCCCAGCTGTCTTTGGGTGAGAAGCGGGGTACACCCTGGACTGGTCGCCAGCCAATCACAGGGCACATATAGACAAACAACCATTCACACTCACATTCATACCTATGGACAATTTGGAGTCACCAATTAACCTAGCATGTTTTTGGAATGTGGGAGGAAACCGGAGTACCCGGAGAAAACCCACGCATGCACGGGGAGAACATGCAAACTCCACACAGAGATGGCCGAGGGTGGAATTGAACCCTGGTCTCCTAGCTGTGAGGTCTGCGTGCTAACCACTTGACCGCCATGCTGCCCTACTTGATTATTTTTCTTTCAAAAACATTTTTACCTCAGTAGGGCCGCACGGTGGAGAGAGGTTTGCATGGAGGCCACACAGTCAGGAGATCTGGAAGATATGGGTTCGATTCTCTGCTTGGGCATCTCTGTGTGGAGTTTATATATGTACTACGGGTACTCCGTTTTCCTCCCACATTCCCAAAACATGCATGTTAGCTCAATTCGCGACTCTAAATTGTCCATAGGTATGAATGATCTATATGTGCCCTGCGATTGGCTGGCGTGTACCCCGCCTCTCGCCCAAAGACAGCTGGGATAGGCTCCAGCATACCCTAGTGAGGGTAAGCGACATAGAAAATGGATGGATATCGCAAGTTATGTTTTTTAATGAGCATTTTCACAGCAGTCATACTGACATTATCATCACCTTTTACGCTACTGTAAAAGCTGACCTTGCTTAAAAGTGAGACATTGATCGAGAAAAGCGAACATTTAAAAGTAAAAGGACGGATCAAAATGTCTTCATTCTCCCACAATCCATTGCCAAAGCTCTGTGTAAACTGCACAGACTAAGTCAATCTGGCAATTTTCTGCCTACAGAGGTAGAATTGTTTTGTTTTTGATATGAAGAGCACCAACTGGCAATTTTCCACCCTGGGCCAGAGCTGTCACAGTGGTGTAAAGGGAATAAAGAAAAATGAAAATGGACTGTGAAGTTTACGACCATCTCCCGCCTTGTTGTGTTGAACGCAATAGCTGACAAGTATTAATAAAGTATCACAAAGGATTCTGGCACACGCAATTTTGCCGATACACCCTGTCTTAGTTTGGTTGTATGTGGAAAGCACAAACACATAAATACCGGATATTATCACATACTACAGTATTAATTGTCCCTGTACCCTAGAAACCGCCCATGAATGATACGGGTAAAAGGCCGAAATGATACTGTGTTAAAGCCCAGGGCAGTGATACTGATAAAATATAGAGTTTAACCATGTCCAGTATCAGCCCCCGTAGCTGTCCACTCAGAGCGCGCTGCTCTGGTATCGTGCCCGTGAAACAACCAATCAGAGAACATGACGCACAAGTCCAGGTCATGAAGTGGGCTCCTGGGCTTAACTTTCTAAACTCCGCGCATGTGACAGGAAATGTCACTGTAACTATAAATATTCCTAGTGCTTTTCCAGTCACCAAAAAACCCAAACTTGATTAATGGAACTGTAATTGTCAGACATTGATAAGACTGTTGATATATGAAATATTTTTGCAATTGTTGTGTTTACACTGTTTAGATATAATACATGTAATAAACTGAACATTTTCTGGAAACAAAATGGTCTTTTGATTAAATAGTACGTGATAATAAGCTCATGATTAAATAGTATGTGATAATAAGCTCATGATTAAGTAGTATGTGATAATAAGATCATCACATGGTTTGTCTGGTATCAGGCCCGGAATTGTCTGGTATTGACCTTCGGTCTCGGGCTGATACCTGGCCTGATACCAGACATACCATGTGATAACCTATAAGTCTGTTATGGAGCAATTTTCCGGTATTCCTGTGTGAATGAGGCTAAAGTAAAACATTTTTGCACACTATTCTATGCAAGGTCCAGGCTACCTTATAAACTACATACTTCATACTACACTGAAATAGTACAAAAATGCGTTGGCTGCACTTTCTCGGAGCGATTGACAACAAGTACAAGTAGCGAGAAGCAGCTGCAGAGGAGAACTTTTAGAGTGCGCTTGATGGCATGAGGCACACTGACCTCAGATCCATTGTGAAGCACCAACAAAGAGCCATCTGCACAGCAACCAAAGCTGCCACGACAAGGGAGACTGGGGACATACTAGTAGACAGAAGGGGGGGGGGGGGGGGGGGAGGGACACTTTAGAAGTGAACACCCATAACAACAAAAATGAATGGAGATATAAATCAGCTGGACGATATATGGGGGGGGGGGGGGGCATCTTCAATGTGAGAGGAAGACGACGGAAGGACGGCAAGCAAAGTGGCAGCCATGAGAGCTGCAGGTCTTAATCACTCAAGAGCACATTTCCTGTGTGAAAGCCTCACACAATGCGGTCATGGTAGAGCGACTGGAAGCCAAGACAAATTCTGGAAGCAGACAAAAATAATTGTTACTCTACTTTTAGAGTGACATTTATCAACGCTATTTAATATGAAGAAAATGGTGGCAGGGATTATCGGCTACGTAATACCCCCACGACCCTAGTAAGGACAAGCAGCATAGAAAATGGATGGATGAATATCTGCAAATGTTTCACAGGTAAAAAAAACACAAGAGTCAAGATTGCTTAGCAACAGCAGGGGGAAAAAAATGGCATGAGAAACCCACTGTACTGCCACCCAGTGGACAACTATTATAAAAAATAATCCTGTTTTTAAGAGGGGGCAGTGAAGTAAACAAGCGCAGATGTCTATATACATATTCAAAATATATATTTTAGTTATTTTCATTCACGTTTGAAAATCGGATGATTTGATTGGTTGGAAAAAAAGCTCTCATGGTGGGCGGTTGCTTAGCAACATCCCTGGGATGTCGGGAGTGAGAAAGGGGAGTGGGGAGTGGCGGGGATGGTGGCAGGGGGTGTTAAGCATACGTCAAGGGGAGGGTGCAGGCAGGCAGACTGAGTGACTGGGAAACTACCTGGCAACATTCCCAAATAAATAAACTACAGAAGGAGAGTCTGGACATTTTTTTTTAAAGTCTAGATAGCATTTTGTAACGATAACACACATTCAAGACATAAGGTGAAGCAAAATGACCCCCCCCCACATAAAAAAAAATAAGGAAATCTGCTTAAAGTTCACGTTAGCGACTCCAAATCATAACCACACTTTAATTAGCACTAAAGGGAAGAATCCAGAGAAACCTGACTACTCAAAGAAAGCCGTAAAGAAGTGGTTGAGCAAGAGGTGTAAATAAAGTATACTATGTATTGGGGGGTGTATGCGGGTGGGGCGCTGGCAAATGGCCGAGGCGGGAAATGAGGGCTCCTTTGTCAGGAGCAGGAAAATGAGGTTTGTGTTGCGATTAAAAAGGAGCGTTTCTATGGCAATGCAGGGCCGTGTGCACGCAGCACTCGTCGGGGGTTTCAAAGACATCAGCCTCCTCCGTCACGTTTCCCCTCGCCTGTCAGCCAACCCCTCTGTTTGCTGTTTTATCTGACATAATCTCTTTTTTCACAGACGGGATTATCTTGAACAAACCGAGACGCCGCCTGCACCGTGTCACACGTGTTGTAGGAGTAACAGTCCCACATCCTGAAAAGCATCCACTAAAACCGCACAATCTGCAGTCAATTACATCAGATTGACCCATTTGTCTTGTTTAAAACACCTGGTGATGGAAACACAACAATGCCATCTACTGTATGCAACCTACCTTTCAAGACTAAATATAGAAACAGGCTTTGTACATTGTTTAGCAGGGTCACTGCGCTAAAGTAAACCTCCTAAAATAAGCACCCATTCACTTTATCTTTAGTACTGAGTGTTTGGATACAATGACATTATAAAGCATTGTACAGTAGCCAAAAAAAAAACAAAAATCCTCAACAGCTAAAATAATGCATAAGGCTAAAAATAACCAATTACCTAAAAATGTAGAAAAGCAATCTTCACTCGCTAAATGTACTGCAAAAAAGCGGCGGGGTTGTCAACTTGTGCAAAAAATTATTATGTGCGTATTGAAAAACTCTTCGGGCTGCACGAAGAGTTTTTCAATACCCGCATAATAATTATTTGCACAAGTTGACAACCCTGCCACTTAAATTTTATTTCATAATTATTGAATATTTTTGTTACTGCTCCACACTTCAGCCCAGTAGTTGACATCAAGGAGCAAATGAGCTACTTTTCCAACCCAAGAAGAAGAAAGAAGACAAACACCAAAGAAGAATAAGGCAGGCCAATGTGTGTGAAAAAAGGGTGATACTGGAGTTAATAGTATTTATCAGTAATACAGTAAAAATGTGAATGTTGACTTTGCAAGTCGATTGTGATGTGCACCCCTACATTTTCTGCTTGTGTTCCGTATTGGAAATCCCAATCCCAATTGATTTGAGCAAATATAGTATTCTACTTTGTGTCAGACTGATTTGCTAGCAGAGTATGCTTTGTTGTGACTATTTGCTCATGACTTGAGCCCTTCAGTGTCCAAAAACAAGTTTTTCCAACGGCGTTTCCACGTCAACAGGTTCTGACTAACCCGGAATACGTCCTTGCACCTGATAAAGTCCTGATAATGTCCATATAACTGCGCTTCCCAAGGGTTTGTTTTAAGTGTCTTCCCCTTGTTATTATTAAGTGAGGGGCCACTGTGCACCTTGTAAAAAAAAAAAAGGTAGTCTGGAGCCATGGCTTATGGCTACCAACTACCACATCAGGGTGAGCAGCCTGGAGGCAAGGTGGGTGAAGTGTCTTGCCCAGGGACACAAAACTTGAATTTCAAAACTTCTCTCTAGCACAGTTTTCAAAAACTACATGAATTAATAAATCATGCTGTTTGGTGGTTGAATATAACCATAGGCATTCATTCATTCATTTTCTACCGCTTTTCTACACACAGATGGCCGAGGGTGGAATCAAACTAAGGTCTCCTAGCTGTGTGGCCTGCGTGCTAACCACTCGAACCATCGGCATTCATTCATTCATTCATTCATTCATTCATTGATTTTCTACCGCTTATCCTCACGAGGGTCGGCCAATCACAGGGCACATACAGACAAACAACCATTCACACTCACATTCATACCTATGGATAATTTGGAGTCTCAAATTACCTTAGCATGTTTTTGGAATGTGGGAGGAAACCGGAGTACCCGGGGAAAACCCACGCACGGGGAGAACATGCAAACTCCACACAGATGGCCAAGGGTGGAATCAAACTCAGGTCTCCTAGCTGTGTGGCCTGCATGCTAACCACTCGAACTATAAGCATATTGAAGCCAATTTTGCACACGTATTTTCAAAAAAATCCACCCATCCATCCACTTTCTATGTCACTTATCCTCACGAGGGTCGCTGGTATGCTGGAGCCTATCCCAGCTGTCTAAATTCCTAAAGTGAAAAGCACAAAGCATTCAGAAGACAGATTCAAAAATGCTGTGAATGATATGTAGTATTTTACACTGGTCACTAGGGGTCAGTAATGTTCCTGTAATGTTTGGTGAGACACAAAAACACTAGACTTGATCACCGGAACAACAGGATTTTATTGCAGGTTATGGAACAATAATCCCAAATAAAATTCTGTACTAAAAACACAGGCTTCTGTTGTGGGCATGACCCACACAAAGCTGAAACTGAACTCTGAAACAGGGACTATTCGGGTCTAAAGGTGACTACAAGGGTAATATTTGATGTCTACAGGACTCTAATAATGTTACAAAAGCATCATAAACAGTTTTTTTGTGCTCTGACTATGAAAATATTCCATTTATAAATGAGAACTTTGCGGAAATTCACTTATCACGGTCGGGTATGGAACCAATGCACCATAATAACTGAGGAATTAATTTACTGTACTGGGTGGGTAGTTGTATTATGTGGTGACATTGCCCCGCACTGCTTACACATTTGCTCAATCTCCCACAACAATTTGTTCCAAAATCACTGCTCACATGCAGATCCTCCCTCATGTTTGGAAAGACTCAGAATCCAAATCTCAGCAAGCCAATTAGAATGACAAAAGCTTTCTGCTGCCCCCAACCTTTGGAGCATAGCAGTAAGTGTCACGTAGCGACACCGCAGTGTCGTCAAAGCCAGATGGCCACTAACACATGAAAAGCACAGCTGGTTACCACAGGGCTTTTTTATGGCTAAACAACTAATTAGATGCATATAAACAAATCACTGTATTGTTAGAGTAATCATCAAGGAAAGAATATGCATTGAATATTTCTATTTCATATACAGTGTGCAAGATGCATTTTAAATCATAACCTTGCACATAAGAAAATATTTTGAAATATCTACCGCTCAGGTTGCGTCAGTGGGTGTCCGCCACAACACGTGGGCTCGTTTTGGAGCTTTTGGTCGTCATGTGATTCTCCCTTTGCACAACCTGTAAATCACAGAAGAAAAAGTTTTGATGTAACCGTCTCCTGTGGAGAATAGACTATAGATAGCCTCTTTTTATCTGACTGACCCCTTCCAGTATTCTTCTGCGGAGTTCCCCCTGTGAGAGTGGACGCTCTTCCTCATCCGTGACAGGCGGGTTGTCCACGTCATATTCCACACTGGGAGGTCACAGAACACAACACACACGTCAGCATAAAGCCTTGAACTGTAAAGTACTGTATGTGCAATTTTTTAATCCAAACAGGTTTATAATACATAGATTAAAACATAGTTTAATAAATAGCTTTAAAAAAAACCCCAAAACCTCTGGACTGTAGGTTGGAGGTTCGCCTGGAGCATCTCAGGGGTTTGGCCAAAAAGGAACTTAGGGAGATCGGATGGGTTGTACTCCTTTCCAACATCCTGGAATTGTAAATAAAAGTAAATTATACACAGTGTTTTTTTGTTTTTTTACATTGAAAACCTTCTGAAGTGAGAAGTTTTGGCAGTGCCGAACACACTTTTAAAGAATAGTTGCTTCAATTATATGCTGAAAACAATAACAAACAAGTTTTAAAGAAAAAAATCTGATATATGCATTTTTTACCAGTATTTTTTATGATTTATCATGGAGCCGCAGTAGCAGCTTGACAAAAAGAAAAGCAGTTTTTAAATCTGCCAAGATGTGTTAATCTCAAAATATGTTTTAGTAGTACACATTTTTTTCATTAAAAAAATACATAAAATATGTCAAAAACGTCCAGTCCAGACAAAAGTTTAACTTTTTGGAAGTTCCCATTTCTGTGATAGTCTGGGTCTGTTCAGGAACTGCAAGACTGTGATAAAAGGAACCATGAATTTTGCGATCTACCAAAAAATCCTGAAGGAGCATGTCCGACCTTGTGTTCGGCACAGCTTCTGCAACAGTACAATAATCCAAAACACACCAGCAAGTCCAACTCTGAATGGCTGAGGCCAGGAAAAAGTGTCGTGTCTAGTGGCCTACCCAAAGTCCTGACCTGAATGCTGAGATGCTGTGGCATGACCTTAAAAATATAGTTCATGCTGAATTACAACAATTCTGCAAAGATGAGTGAGGCAAAAGTGCTGTAAGATACTCACTGCAAGTTATTGCAAACGCTTGATTCCAGTTGTTCCTGCTAAGGGTGGCCACCCAACCGGTTATTACATTTAGGGGGCAATCACTTTTTCACACAGGACCATGTAGGTTTGTTTGATTTTTTTGCTCCCTTAATAATAAACATTTTCATGGGCTGCACGGCGGACTAGTGGTTGGCGAGCAGATCTCACAGCTAGGACACCAGAGTTCAATCCCACCCTCGGCCATCTCTGTGTGGAGTTTGTATGTTCTCCCCGTGCATGCGTGGGTTTTCTCTGGGTACTCCGGTTTCCTCCCACATTCCAAAAACATGCTAGGTTAATTGGTGACTCCAACTTGTCCATAGGTATGAATGTGAGTGTGAATGGTTGTTTGTCTATATGTGCCCTGTGATTGGCTGGCGACCAGTCCAGGGTGTACCACGCCTCTCGCCCGAAGACAGCTGGGATAGGCTCCAGCACCCCCATTCATACCTCAGAATGACAGAAATTAATGACAGAAAAAGACCTTACCTTGTTATCGAGGAAGGCGTGTATGGTGAGGAGCTCGTTGGTCTTTTGCTCCACTACACCCAAGTAGGACATCATGTTGTTATCACTAATGGAATCCTCCATCGCCGAGATGTCGGGTGCCACTTTAGAGAAGATGTTGCTCACTCCTGTAACAGTAACACTACTCTGTATTATATATAATCGCTCATTTTGTGTGTGTGATGATGCCATGCAAACATGGTGCATGCTGGACCTGTTTTAATCTCCTTCAAATTTTTGTTTAAGATATCAGCTCTGTTTTCATAGTCCTGAGCTTGCACTTGGGCTTCCTTCTGTTGAACATCGATGTCTCTCAGCAAAGCATGATGATCCTCCTCCTGTTGCAAACCTCTCTGGCGAAAGCGCTCCATCTCCTCTTGGATCTGTGTACACACAGACACAGTTAACAACATTACATCAACATAAACACAGTATTGATGTGGTCGTGCTATGGCATAAGAAACACACCTGGCTGATTTGGTCCTGAAGCACCTCGGCCTCATTGTTTTGCTCATTTACAAAATTGAAGAGGGCAAAGTTACGGTCTTCAGCTGCACAGAGAAACAGCACAACTTAAGAGATCTATCTATCTATCTATCTATCTATCTATCTATCTATCTATTGTCTGTGAGGAAAAAAAAAGCATGTGGCTTCACTATATGTGGCATCATGTCACTTACCAAATATGGTTCCTTGTCTTATAAAGAGACACAATTATATTTAGCTCCATAAGCTAGTGCAACAACTGCATTGACATTACCCTGGATGAACCTCGTGACCAGCAAGTCCAGGTCGTCCTCTCCTGTCACAGACCGAATCCTCTCAAAAAAGGCCTCCAAATCATCCTGAGACTCCTCAGCAGGGTCTGTCATCCGCTGATCCCTTACACCTGACACTTAGAAGTGCAAAAACATTAGCTGTGCCAAATGGGAATGTGAGGAGTTTAAATTGTCTTCTCGGCAAGAACAAGTTGGACCATAGGTCCTGTGTTTCTTACGTTGTCCAGGCCCTGCCTCCTCCTGCTCATCATCCTGGCTTTTCTCACTGTATTTGGTGGTGATGAAGTCTTTGAGACCACACTCGTGGGAAATAACCCTTTCAAGTTCCCTCATTTCAGTGTTATAGTGGGAAACCTCCTTGTCAGCTTTCTCTCTCATCATCGCCAACTTGGACTGAGCCTCCACCCTAATGGACAGAATATGTGCAAGCATGCAACATTGTTATGGATAGAACGACATCATCTACATCACATTTCAGGCAGTTTTATTACATCATATATTCTCAAGGGACATAGAAATCAAACGTGGGTATACTTTAGAGTACTCAGTGTCCAACTTGTATCGTAGTAGAGTTACTGACCACTGAAAATGACAAAGCCATATATTATTTCATTCATTCATTTTCTACCGCTTTTTCCTCACGAGGGCCGTGGGGAGAATATGAAAACTCCACACAGAGATGGCCGACGGTGGAATTGAACCCTGGTCTCCTAGCTGTGAGGTCTGCGCGCTAACCACTCAACCTCCGCCATATATTATTTCATTCATTCCTTCATTTTCTACCACTTTGTCCTCACAAGGGTCGCGGGGGTGCTGGAGCCTATCCCAGCTGTCTTCAGGCGAGAGGCGGGGTACAACCTGGACTGGTGGCCAGCCAATCACAGGGCACATATAGACAAACAACCATTCACACTCACATTCATACCTATGGACAATTTGGAGTCGCCAATTAACCTAGCAAAAACCCACACATGCACGGGGAGAACATGCAAACTCCACACAGAGATGGCCGAAGGTGGAATTGAACTCTGGTCTCCTAGCTGTGAGGTCTGCGCACTAACCACTCGTCCGCCATATATTATTTATTTTATAAAATAGCTGGCAACACAATTAAATACCAATATAACTGCCATCGTAGTGGTTAGGCCATGGTCACGATAAATCTACTTCCATATACTTACTGAGCTGTCATGTTCCAGGACTCTACTATTAAATGCGGACTCGCTCAGAAATTGAAATTATGTGAATGAAATGCTGTCATTGTGAGGAGAACAAACGTTTGTGTGGGGAAATATTTCCCCTGCAGACTATGCATTCATTAGTGTGTGTGATGAAACCAGCAGACTGTTCATTCATTTCATCACAAACACCAACCCATCCCCTCCCCGAAGAGGCCAACTGAAACACTGTCTACGTTGGCAAAATTATTTGGAAAGTCATCTCTTTTTCTTCAGTGAGCTTGAATGGAACATGGCGGGGTTAGCGGAGCTTGCTTGTGTGAATGTTATGTTTGCTGCTTGCAAATAAAGTGATTGGAATTGCATCACAACTCTGCATTACCCACAAGCACCAACATAACAATCTGTTGAGGATTTTGTAGCAATGTGGGCACAGGCTGACATCTCATTAGACAATTTAGCCGAGCTACATCGTTTTCTAAAATACTGGGCAAAATTGTCCAATGATGTATTGCAACAATAAATGGAAGGATTTAATTAACAGACATTTTATTCTCTGACACAAAGAGCACACACTCTATGGTGGTAAAATAAGTGTATCTGTGGACGACATTACTCCCCTTGCACTAGGCGATGCTGAGGCAATGGTCGAAGCGTGGTGTGCCGAGTCCGGTAGCATGCTCGTAGGTACCGCAACATTGTCAGCCTGAACGGAGGGGGCTTGGCTTGAAGCTAATTAGCTAAGCTAACGTTTTTTTGTAGTAAAAGTAGTACAAGTGACACTGGCAGTGCACAACATTGGCAAGTTGCATGCTTTGAGGAACAAAAGCAACACGTGTCCACTTTTTATGTGAAATGCAAATCACTCAATAACTTTAATAAGCAGTCAGTGCATCAATGCTTAACCATTACAAACCAATGAACTACCAGTTTTGAGCAGAACACGTTTCATCATTCTTCACTGAGACCAGGGGTGTCCAAAGCGGATATGCCTGTGGCTCGTTTTTATTGAAAGAACTTGATAGAAATATAATTAAACAGAAAACAAAGGGGGAAAATAGAGCTAAAGGCACTATGTAAAGAGAATTGCTTGATTGACACTCAACAAAAAAAAAAGCTTTGACTATAATTATACTCTACGTTGTATTTAACACTCCAGCCATCCATTTTTTGCAATGCTTGTGCTCAATAGGGTTGTGGGTATGCTGGAACCTATCCCAAATTGCTTTTTGAGAGACCGGCAGTCAATCACAAGTTGCGTTGAACCTTTTTCATTCATTCATTTTCTACCGCTTATCCTCAAGACGGTGGGCGGGGGTTGCTGGAGCCAATCCCAGCTGTCTTCGGGCCAGAGGTGGGGTACATCCTGGACTGATTGCCAGCCAATCACAGGGCACATATAGACAAACAACCATTCACACTCACATTCCTACCTATGGACAATTTGGAGTCGCCAATTAACCTAGCATGTTTTTGGAATGTGGGAGGAAACCGGAGTACCTGGAGAAAACACACGCATGCACGGGGGAGAACATGCAAACTCCACACAGAGATGGCCCAGGGTGGGCTTGAACTCGGGTGTCCTAGCTGTGAGGTCTGCGCGCTAACCACTCGACCGCCGAACAAAAAAACATATACAAATATCAAGGTGGCATGCCTGCGTCCTTTGACTTTTTAGTATGCGGCCCTCAATGGGAAATGTTTGGACACCCCTATTTTTTATATAGCGGTTGCCAACATGTGTACTCTCTTTTTGAGAGATACCCAACTGTGAAAATGTTGTACCTTGCATCGTGGGCTGCAGTAGACACAGTGATTGCTTCCCCAATTGTCTTTCGGACCTCTTGGATCTCCTGTAAAGAACAAGATCAAATAAATCATAGAGAAAAAAAGCAGCTTAACACTTCAGTAGCAAAATCACACATCGCTCACCTGGACCAGCCTGTCGTGAAGCCGCTGGAATCGCACTCGCTCAATGTGAAGGGTCTGCAGCTCCTCTCTGAGGTGGCTGTTCTTTGTCAACTGTTCGTTGAATCGGGTCAAGGCCTGAGAAGGACGTTTGAAATGTAGGTGTCATGCTAACATGTGAAGCTGACTGAGCTTTGATACTCACGCCTTCTAGTTTGTTTTCCATAGTTCTTATAGCCCTCTGATTTCGCCTCGCTGCAGACCTTTGAGTGTCACTTGTGCTGGCCTCTCCTTTTCTCAGCTCTTTCAGCTTCATCTCCATGCTTGAGATCTGCCCACATGACTCAATAAGTATAATAAAACAGTATATAAAAAGTCAAGCAATGTTAAAATGACTATCACCTCTTTCTCTATCTCTTTTTGCTGCTGTACTTCTTTCTCCAATTCCACTTCCAGCGAGTCTTTCTGCTCCATCAGTGCATGAAGGCATGCTGCATCCTTCTTGTCTTTCTTTTGACGGGACAAGCTCTTACAAGCACCCAGTTTATGTTGCAGCTCCTCCTGCTCCGCCCTCAGGTTCTCTATCTCTTGTCTTATAATGCACAGGCAGACATTTAGATGTAAAGAAAACACTGTCAAGCACTGGTAAAATTGTACTTTCTTAGTTCTCACAGTTGTTTATGCATCTGCTGTCGGGTCTGAATGCTGTAGGCCTGGCGGTCTCCATCCATGATTCTGTACTGTCTCAACAGCTTTGCTTTTTCTAATTCTATTGAAAAATGACACGTAAGTGTAAGTGTTTCTTATAAGAGATGTATAAATAATTAGACACATTACCTGTCCCATCAATATCTACATCACTGCTATCTGAACGGGCACTTTTGGATAATTTTCCCTTGGGCATGTTTACACTGCGCTCTAGAGGACAAAAGGGGCGATAACAAGACATTATTTAAAATACACAGAGTTATCATATTTTTGGGCAAAATTTAACAAGGTGTTTAGCTTTCAGAAGTTAGCTAAATCTCTGACGTCACTATTCGTCAGGTAAACCCAATATGGCGACGAAGAAACACATTCGGTAAAATTGTTGAAAAAGTAGCTAGTTCGTCCAAAATGTGAGGTGTGTGGGCTTTCTAAACGACGAATAAAAGCAGTCTTACCGCACAGAAAGTACAATCTCGTCTCTCCGTAGGACTTGAGCAGCAACTTGAGTTGTTAGCAACGGTTACCAAGTGGTTTAGAAGAACCACATTTCCCAGCATGCATTGCACAAGTACCGCAATGGTAGGTTAAACAATTTATGAAGACTTGTACCGTTTTGCTTGAATTAGTATTTCACCTCCTACCCAATATATTTAAAATATTTAGTAGACAAACTAAATAATCTCGAAATTAGGTTTTATTCGTGCTAATTTCTTGCTAAACACTCGGAATACCTGCTAGCATACTTGTCATGGACATTAGTTAAGAATGGCATAGGTTACACATTGTCCTGGACAGCTATGTCGCGTGAACTTGTATGACCTTTGAACCAGGAAGAGGAGACAAAAAAAGAACGGTGTGGAATGCTTTGGTGCTGAGATGTTAAAAGTAAAAGTTGATTGGAAGTAACAGGTAACATTTCCTTCTCTGCTGAAGTCAGGTCGCCCTTACTCCGGTTCGGAGATGAATAACGCTGAAAAGTTAATACATAAATCATTGAATAAGTTCCTGCTACCTCTAAGGTGGTGGAGTTTTACCGGAGAGAAATTAATAAGTCATTGTGACCTCTCTTCCCGCACGTGACCTAGCATACTTGGAATGGAGATTAACTAAACCGAGCACTAATAACTTAAAATCTATTAAAACAGTCAAACGTCCCACAATTGCACACGGTATGGCAGGTGTAAAGACATTAACAGACTTAGGAGAATCATCTCCCAGGATTTGTTTATTTGAAAAAGCAAATGTAGGTAATGTTGGCTGTAATAGTTGGCCGTTGGTAGTACATATAAGTGACATAGAAGATGATGGATGGATAGTAGTACACAGGAGCAAAAATGGCGTACACGCAGTATATGAAATGAATGGTTGGATAGACAGTATTGTATTTTGATTGTTCTTGTGTACCACCATATAGAGCCCACCTACCACCAGTGGTACACCTACCACATCTTGAGAATTGTTTTTAGCTTATTTGCCCTGCTGTGGCTGTGGCTCCTCCTTGGCAGATGTCAGCGGCGCTCCCTCCAGGAAGGTACAGAAATATTCCGAGGTATTGAGCCCGGGTTTTCTCAACAGGAGGTAACATTTTGGGAAATAGTAAGCTGCCACAAGTCCGAAGTTGCTCATCAGATTAAAGGAAATCATAACAAAAAGCTTACTCTTTTCACGCAGACCTATGTATATTGGAATGAAGGTTCCCCAAATCACACAATAGATTAACGTGGAAAAGGTGATGTCCCTGGCCAGGTTATACTGATGAGGAGGTTTCACCGCCAGAAAGGTGCACATGAACGACACGAGGGCCAATACAAAGTTGCAGCTCTGCATCAAGCCCAGTCCAAAAGCAGGTGTGATCGGGCATGACAAGAAGGTTCTCATGAAGTCGATTTTCATGTTTGCCACATACTCCGACAACAAGGTGCTTTCTTGGCTGTACCAGATGCAGAAACATGCTTGCAAAGCCCAACATATGATCAAAAACAGCCAGCAAGCAGGTCCTTTCAGTTTTTGCAGGTGAGGAGCAGCCTTGTCATGGAATTCTGTTAGAAAGAATATCTGCACAAGGAGAGGACTTTTTTTAATGTTTACAAATGTCTTAAGTTTACAAATGTCTGTCCTCACCTGCAGGGAAATCGAGGCGATAACGGAGACGGCAAACGTTTGTAAAATGGAGATCAGAGGCAGCTGAAGACGACACACCAAATTCCCCGGATGGCCCAGGAAGAGCACCACACTGAGGCAGGCTCCAATCAGGCTGAAAAGCACCAGAAAGCTCCAGGGCCCACCAGAGGCCGCCACCATGGGGGTCTGCCGATGCCGTAGGAAGATGACGGCCACTGCACCCTGACATAGCAGCAGCAGCAGCCCGCCCAGCACCACTTCCAGTGCTTCTGGTGTGTCCCAGGACAAAACCTCAAAGGTGGGTCTAGTGCAGTTAGTACTTCTGGTCTGGGACCACTGGCCCTCTGGACACTGGGTACACTGGATGTCCTCTAGCAATTGGAAATCATAAATCATGAACAAGGAAATTCTTCAACATCTTAATGCATATTTGTAAAAGAGTGACAATGTCTGCTGTCCTCCAGAAAGTGATGAGAAAGATACATACATACAATAATTTCATATACATAATACAGTTAAATATTGGTTTAGTGTATGTCTCTCCATGTTAGAATACATACCATTAAAAGTATGTAATGATCATGTTTTCAATTTTGCTTGTACTTCTGTACAAGTGACAATTATAAATTCCATGTCATAGTGGGCAAACCAACAAAATCAGCAAGGGATGAAATACTTTTTACGCTCACTGTATTATATATTTTAAATGCTGACTTGAAATTTTATATAATTTTTATGTCATGAAAACGTCTCAAAAAATATTGCGATACATGCTAAGGTCAATATCGCACAACCCTAATGAGCAATGCAAATGAGCTAGTATGCCAAAATCTATTGTTTATTATTTAAATGAATAAACCTTACCATGGTTGGCCTGATAAGTGCCGGGCAAACAGTCAATGCAATCGAAACAGCACGAATGAAAGCCTTTGACTCTTCGTACTTGGCCTATGCCACATTCTGCTGAACAGGTGGATTCGGGGATCTGCAAAAGTGGTGACATCACAATAATTTTTAAGGAATCCATCACTTGACTCCATAACCCCCGGATCTTTTAACTAATTCGCTCCCAAAGACATATTCAGACATTTTTTTTTCAAACCGATTGTTCGTTTCTAAAGATGTATTACACGTCTTTTCACATTTTTTGCACGAGGCACAAAGAGGTGATGATGCAACTTCACAATCAAAGAGATCATGTTTAGTGCCTTAAAGAAGGTGTCTCACCCTCAGTAAGTTTCATGAGTGAGTTTCATACGATATGTTCTCTTCAAAAAGTAAGTAAAATATGTTTGTCTGAATTAAGGTGATTTTTATCCTTTCTTTTTCATATTCCATAGCCAGGAACAGGGGTGCAACCTGAAATACTTGGTCTCATTAAAAAAAAAAGTGGCCTAACCTATTAGTTAATAGGTAGGGGGTTCCTTGGGATTGTCCAGACTTTTCCCCTTTCTATGTCCCCCTTGGCCAATACCACTCACTGTGAATAAATAGAAAAATGTATAATTAATCCATGTGATCAGTATTGGTATCGCCTGATTTCAGTCCTTGATGCTTGGTATTGAATCAGCAGCATTAAACCCTGATCGGAGCGTCCCTAGTTAAACTGTGAGTGTAATGTTAGCACCGTAGCTCTCATAGCTATGCTGGTGTTGCATTTTGTTTGTGTCCTTCTGCCCCATGCTTTAATGTTAGGTTTTTGTATGTAATGTATGCCATCTGTTACACTGAATAAGTGCAGTGTTGTAGTGTACATGTAAAAAAAGTGGTTGAACTTCACAATAGCGCTTCAACACACTCTGGACAAACACAGTTCATGAGCATTTGAAACTAAAGTAAAACTAAATGGTACCATCAAGTTTAGATTTTGTATAAAATACTAACAATACATTACTGTGGGACCTAATAGTAAAAATAGCACTATAATATGAGACCAGAACTAATTACCTGAGAGTCTTCAGTATGCCATTTGAAAAGAGATTTGTTGATGGACAGTTCTTGGTTGAAACTTCCAACAACAGCAAAATCCAGTTGCAACTTTTTCCAGATCCACTCCACCACTGTGAATCCGATGTTGGGATTGCCATTGCTGTCAAACTCTAAATGCGTGCCATTAATGTCAAAAGACATGTTACGTAAAACCCTCAAGAGCTGCAAAAAAAACAACAATTGTTAGGTTAGAACAGAAAAAGTCCTGTAGTCACTCTCAACAATGACAAATGCTTCACCTTCCATGGAAGAATTTTGGTCTCTGTATCCCAGTCGCACGAGCTTGAACTACAGCTTAGCATGTTATGCAACGCCTTTGCCACACTGTAGATGGCAGCATAAACTCGAAAAGCAGCTTGCTGCACTCCAGGATCCAGGACGAGGCTTATATTTGCTGGTGTCAAGTTCCAACATTGTGGACAGGGATTGTGGAGCTCAGGCGCTACAGGCTTCATCTTCTCCTCGCTCAGTTTGGTGAGGAGCACCTCCGTGTAGGCCGGTAGCAGATGTAGCTTCCGTGTTGTGTCAGCGAATCCGATGACGGTACCGATTTTTTCCATACCAGGGAGGGAAGTCAGCAGATGATGAACCACCCAACTTGTGCTGGCAATCCATACACCTGTTATGTTCCTATTGATCACCTTGAATAAAGGGAATCATGGGTAGTTAGGTTTGTTAGTTTATGGTATAGTCTTTACTTACCTCTTTAAAAAAAACTGCAGCTGGTTCTGGAAGAGAAAACACCACCACTACTTTGACCTTTGTGGTTTGGATGTTGTCCACAATGGTTCGGATTGTGGCTGCAGGGTCAGAGTAGACAGGAATCAGCCCCTTGTAGGCTACGCACACGGACATGGTTTCAGCTAGTTTGGTGAATTCCTGTGTTCCCTGTTGTCCGTACTCTTCGTCGCTGCCCACCACTGCCACCCAGTTCCACCCAAACTCTTTCAGCAGGAGCACCATGAGGTCCACTTGCCATTTGTCGCTGGGCACTGTGCGTAAAAAGGATGGGTAGATGTGCTTGTTGCTGAATTTGTCGCTGGTGGCACCGAAGCTGATCTGAAACCAGAATAGTCATATACAAAGTTAGACACTATGTTCTTGCTGTAACCACTGTGTGATGACTTTTTGATGACTTTTGTTCATGTACGGTTTGGTATGACACTCTCAAATCTGGGCTGATCAGAAGATACGGATTTGTTCAAGGATAGGTTGGAAATTTTTAATGGTCAATAAGTGCAGTGGTACCTCGGTTAACGTTTCCCCGGTAAACACCTTTTTTGGTTAACAACCAAAATTTTTCCTTGGCTAGCATTCGCCTGCTTGTTTAGTATCCAAAATACCATCCGGTTTGTTTACGGCGCCATCTTGGATCATGTAGTCAAGATGAAATCTTGTGATACTTGCACATAATCCTTCAAAGCATTATGGTCTGCGGATGCTATTTTGGGTTGTTCATATGAGCGTTGTTGAGAGATACGCAACAAACACATGGACCACTCAAAAGAGACAAAGGTTCAAAACCTCAGAATTTTATGGGTTAAACAGAAGACCGCTGTCATTTCAGAGGTACATGTATGTAAATGTGATGGGAGTGGCTCCGTCATCAGCTGTGACGCATACTACTCTGATTCCCGCATAACAGTCCATCAACCCAGTGGAGCATCGTGGGTGAAACTGTGTTTCGGCCTGTCTCATTTTGCATCCATAACACTCAATGCTGGTTCCAACAATACATACTTATTCAAACTTACTGTAGCATGTTTTCAGCATTCAGAGTCACACATAGCACACATCACCACCTTGCAGGCACACTATATTAAACGGCAAGGTAAATTTGCTTTGGTTAAAGTCTGTTCTGGTGTGAGAATGCATATAGTGTATATGTAGTCCTAAAAATAACCACTTATGGACAATAGCAATATCAATAGAATAAATAACACTATAAAGTTAACCAGTTGTCCGTTCATTACATCATAGTGAAATGTTTTATTCTTTCTTGTCTTTAACCAAGTAAAATTATTTTTTTCCATAGCTGCAGTCCGAATTGGATTGGAAAGAAATCAGTGGTATGCACATCACTATGGTCCGAGAGAAACAGCAATAGCCTCAGTTTGTGTGGGATGCATGCGCACCCAGCTGGACAAACTGGGAATTACACCAATGGGGCAAATAATACTAATGCAAAGTTACACTTGGTCTGGAACCAAGTAACCACGATAAATGAGGGATTACTATTATTACTTTTCCTGGTAGCTAGTTACATTGATGAAAAAGTAATTATCTAATTTAGTTACCTTTTTGGGAAAGTAACTATAACTATAATGCATCGGTTTCATTGGCTAAGTATCATGTGGGACACAGATCCATGTAGGATGCCGTCAGGGTCTGGAATGAAACCCCTGTCCGCCAGTTAGTGACCTGTGCTCTTCAGGGTCACAAAATGCCTAAATACTTTAAACAATCAATACAACTATAATTTATCAAAACCATGTTGAGGCTTCCGTGTTATGTAATGATAGACTAATTAAGAGCTAGGCGATATATCACTATTTTAAAAATATCGATATTTGTTTTAAGCACGATATCAAAAACAAGCATATCGTTCATATCAATATAGATTGGATTTGATGCGGAGGTCTCATGTTTCTAAATGGCACTGCCTTAGTGCAAGCTGTTGATGATGTTGATGTAGCTGATGACGTAGATGTTCATCTTACATTTGCAGCTTGCGACTAGCTCCATTGTTTACACTCTGGAGTAGCTGTTAGCTTCGAACACCCGTTTGCTACGCAGAGCGACCAGACATCCCCGCGGAGATACAAAGGAGGAGAGGCTACATAGCGGGATTGAACAGCGAAAAAGACGGTATAAATGTTGCTGGATAAAGACAGTATCAACCATGTTTGCCATCATGGGGAATGTGAGATGGAAGAGCTAATGCTGAGAGACTTCTGTGACTGCAGCATGATTGCATATTGATGATTGTTGATTGCATATTGATTGCGTATTGTATCATATCGATATTCAACCAACATATATCGCATATGAGTTTTGGTCATAACATCCAGTCTGAGACTAATCCGTAACGGACTTCTAACTGGGCTCCCAAACCGAACTGTAAAACAGTTGTATATCCAGAATGCTGCTGCACGAGTCATGACTAGAACCTAGAACCAGAATATGACCATTTTAGTCCCGTCTCAGGTCTCTGCACTAGCTTCCTGTGGCTCAGAGACTAGTACATCTCTGACTTAGAGCCACATAAACCATCTCGGGCTCTGAGAAGCTCAGAACCAAATAGGGTGCATACAAAAACACATGATCAAAAGACATCAAGGTCTATGAGGACCAAACCTGCGGCATGAGAAAAAATCCCAGTAGTTTCCCAATCACCACCACCATTTCCGAGTTATAGGGCCCGATCACAGCCACCACACTGGTCTCGTAGTCGGTGTAATTGCACTGCACAGATAGCGTGCGGTTGTTTTTGTTGGTCAGGAAGGAGACGGTGGGCCTCACAATGACGGCGGCTTGCTTGCAGGTGTCGTAGATTTTGTACCCTAGCTTGATGCCAGGGAGCAGTGTTTGGTTGGCATTGATCTCATCCACTGTGTATTTCATCACCAGTGCAAGGCCCAGTTCTAACTCATTCAAACTAAATATAATAAACAAAATATGAAGCTTTGTTAGTAATACGACAAAACATACTCTCACACAGATTATCATATCCTAATTTACCGTTCACAGCTGATGTCGTTGGGCTCTGTCCTCTGGGAAAGGTTACTGGTTAGCTCGTTGATGGAAAACAGCCCGCCAAGCATAATATCCCCAGTAAGTTGAAAGATGCTGGTGGAAATATTCTGGAACCAAGCAGGTGAACCCACACAGTGAGTCAGTGTCCAACACAGAACCAGGAGATGAAAACCTACAGCCATGTTTTCTAGAGAAGATGCAGAATGAGTCAGCAGGGGCGAGGTCAATGTTTGTAGGTGTACCATGAAAGATTTCCGCATGCAAAATCACATTTGAGGTAGGTCCCTTAATGACCCCTCCCACTCCTGGTCCAATGAGAGTATTGGGTCAGGTGGTTGAGTGGTTCTCTCTCAAGGTAAAGGTAGTTGGTTTGTTGAATTGATGCTGAGCAAACAAACCCACAGCTGCTTCATCAGTAGGGATGGTCGGTAGAGATGGACTAATGTCAAAACTCAAATTGTATTATAATTGGGTGGGAGAATCTGTTGCTGAAAGAAGAAACTGCAAGGCGAAAAGGTGTATTAACAGTAGGAATAATACATTCCCTTTTATTTTAAAAGACTTGCGAGTTTCTTGGGAATATCAGGATTTGTTGTCTCTTTTTACAAAGAGGTGCTCAACTTCCCGGCACATTTACCTGTCATTTGTTTGTGGTTTGTCGTTTGATTCTCTTGTCTGGCAGGAGGTGACCGCAACATTTAAATGTTGTTTATGCACTCACGACTATACTGTACTTCATTGCAGCATTATCAATAATGAAAACATTACTTAAGCTTACCCAATTGGCTGTCTTCAGTTTTGTTTGTTTTTGTCTCCATCTCAGCATCATTGTTTACATGTACATTTGCATAGATTGTGCAACCCATGCGAGCAAATTGACACATTTCCTGCTCCGATATTTACATACATCTGTCAACATTACCTGTCTTTTGCTGACAAATGAACGTACATACTGTAGTTATCAAACTGAGTTTTTGAAATTACAATTAAAATTTTCTTTCATGGGTGGTCTTGGATGTGGGATTGCAGTTTTTGCAAACATCCATCCGTGCAGTTTCTATACCGCTTATCCTCATTAGAGTCTCGAGGGTATGCTGGAACCCACCCCAGCTGACTTTTGGCGAGAGGCAGGGTACACCCTGGACATGTTTGCAAACAACCATGATCATTTTTTATCATGTAGTCTCCTATGGCTATCTTGTTTGGGATCTTGACGTAAAAAGGCTATGATGAAACTAATTGTTTTTCTTTGGTACAGTCACCGCTAAGCAGTTCTGTTTGGTAGGCAAAATCAATTCAAATGGCTTACAGCAAAAGGAGGTACATGTTGTGTGCATGGTGGTGTAGTGTTTGTGTGGGATGCAAGTCCACAGCAGCAGGTGGTGGATTCAGATCAGAATCTGTCTGCTTGATGTTTGAGGAGCTTTGTTTCTCGAGTATGATCTAATCTCTTCTTTTGGATCTTGTGCGTTGTTGCCACTGATTTTTTTTCCAGTTAGGATTTCAACATGTCCTTAGTTCCCCCCCCCCCCCCCCCCCCCCTTTCTTTGCTGTGACAATACGGCAATAAATACAGCAGAATTTTGAACATTTTGTTTTATATTTGAAAAGCTGTTTTTTGGATTTTGTATTTTGGAATTTTGTACACATTGGAATCACTTTATTTTTTTGACTTTGGAATGGGACAATAGGAATGGGATTGAATTACTGCTCTGCATTGCATATGAAATATGTATCGGCACACTTTTTTTGTAATTTAAACTAGAGTACTACAGTAAAATACTACATAAAACTGTAATTTTTCCTGTTGTAATTTCAACTATACATAGTAACTACAGTAAAATAATACAAAAACAGTTTTTTTCTGCTGAAAAATTACAGTTTTATGTAGTATTGCAGTGATTCAATCCCATTGAAAGATAAACAAATAACAGTATGTACTGTGAGCTTTCCTATTATGATAATTATTATTAGTATTAATATTAGCAGCAATGCTATTATTATTTACAATGTAAAATCTGGTGTTCTAGGCCAGATTATGGTTAAATTACACCCTTTTAAGGTTACACATCTACTATGCTTATTTTTTTACATAAACATTATGAGTGAATGCTGGACATTGTAGTATGTGGTTTAGCCACTGGGTGTCAGACGTGGGTCTTTGAACCGCTTCACCTGCAGCGCTCACACTCAAGCATGGGAGGTTTTCAGCTTTCAAATTGTCATATATGGATAACATGAATTAAAGTTCTTTATAGTACAGCTCAGAGCTCAAGGTTTTGTGGTGGGACAAAGGTGAAGATGCAGCTGTGCAGTCATGCAGATACACAGTGCAGCCATCTGATGAGAGGGAATCACTTCTGAATCTGAACCCGCATGAAACCCTGTATTTGTATACACTTCTATTGTGATTAGCCTTATCACCTGCTGCTAAGATAGGACAATGTTCACAACACACACATTTAGCACGCTTGTCTTCTTTCCTTTCACGATAAAGAACCAGGAACACCAGCCTCTCACTGTGGTTTCCGTTTAGCCCTGCTCTCTAATCTCCATGGCTGGCTTGAGAAACACTGGCCCCGTTGTTGACATGCTGGCCTCATACCCCACAGGCACTGACAAATTATTAGCCGGCCCCTGAGACTGTCAGCTAGCCCAGTCCAGCAGCAGAATGCTAATCTGCTCTGTGGGATGTTGGACCACACTGACATCGCCTTTATAGCCAAGAAAACATGGGAAGAAATGCACCTGTTGTTGTTGTTTGACAGAGTGCAAGGGAACAGCCATTTAATCATGCAAACATAAAAAAATTCAAGTATTCCAAAGAAAAAAAGTGTGATGATAACCATAGAAATTGAGACATTTGCATAAATTCAATTTACCAAGCCACTGCTAACCTATTATAAAACACAAATAATATGAATTCCAGTAATACCTATTAAACACCACTGGGGGACAGTATTGCTCTGTAAACACATTTCTGCTTAACTCATATTTATACTTGTAACACTTAGAAATAGGGTTGGGTATCAGGTCTTGAGCATCAATGGGAACCGAGACTAACATTTCGATTCTCCCGGCATTGTTCAAATTATTTGATTTTGATTCCGAGAGTCGATGCTTGTCAACCACAAGTAATAGCCGCAAATAGCAACAAAAAGAAGCCGGTGAGCATCAGCAAAGAAGAAGTGGCTTAAATGTGTATATGGTGGTTGGTCTGCATTAAAATGAGAGCCTCTAGTGGCTTCCCCAGTGGGCCTGTCAAACTATTTGAGAAGCACTGCACACAGCTAGGAGACCCTGGTTCGATTTCCCGCTCGGGCATCTCTGCGTAGAGTTTGCATGTTCTCCCCGTGCGTGTGTGGGTTTTCTCCGAGTACCCCGTTTTCCTCCCACATTCCAAAAACGTGCTAGGTTAATTGGCGACTCCAAATTGTCCATAGGTATGAATGTGAGTGTGAATGGTTGTTTGTCTATATGTGCCCTGTGATTGGCTGGCGACCAGTCCAGAGTGTACCCCACCTCTCACCCAAAGACAGCTGGAATAGGCTCCAGCATGCCTGCGACAGTCGTGAGGATAAGCGGTATAGAAAATGAATGTATGAATGAATGCACAACACCAATTAATTACCCCTTTACCGATAAACCACAGCTAAGTGGCAGTATTTCTCTGCAAATGCCTCCCTGTTGCCTCTCCATAATGTGTCCAGTGACCATTGTTACTGATGCTATTGTGTGCTAGTGTGTACAGTTAATAAATATTTACGATAGTGACAGTTTGACCCTGGAACAGAATATTTCATTTAATTTCCAATGGGATATTTTGAAATGAAAACAACTTCG
The DNA here is from genome assembly GCF_030265055.1 of Doryrhamphus excisus. Classification (NCBI taxonomy): domain Eukaryota; kingdom Metazoa; phylum Chordata; class Actinopteri; order Syngnathiformes; family Syngnathidae; genus Doryrhamphus; species Doryrhamphus excisus. The sequence goes on along the minus strand of NC_080483.1, from coordinate 9,309,440 downwards.
AAGTCAACCACTCGGTTCCACTCTATAGTAATATCCTGTGTGAAGACCGTTCATACAATGAGATTATTCCTATGCAACATGCTTTGCACCTGGAAGGGGTTAAATCAAGCATCCCTCCTCCCCCCAGCAGTAAAACTTGTTCTTCTTCGTGTCTTTAGCCTGCGTGTATTTTACAAGTGTGTTGCAACATGTACACACATCCACATGTGCAAAGATGCATAAGCATTACAGGATCAGTTTGCGTTTTACAACCATCAGCATTTTATGCCATTGCTTTCTTCTGTTGAATTGGTATAATATTCGCCGGGGAGGGGGGGTTCAATCCACAAACTAAATTAACCACGCAGATAGTGAGACATGGAGTCCGCTAGAACTGTTTAAGGAGTTTCCAGGGATTGTTTGCAGTCTGGATTCACTAATAACTCTCTTTGGTCTCAGTTCAAATGGGGACAAGAGGACGAGCCTAATGGCCGCCGTCTGCTGTGCTGCTCACACAAGCAGTGACCCAGCGGGCGTTTTATGGGATTGTTGAATAATTTGAGGAAAAGAATTGGAGAGGTGTTTTAGAAAGCCACTTCTGGAGGGGACATTTACTATATCACTATGTCTGCTGTAGTTATTAGTGTAGCATGTACTGTTAAATTACATTTAACATATGATAATAAACATTGTTATGAAATAATTGCTCTGACTTTTTCAATGTAAATTGAACATTATTCACTGGTGTGTGGGTTTTCTCCGGGTACTCCGGTTTCCTCCCACATTCCAAAAACATGCTAGGTTAATTGGCCACTCCAAATTGTCCATAGGTATGAATGTGAGTGTGAATGGTTGTTTGACTATATGTGCCCTGTGATTGGCTGGCGACCAGTCCAGGTGTACCCCGCCTCTTGCCCGAAGTCAGACCCCCGGGACTCTCATGAAGATAATAGCTGAAGATAATAGAATATATTCATCGCTGGAATGGACCTCATTGGTAAGGATGAGCCGATAACTAGTATCCATTACGGATAATGCATTTTTGCCGGATACATGTATGAAACGAGTCATTATCCATCTTTGTGTTTAAAGAAAATGCTCATTATGTATTCACTCTTCACACTCTGGCATTGGCCAGTTGTACATAGAGATGGCCTCTCCCGAGACGGCTGCAGCCACAGCGGAGCTCAGCGGAGCCTCCACTTTATCAGTCTTTCTTCAGCTTTGTATTTAAAGTTACTTGGTAAAACTGTTCCATAACATGCACAATTGCGCAAATCAATACATATAGCTTGCATTGATTAGCCACAACATTGGGTACACTTGCACAGGAGCACAAGAGCGTGTATGTTATGTATATTAGCATGCTAAAATATTACCATCCATCCATTTTCTATGCCGCTTATCCTCACTACGGTCGCAAGGGTATGCTGGAGCCTATCCCAGCTGACTTTGGGTGAGAGGCTGGGTACACCCTGGACTGGTCGCCAGCCAATCACAGGGCACATATACGTAGACAAACAACCATTTACAATCACATTCATACCTATGGACAATTTGGAGTCGCCAATTAACCTAGTATGTTTTTGGAATGTGGGAGGAAACTGGAGTTCCCGGAGAAAACCCACGCATGCACAGGGAGTTGCCTGAGATACCCGAGGGTGGGATCGAACTCAGGTCTCCTCGCTGTGTGACCTGCGCACTAACCAATTGACCACTGTGCGGCCCCAATACAACATAATTACATTTTCATTCATTCATTTTTTACTGCTTTTCCTCACAAGGGTCGTGTGGGGTGCTGGAGCCTATCCCAGCTGTCTTCGGGCGAGAGGCGGGGTACACCCTGGACTGGTCGCTAGCCAATCACAGGGCACATATAGACAAACAACCATTCACACTCACATTCATACCTATGGACAATTTGGAGTCACCAATTAACCTAGCATGTTTTTGGAATGTGGGAGGAAACCGAAGTACCCGGAGAAAACCCATGCATGCACATGGAGATGCCTGAGATACCCGAGGGTGGGATCGAACTCACACAACACTGTGCGGCCCCAATACAACAAAATTACATTTTATTGGAGGAAAAAAATTGTTTTCAATAATTTAAAAATAAAGTTATTATATAGATTTGAGCTTTTCGAAGTTGCTGTTGGACCATTATTGTAGACATGTAATGTAGGGAAAAACAAGCAATTTTTTGCATCACTGCAGTGGTTGAGTTGGCTCCATCCTTGGGCTTGTCATCCAACTCACCAAGGACACATTGTCCAAACCTTAGACACAATGTCCTTGGTCACCTTGTGCGTACTATCGAGGAGTGTGATAAGATTCCTGCGGTGATAGTGATGCACAGCTGTGATATTACTTACTCAAATGACAGCACCGTTTCCAGACAGAACATATGCATTGCATCACTTTGGATGGGTCTAACAGATCTCACCCTCATTATTGATGATACACTCAGTGCACTTGAATTTCAAATGATTATAACTGATAGAGCAGAGCTGGACATGCAACACTTTATATCTGTGATGTGTGTATTGCTTTCCGTGTGGTGGTTTTGTATTACACGGCTAAGCAAACTGATCTGTTCTCATCTGTCATCCTTCGGTCTGTGACTCATTAGACGAGTAATGCGTGATCTCAGAGTTAGTCTGCTTTTTCCCGCTGTGTTTATTTCTTTCATTTTTGCATTTCCATTTCCATAAATGCACATAAATATCATTTAATGTTGAACAGATAATGCCGTTTTAAGTTTCACATTACTCAGTGACCGCAGAGGCTTCCCCTCGTCTGCACGAGGCCTTTCTGGAAACGCTCCAGGGCGGTAGACAGGCCCACCGAAAACAATGACACACACTGTATTCGGAGATGGAGCGAATCTCTTAAAGGCAAAGTCGCATTTGACGTGACGCAGCCCCACGGTTGTAAAGCAGCTGTAAAAACATCCCACTTTTGAGAAACAGTGAGAAATTGTTGTCGCTGCGGAGCGTAACACTTGGAGGAAGATGGAGGACAGAGGCGCGAGCGAGTGCTGTGGAATTTTACCAGGTCAAGCTTATGTAAGAGGCGTACAACCCGTCATAGGACGCTTGGCCTCGTCAGACAGACGTGATGACAAGTTGCCTTGCTTCAGTGGATGCTGTTTCCTGAGAAATAGATATATAATAAATTACATAAATAATAAGAAAACAAATTATGGCATTCATATACATGTATGTCTGTCAACAAAAATTGTCAAACGTCAAGTTTGAGTGGGTCTTCTTTTACGACGTTTCATCATTACAATACAAGCCTATAAATTAATACTATACAAAAGCAAAAATATACAGTAACTAGTTATGTGAGCACGGCGGAAGAAAACATAAAACATAATCCGCATCGCTACATTGACGAAAGAGAACAATAATGTTGGTCTTTTCCGTCCCTCGGGCATAACAGAAAATAATAATAATCACCAAGGATGAGAGTAGTATCCTTGAACATATACAAGAATCTGCTGGACATAACCGTGATAACTAAGCATCCTAGTGGTCTCATTATTCATACTAGCGCCTTCCAATAGGCCTCTCTCATCCGTCCGTTTTATTACTGTATTTTACATATATGTCCTTCATGTGTTCTGTGTACAGTACTAGTAGGAACTGAACTTATACATAGACCGAGGAACCTCATGTGTTACTTTGGGCACAGTGTTTAGGGCAAATAACTTACTTAAAAGACAATACATGACCAAAAAATAATTATGTATGTCCAGAAAATGTTCTCCCAATTGTTCAACTTATGGCTCAACTGAAGTAGGTGATGGTACAACTCCACCTCATTTATATATTGTCTTCAATGCTTCTCCTGCATTTCCAGGCAATACAATGAATCACGCTGCAAGGCTGCCAGTCATGAGATGATTTCATATGCGCTTATAAAACGGAGGCGTGTCTGCCTCTGAGTCAATAATTGCTTCCTCTCGAGGGCAGACACAGATCAGCATCTGCTACACATACATCACAAGAGGATGTCTTTGCCTGTTTATAGAAACATACCAGCTGCTCTAAGTTCTGCCCTCAGGGGTGTCTGTCCTCCTCTAAAGCACAGGTTAGGAGCCGCCGCCAACACTGCCTTCAGCCGGCATGGCCAGTCATCTTAGAAAACCTGTCTCCAAGGCTCCTGTGCTTCTTTTCATGCTTCACAAAGCCAATGTAAATACACCTACTTCATCATTACAAAGTGAAGGAGTGAGTCAGGTTGTGTGATTGCAGTTTCTTTGTTGTTTTAGATGGCCTACGCTGTCAATGTCATTGTTGATTATGTTCACATTGTCTGCATATTTTCTTGAAAGACAGCATTTTCTATACTACATTTAATATTTAGGTCTGCTTACATGTTTTTTTCTCAGGGTACTTGACATAGCTCCCCAAAGATCTTATTCATTTATTATCAACTTTAAAATTAGAAAGTGGGGTTCGGCAGTAGTCCGGAAGTACTTGGGAGTGTGATCAATCCCAGCAGAGGGGGCGTGCTCAGAGGTGGGCTGTGGGGTGGAATAAATTAAAACAGATCTGTGCTGGTTATTGCGTGGAGCTGCTCTATAGCAGTCCACAAAGCAATAGAAAGGGCTGAAAAATTGTCATAATAGATTCCTGTTAAGGTCAAGTCCCTTTAAGGTTAAGTTCCTACTGCAACGATGGATGGATGGATTCTGTTGCATTTCGGTTGTTTATGTGTTTCCTGGTATTATTTTCTTTTTCTTGTGCATTCCTGTGTATAGCTGTACCTTCTAGCATTCTTTGTTATTTTGGTAATTTGGCTTTCATGTATTGTGATGCTCCACGTGAGCTTATTTTTTTGTTACTTAAAGATTTTATTGACCCAACTTGCCACCATGTCCTTGCATTCTGGGGTAATGCTAAATCAAATAAACTGAAGATAGCTTAGCGAGTTTTAAAAGTATGGTTTTTTTTTACATGATTTTCTTAACAATAACACACAAAATTCAAGAAGTGAATAATTCTATTCATAATTGACATGCAACGGATTGTTCAAATAAATTTAAACCTTTACCATTACCATTTCATTTGTCAAGCGTCTACAAGTCCCGTGATGTCTCCTTACATCTCAGACATTTAATTCTATCTTTGAACTAAGTGAAATTTGCTGAGCAGGTTTGAAAAGGATGATTTTCTTTTCTTATTTTTCTTCTGAAGTCTTCTAGAACCTCACAAAGTCGTTGACTTAGAGCAAAAGATGACCTACGGACTGGATAGGCCACGACAAATTGCAGAACGCTTGTGATACTGAATGGGAATTCTGCATCAAAGTCAGCAAGGTGAACCACTACCTACCAATTGTCCACAATCTTGGACCTGAGGGACCATCTTGCAGTTTGTTATTCCTAACATGAAGGCTGTATGTTACCGAAATGGAACAATGTTGTCATTTGATAGGATGACTATAAAATCCAAAAAAAGCAGAGTAGCTTTTTTTTGCACAATTGCTTCAGGGTACCACACATCTGAAAGTAATAAACTCCAAACTGGTCCTTGTATTTTATTCAGAAAGATGACTCAGTTTGTGCACTAGCAACGGAGGTTTTGCGTCACTCTGGTGGTGACTTTACAGGAAAATCCACATTGCTTTACTCCAGGCAGGCGACAATACCAGTCATCGCCACAATTATACATTGGTAATCGCCCTCGCAACATGACAACCTGAGCACATTAGTGGAAGTAGATTGGACTGAAGACCAAAGACCTGATTTGGGAAGAATTTCCTCAGATTGTTCTCACCGTCTTTACCAGTTTATATAAACCAATGACCCAGATTTATCTACATCTGTTTCTCCACTCTCCTAATATGACCTTTATCTAGGGCCCTGAACCTCAACCAAACTCAATATGTGTTCATATCTACAACTGGTCCAAATCTGTCATGGTGTCAACACAGATTCCACAGCTGCAGACCCTTCCACTGTCTCTCCAGTGTGTTGAATCAATGACAGCAGGATTGCGTGTCAAGATGTAGGCTGTCTCATTGCTATAAACCTAAAAAAAACTGGGGAAGGGGGTGGTGTTAGAGGCCTCACTTCAATTGCAAAACACCTGTATCTGACTCATGCAGGGTTAATCACGCACACCTTTTATGCTGCCTAACACTGAGGGACACTGTGATATAATCACCTCCGCCAAGTACAAAATGTTGTTGTTTTGTAAGTTATCAGAATTAGGAAGAAACTACTAAAGCGATTTCAGAGATGGCGCTGGAAGAACACATTCAATTCCGGTATCAATTCAAATTGAAATTAAGCAGTTGTTGCATCATGCTTTGTGAACCAGGCCGAAGTGATTCATATCCTGGTCAAATTTTCAAAGTAAAATAGAATTTTTAGTTGTTGAATATGTGTTTTTTTTCTGGGAATAAGGCAAGAAGTTGTAATAATATATTTTTCATATTCATGAGATCCGGTTATGAATTATTGGATAATTATGAAATATTGGATATGTTTGGGCTTTTTTTGATTGAACACTGCAACCAATATCTCAACTTTAACTTTTGATTCCCTTGTTAGGTTCAAAGAACATTGACAGTTGTCATTATTGTAAAAGTGTTTTTAATTAATGCTGAATGTTGTTAATAAATTAGGCCTAAATTAGGTCATTTTTATTAATTTGTTGTATGGAATATGCTCAGGGCATTGATTCTGGCGAGAGGTGGGGTACAGGCAATCTGGTACTGGTCGCCAGCCAATCACAGGGCACATATAGACAAACAACCATTCACACTCACATTCATACCTATGGACAATTTGGAGTCGCTAATTAACCTAGCATGTTTTTTGGAATGTGGGAGGAAACCGGAGTACCCGTAGAAAACCCACGCATGCACGGGGAGAACATGCAAACTCCACACAGAGATGGCCGAGGGTGGAATCGAACTCAGGATTCCTAGCTGTGTGGCCTGCGCGCGAACCACTTGTCCTTTGTCACTCCTATTATAATGAAATACTTCTGGAATACTCCTGGAACATGCAAACTCCACACAGAGATGACTGAAAGTGGGATTGAACTCGGGTTTCCTAGCTGCGAGGTCTGCGCGCTAACCACTCGACCGCCGTGCAGCCCTCACAGGCATACAATATATATGAAATATGCAAATTAGGGCATAGTGTGGACATCATGATTAAAATTGAAACGAGTTTAGTACAGCAACAAAATCTATTTTTCTCTTAAACAGCATGTTAAAAAACCTGTTTACACGGTACGCTAGCTTGCACTAAGGGAACAGCCATAGTGACTGTGACTCACCAGCTTTAGCTAGCTGTAATATCGGTGAACCTACTGGTGTTATTGTTACAGTTTAAAAACAAATCTCAGCTATTACAGTAAATTGCTCTTCATGACTAGAAGGGGAACCCTGGAAGAAAAACAAATGCTTCTTACTGCAGCTTCAATGTTTAGTTGTTTGGGTTGTCATTCATTAATTGTACATTGCGTTTAAGTGTAATGAATAGAGTCAGGTCACACAACAGTTGTCTTTAATTATCTTGTTGTCCTAGTTCTTTGTCACCATCTTGGTGTGTCCTCCTTCCTTGGTAAGTCTTCCAAATTGCTCAGAGGGTAACAAAAATATACATTTGTTTTGCATGCAAAATGAAACAAGTGTTTCATTTGTAGCCTGAATTACTTCTGACAGCAAGGCTCAGCATCAACCATGATGCTGTGATTGTTTTAAAGCCAATAGATTTGTGCAAAATAGGCAAAAGGTAACTAGCATGTATGCACATACATGCTAAAGTTGAGTTGAGTAACTGTGCCGCATATCGGTTCCTCGACAGACCGGTTTGGGGATCAGTATAGTGAGCGGATGAATCAGGGCCCTGGTGCTTGGCAGCTCAGCATCCAGACATGCAATAGCAGCTGCACGGGATGTACTGTACTGCCTGTCATGCATTTTACATAAACAAGCCTAATCTGTTTGCCCACACTTCCAATGGATCCCCTGTCTTTGTGTGGATCAATCCCCAAATATGGTCTTTCTAGCAATTAGAGTGACAACATATGGTGAGTAAGCCTGAGTGGCGATATGATGGGAAAGGGTTGTTATGGTTAATTACACGATGTAATCTGAGCACACCTGCATAGAGAACACACATTAAAGAGGTGATGCATATGTGTGTGTGTGCGTGCGGGAGGTGGAGGGGGTGCGTGTGCCAAAGGGGTAAAGTGGACGGGTGACTCCGCTGGAATGTGGCGCTGAGTCAGTCCGCCTGTCAGCCACGGCCATGTTTGCTCTGTGGACTTATTCACACTCCTCAACCCCTTTTGGGGGTAGGGGGTTGCTCAAGCTGGATTTCCGGCAGGACACTCGGAATTTCAGGGAACAAGAATTCCAGGAAGTTCATAGCCCGTGCAAGATGTCCTTGTTTTGTTTCAGGCTGTAGTGTCAAATTTGCATACTAGAGTGATACAACGCAACACACTCCACTTAAAGAGTGCTACTAGTTTCATCAGCAGTACACAATGTTACATTCTGTAGTGAAGCATGGATGTGACCGTATTACCGTATTACCGTATTACCTTACCATATTACCTCGAATATACAGGTTCTTTTGCCACGACATCAGGAAAAATTAAACTTGAAATACTTATATAACTTGTATGCATGTTCAAATAAAATCAACCATTACCATATCGTATGTCCTTCATGTGTTCTGTACAGTGTGAATGACTTAGGTGTTGATTTTGGGATGAATTCAGACACAAAAATTTGAATTGTCTGGAATTTCGTATTTTTTGCACGTTTGCACGTCACACTTAAATATTTCAGATCATCAATCAAATTAAAATATCAGTCAACACAAGTACACACCAAATGCAGTTTTTAAATGAAACTTTTCTATTAGTAAGGGAGAAAAAAAATCCAAACCTACATGGCTTGATTTGAAAAGTGATTGCCCCCTAAATCTAATAACTGGTTTAGTCTTTCATGGTCTCTTGCTGCCCAAAAAGTTCAACTTTTGTCTTGTCAGACCGCAGAGTATTTTCCCAAATGGTCTTGGGGATCTTCAAAAAGTTTTCTGGCAGAAGTGAGATAATCTTGAATGTTCTTTTTGTTCAGCAAAGGTTTTCATCTTGGAATTCCGCAATGAAGACCATTTCCCCAGAGTCATAAAAGGGACTTGTTATGGTCATTTTGGGCCCTTTGCATTGATTTACATTTACATACACTTTGCAGCGGTTCTTATGGTGGAGTCATGGACACTGCCCTTAAAGGGGACTTGTTATGGTCATTTTGGGCCCTTTGCATTGAGTTGTGGACTCCTATAGAGCAGCGACGCACGATAACCCACACAGAAAGCTCTTTAGAGCTTCCAGAATCTGCACCTAATCCAGCTTTTTTCCCCCCATGGATTTCCAAATCTGTTTTAATTTATTCCACCCACAGCCTGCCTCCAGGGCCTGCCTACTCCACTGTGATTGGTCCCACAGCAAACAGCTTGCAACCGGGTACGCCTATATAAGATTCTGACAACATTTACAGGTTTAGTGTTGTTTAAATTTGAGCTATTTTGGTTCTGATTTCGATTCCTTCTTCTGATTCCGGTTCCTAACGATTCTCTATTCCGATTCTTTTGAGAGGTTGGGTTATGAAAAACTTGCATTGTTTAAATGAGGGCGCTAAACAAAGTTCTTGGATTAAATGTCTATTTCATTTATTATTATTTTTGAAAAGCTTATGAAACTAACTCACCACAGTAAACAAGTAAGGGGAATGAGGGTCCGGTCAATTTCCTGGCTAAAGCTAGCATTGACACTTTTTCACACTGCTGTTTGTCATTTCTTGCCACATATCCCTGAAAGTTAAGTCCTTGTTTTTGCAAATCAAAAGCTCAAGACGTTTGTCCATATGGCGTTCTAAAGATGACACAACGCTCCATCAGAGAAGTGTTTCTTCCAGTAAGATACGACTTGGGCATTTTGCATGCCATCACTCAACGTTGCCCTGCGGGTGATTATGGTGCACCAATGAGGATTAAATTACATCAGCTTGAACAAACTTGAACATTTGATAGCTGTCACATATATACTGTTTCATGGTGTTCATCCTGTATGTAAAGTAGACAAGTAAATGAGCAATTGGCCATGAGTCGCCCCTGTTAACCCTCAAACATACAAACACAGCACTTGTTCATGTACCTGTTTAGACACATTAATCACACTGCATGTGCCTGTGTATTCCTGTGTGTGTCTCTCTATCACTAGTCAGTACAGAACACCCCCTCCCCACACACACACACTTCCACACTACTTGAACCCTAGGGCAGAATGCCAAAGAGCTGGAGGAATGTGACCCGCTGACCTTGGCTTGCAGACTTCCACATGGAGACCGGACACTAGGATGTGGCTTGGGAAGCGGGCGCCAAAATAGCCGTGGTGTCCGGTGACGGCAGACATACTCTGTTTGTAAACCATGGACATATGACACACAGTCTGCAATGCATATTTTTATGTGTATGCACATATATGTATGTGCAGGTATGCACAGGTGGTAGAAACGTGATTGCTCATGTTGCACAGCGGTTAGGAGGAGGTGAGGATTTTGAGGAGTAAAAGGGCGTGCTTATTTATTTTTTTTTTTCCCATTCCTGTTTGTTGCACACCTTTTAAATCCTGACTTTCCCGTTTGACCTTTAACCTTTTTTTTCTCTACATGAATGTGGCTCCAATGTTCTATGGAAGCCTTGAGAGGCAAGTATCAAGTATATAGTACATATTTAGTAACTTGAACTTGATTCAAAATAGATGCTAAATGCATGGTAGAAAGCAAAATATATTGTCGTAAGTTGAATTTAGGGCGGCACGGCGGTCGAGTGGTTAGCACGCAGACCTCACAATTAGGAGTTTGCATGTTCTCCCCGTGCATGCGTGGGTTTTCTCCGGGTACTCCGGTTTCCTCCCACATTCCAAAAACATGCTAGGTTAATTGGCAAACCACGAATTGTCCTTAGGTACGAATGTGAGTGTGAATGGTTGTTTGTCTATATGTGCCCTGTGATTGGCTGGCAACCAGTCCAGGGTGTACCCCGCCTCTCGGCCCAAGACAGCTGGGATAGGCTCCAGCACCCCCTGCGACCCTCGTGAGGAAAAAGCGGTAGAAAATGAATTAATGAAAGTTGAATTTAAAGGGGAAAAAACAAGGAAATACAACAACAATAAATGCAATGGAAATTGTGAAAGACAAATATACTGTATATAGTAATAATTACATATATTTGCAGTAATCCAAATAGTGTATTACACATATATAGGAATAAAAATATAATATACTGTATTTATTTGTTTATCAAAGTAAGATATGCAAAATATAACATACAATATATCATGATACAGTGGTGTGAAAAAGTGTTTCAGATCATCAAACGAAATGTAAATAATGATAAAATAACTGAACAGAAAATACATGCCCCAGAAGATGCTGATTCTGATCCCGATCATCCAGGACTGAAACCAGCCGACACCGATCCTGATCACATGGATTAATTATCCATTTATTTTGTGCTGTGTGAAGGGGAAAAGTGAGGACAAACTCCAAGTCATTATTTTTTTCATGGGACACATCATTCCTGGCTGCAGCTCTGGCACTTGTTATAGGATATGAAAAAAGAAAAAAAAAAGAAAATTGTGAAATATAAGAATACAATCCTGATATATCTTAAATATAAATATAACCAACAAAGGTGGTCCAAATGTCTATTACAACATCTGCCCAGCATAATTGAATAGAATATACTCCAATGTAGGATTTCCAGCTCCACAGTAAGAGAATAGAAATGCATAAAATAGTCATGCACAAGTTCGCAAACTCACCCCAGATTACACATTTCAGCACTTGCATGAAGCACACAATGATTGTTTAGTGCCAAAACGGTTGCACAATATGCTGACCTGTTTTTCCTTCCTATCCTTCACTGCGTACATGCAGTGGGGATCCAAGTCATGCATCAAAGATGGTTTGGAGATTAGCAGTGCCATGCTTGACAGAAATCTTTTTATACACCACTGTAGACACAAATTCACCTTGTCTAAGCTTATAACTCCAAACTAGGAAAAAAAAGTGAACTCATTCCTTGTGAAAGAAAATAAAATTAGGTAATGTAAATCCTTTTTTTTTTTTTTCATGCAGGCCAGCGCTAAACCCCACACCCTCAGCACTTCTTGAAAGGACAGAGATACATGCGACAGATCAGGTCCAACCAGTCACAGGTGACAAACATTCAGTGTTGCTCCACGGTAGTCTTGACAAGCTTGTCTGCAAGAGTCATTCTACAATCTACTTTTTAATTTATTTTACATCTTGAAAAGCTCGGTTTAATGACTGATTTATCTTGCTTCAGGGAATAGACTTAAGTACTATACGTTCAGTGTGAGAGTTTATATGAGCATGTGATTGCACACTCGGTGATGTCTCTTGACGTGTGTGTGTGTGTGTGTGGGACGTCTTTGCTTGTGACCCAGCGCAACACACAGGTGCAGATCATACCTGCGGCAGACGGTCTGGTGCCAAAGGATTGTAAAACAATCAAACAGAGGCAATATAGCACTCTTTATCAAATAGCTAACAGAGCAGAGCAGAGCTTTTTCAGCCCCCACCTCTCTCGCTCTCTCTCTCTCTCTCTCTCTCTGTGGCCCACAGCGGAGTCTCTCCATCACTGTCATTCCAGAAACAGCATGCAGACACTCCACACCGGCTAGAGTTACCAGTCGGGACTCTAACAGCACATGCCGTTGAATGTTAGCAACACCCGTGCTTAATGCAAACATGAAGAAGAAAAAAAAAAAAGCCTAATAAAGATTGCATCATCATCATCTGTTTATGTTGTGCGGCAGCCAAGCCGCCTACTTCCACAGCGATCTATTCAGGTCAACTATTGAGGGGTTGCCACTATCCCCATGGCAACAAGTAAAACAAACAACGTGTGGGTTTGTATGAAACACTAGACTTAAATCGGTGGGCCTCACAAAATGCAGTTTGCGGGAAGAGACGCTGCCCTGTGAGACACGTGTGTGGGAGTTTGAGAAGCTGTCAGACTCTTGAAATCCCTGCTAGCCCGCAAATTGGGAAACTCTGTAAACAAAAGGGTTTGACGCCACTTTATTCCAACACACTGGCATGCTTTGATTTGCAGGTTCACCGACGTTGTTGAAGTATGAGCTCAGTCATTCATTCATTCATTCATTCATTTTCTACCGCTTTTCCTGGAGTCTATCCCAGCTGTCTTCGGGCGTGAGGCTGGGTACTCCCTGGACTGGTCGCCAGCCAATCACAGGGCACATATAGACAAACAACCATTCACACTCACATTCATACCTATGGACAATTTGGAGTCACCAATTAACCTAGCATGTTTTTGGAATGTGGGAGGAAACCGGAGTACTCGGAGAAAACCCACGCATGCACGAACAGAACATGCAAACTCCACACAGAGATGGCCGAGGGTGGAATTGAACCCTGGTCTCCTAGCTGTGAGGTCTGCACATTTCATTTCTTGATGTATGTATGCGTACACTAGCTTGTAAACTTTACACAGAATGCAAACAAATATGTGCAAAACTTCCATGATGTCATGCATTTTGACAAATCCTGGGTGACTTGAGCCTTTTTTTTATGCTTTCAGCATCTGCAAGACTTTTTTTTTTTTTTCGCACCCACGCCCTCTTGAGTGGCCCCTTTCATGCAGAAAATTTCCACTTTGTGCACCTGCAAATGTTTGTAACTACACGGATGGAGACATGTGGAAAAAGTGGCAAATAAGCAGGAGATGCTCACAGCTGAAGTATAGAAATACTTATAGGTTATCACATGGTTTGTCTGGTATCAGGCCCAGTATCATTCCCCCCGCGTGCCAGTATCAGCCCTAGACCGAAGGTCTTATGATCTTATTATCACATACTATTGTGTCCTCCTCATTAATGGTGATAAAATGTTCAATTTCTAATATTCTGTTTGCTATTTTCCATATTTGTCTTTCGCCGGGAGTGTAAAACGCTGACATGTTGACAGAACACAGACTGCAGCAAAACAAACGCTGTGTGTTCACGCTCGTGCACTGTTCTCTGATTGGTTGTTTCACGGGCACGATACCAGAGCAGCGCGCTCTGAGTGGACAGCTACGGGGGCTGATACTGGACATGGTTAAACTCTATATTTTATCAGTATCACTGCCCTGGGCTTTGACACAGTATCATTTCGGCCTTTTCCTGTATCATTCATGGGCGGTTTCTAGGGTACAGGGACAATTAATACTGTAGTATGTGATAAATACAGTTATATGAGGCAGCCTACCCGGTCACACAGTAGTTTAAGCATTAGGAAACCCTGAAAGTTGTGGTTTATGTCAAGTTTTATTTTATTTTTTTCATATTCAGCATGCCTTTTGTAAGCACATTCTCCTGCTAGGGTACCTGTCCCTGTGGTGGGAAAAATGACAAGCTGTGATTTCAGCACTCCCCCTGTTCAAAGGATGAGTGGACCAACTCCTCTTCCTTTTGTGTTGCAGCAGGAAACAAATACAATACAATTCCTCCTCTTCAAGAATTAGACGGCTAAGTGTCGGAAGTCGAGTATAAAGTCACACCCGGTCTCTCGAGCGGATTTCCTCATTCGGCTCATTTGTGTGGAAAGTATAACACAGACTTAAAATCTGTTTATATTCTCAGAGTATCGATCGCAACTGGACTTTTCATGTTGACTTAAAAAAATGTTTCGCCTCTCATCTGAGCAGACTTCACCAGTTCATGCTCAAGTACTAGATAGAACAGCTCTATAGAGAAGTATTGGATGACATTTTTAGGTAATTAAATGCATTATTTTAGCTGTTTGAAGATGAACTATATCAGCAAGTTGAAGTATTTGTGATTTTATAAATAAGGAGTTAGTATATTATCTGTAGGCGGCATTATGAATTATCCTTACTACCCTTTTTTGCAGTACATTTAGCATGTTGAAATATTGAAAATATTATTATAGACCAGCATAACAAAAAGATGCTTATCCTTACAGGTTATCCTAAATTTAATAAGACAAGCTCGTTATACCTTTTAAACTGCTCAGTTTTTATTGCCATGGTTCATTATAGGGTGCATAGTGGAGCTAGAAGTTTTGCTTGTGCACTTGAAAATAGTGATGACAAACATGGCTCCGCCTCCTGTGCTGTTGAGTAATCATTGCCATGCACACCCTCCTCTCTCCAGGAAAGTGTCTATGTGTCTCTCTCTCTCTCTTTCTCTCTCTCTCTCGCTCTCTCTTTTGCAGATAAGATTTCAGTGTGTCCAATCAAGAGACGCTCTATGAAGAGATTTTATACACACACACCGCATGTATTTTGTATGGGTTAAGAGTGCAGGCAGTGCTAATCACAAGCTCTTATCTTACTTAGTGTTCACGGGGTAGGTGGTGGTGGTGGGGGTGTGTTATCGACTTGGCTGCACAGGCCGGAGGCGTGCGCACAAAGTGACTGGGGACACTGTGAGATGAAAACAGGAAACGGAGGCGAGGTGTTAAAACACATACACACACACCGACACTTATATACACAGTTGTTATGGTCTCACTTGGTACACAAGCATGATGATAACAAACGTTATGTAAAATATGTCTCACAATGACTAACTTATACTGTGTTTTCTCATAATGTGCAAATGTCCGCTGCTGTAAGCTCTGCTTCTTCCTAGTCCTTTTCAGACATGTTAAATTGAAATACAAATACAATACAAATGTAACCACACGGCGGTCGAGTGGTTAGCGCGCAGACTTCACAGCTAGGAGACCAGGGTTCAATTCCACCCTCGGCCATCTCTGTTTGGAGTTTGCATGTTCTCCCCGTAAATGCGTGGGTTTTCTCCGTGTACTCCGGTTTCCTCCCACATTCCAAAAACATGCTACGTTAATTGGCAACTCCAAATTGTCCATAGGTATGAATGTGAGTGTGAATGGTTGTTTGTCTATATGTGCCCTGTGATTGGCTGGCGACCAGTCCAGGGTGTACCTCTTGCCCGAAGACAGCTGGGATAGGCTCCAGCACCCCCCACGACCCTCGTGAGGAAAAGCGGTAGAAAATGAATGAATTAATGAATGACTGTAACCACATGATGTAACTAAACGGATAAACCATACCATACCATGTATGTGCGCTCAACCGCACAAAAGTGATATATGTAATAACCTCCAATAATAGTGTATATTCATTTATATTGAACGTGTACATTTAGAACAGCAGTTAAAGCAGTGATTAATCATGACATGAAGTCCTGACATGTTCAAACACAACTACCAAAAACAGGGTACCCTATTGTCCAAATGTGACTTGTTAATGATGTTATAAGTCATATGTGTCCCTTGAGCCTGTTTATGAGCACCAAACATCTCGGCCGATTTAAATATTTTTTTCCGGAGGGGGGTGAGGGGGTTAATTCTTTAGGATTCTGACTGTCACGTACAGTGTTGGAAACCGTTTTGGCTGCATTAGCTGCCATTTGACTGATGATCACAACATAAGCCCCGAAAACTCACTACATTCAAATGTGTACTTCAAATCGGGTATTAAATTAAAGTTTTCTATTGTGGTAGCCCCAAGAGATTACCGACATGTGTTGGCCAGTAAGTTCCTCATGGCAGACATGACTGTTTTTGTTTTGCCACGCCTACATAGTGTGAAGGAAAGTGGGAGGAGGATGCAAGCCAATATACTACACTGCATGCGGTGATTGTGACACGGCGTAATAGTACAGGTGATCAGCTTTTTTGATTGCCATTGGAAGGCATTTATCGATATCGATATTACCAATACTGTTTGGTGGCCGTTCAATCGGAGCATCCCTATTGCTAACATTTGTGTGTGTCCCCTGTACCCCTCCACACACACACACTCCGAGGCTCCTGGACAATTGCAGCACAACACAAACTACTAGACTATTTACAGTAATTGTGTTTAAATGGTTAAATGTAAGTAAAGCAGAGCAAAAGACTGTGAAAAACACATCTATGATTGCAATTTATAATTTTCATTCAAACATTTTTTTCCTATCAGAGTGGGAGTGTTTGCTTTTTTTTTCTGACTACCATCTAACAAGCAATCATCCTGTTTTGCAACTCAGGCAGGACACTGTGTTCCTGCACTTGTCAGCAGTGTGTGTCCAAACAGTACACATCATTTTTATGAATGACTCCATGTAGTATATAACAAAAGACAGGGATCAATCTCTGTTTAACATAATGTCAGGTCGTACACCGCTCAGCTCTTCAAAGTTGAAGTATTTCATTATAATAGGAGTGACAAAGGACAAGTGGTTCGCGTGCAGGCCACACAGCTAGGAAACCCCAGTTCGATTCCAACCTCGGCCATCTCTGTGTGGAGTTTGCATGTTCTTCCCGTGCGTATGTGGGTCTTTTCTGGGTACTCCGGTTTCCTCCCACATTCCAAAAACTTTTTGACTTGTAATAGTAAAATAATAATAGTAAAAATTGCATATACATAATACATTATAATATATATATATATATATATATATATATATATATATATATATATATATATATATATATATATATATTATATATATTATATATATAATATATATTTTATTATATATTTTATTATATATTATATATATATATATATATTATATATATTATATATATATATATTAATTAATTATATAAACATTATACATATATATAATTATTTATATTATATTTACTACATATATTATTATATTAATTATATATAATTTATAGTAATATTTTATAATTTTATAATAATATGTATTTATTTAATAAAAATGACTAATTTATATTTATATTATGACAGAATGTCATAACTTGGTTCTGGTTGACATATCACGTACATATGCAGATTAAACTGTGACCTATGTATTTTTTTCTCTTCATTCAGCTCCTTTTGACTTGGGGTTTAGTCCACTTTGACCAGCCAACCCACTAAACCATGACTTTTATTTTGCATATTTAAACCTGCTAGGTTAATTGGCCACTCCAAATTGTCCATAGGTATGAATGTGAGTGTGAATGGTTTTTTGTCTATATGTGCCCTGTGATTGGCTGGCGACCAGTCCAGGGTGTACCCCGCCTTTCACCCGAAGACAGCTGGGATAGGCTCCAGCACGGCCGCAACCCTCATGAGGATATGTGGTCGACAATGAATGAATGAATGAATGAAAGGAGTGACAAATAACTTTTCATGGATGTCCTGCAAGAGGATACCCACTGGTGGGTCCCTGTCCCCCAAACCGTCCACCAGCTGAAGCACATGAGTCAAGCTTTTGTGGTCAGGGTGGGTGGTTTCTCTTGTGTGACTACTCCCTCTCTCAAACCCCCTCATATTCCTCCTCTGCAACTCCCTTTTTTCCGTCTGAATCATTTGGCCAATTCAAGCAATGAATGTCTGGCCCTCAGAAAGTGGATCGTCGCTCATTTTAGCTGTTAATATCACCAATACTACACCTGCTTGGAACGATACGACTTAGCTCTGTTTGCCAAGTTACAGCTGTGTCACATGAGAGATCAGCATGACGTGATGTGGACACGTGCCCATGCAAACACGAAAGGCCGGTAGACAACAGGGAGTGGTGTTTGTGCTGTTGTACAAGCAAGGTGCAAAAAGGTCTATCACACCTCTTTGTGTCTTTCCCCCCATTAACAATGTTCCCGCAAATTTTTGAAGTGTCTGCACATACACACAAACCACCTGAGCACGCTTGTAATGTCACACTTGTTCAACTTCCATTCTGTTGTATTTTGTATATGAGTTCAAAAGGTCAGCAAGGCAGAATTAAAAAAAAAGACTCAATGTAGCTTTCTTTTTTGTCCACCTCAGACAAAACAAGGCATGGAATGTTCTTATCCAATTTCTTATTTATTTTCTGTTTTGCAGCGACATGTTCTGGCACTACATACTGGAAATTTCATTAAAAGGGACGCCACATTTGCTGTATATGTTTACCTAAGCGGTCGAGTGGCGCGCAGACCTCACAGCTAGGAAGACCAGGGTTCGATTCCACCCTCGGCCATCTCCGTGTGGAGTTTGCATGTTCTCCCCGTGCATGCGTGGGTTTTCTCCGGGTACTCCGGTTTCCTCCCACATTCCAAAAACATGCTAGGTTAATTGGCAAACCACAAATTGTCCATAGGTATGAATGTGAGTGTGAATGGTTGTTTCTCTATATGTGCCCTGTGATTGGCTGGCGACCAATCCAGGGTGTACCCCGCCTCTCGCCCAAAGACAGCTGGGATAGGCTCCAGCACCCCCGCAACCCTCGTGAGGAAAAAGTGGTAGAAAATGAATGAATGAATGAATGTTTACTTGGCTGGCTTAGTATGGCCCAATATTGCCATGGAATATTGCCCATTAATATATCAAATTATCTGCTCTCTTTGTATTTGCTGTTAGAAAAACTAGGAAAACTGCATAAAGTGTGCTTTTTTTGTCACAGAGTACCAGCAGTACGCCATCTCTCTGTTTGTTCGAATTGTCTTGCAGGTTATTCCAACTTCCTTTGATTAATCTGAATCTAAATTCCAGGCAATGCTTCAGTCTTTGTCCATATGGACTATAGCAAGAAGGTCTCTACATAGACCACGACAAGTGTGTAGGTTTTCTCCAGGTGCCCATAACCCCCAAAAATGTAAGTTTAATTTCCAACCGGTTCCCTTATCTAAGATCCAGATCTGGATTTGGTTCCCTCGGGCACCCATATTTTGCTTTACATACTATATGTGACAAATAAAGCAGATTTAGCTGTTCCAACTGCAAAAAGAGTTAAGGCCAGCTGGAAAGATCTCTCCAGTGTGTCCTTGGTTCGTCCAGGGACTTAATTATGATTGGATACCAGTCCAAAATCAATATAATCGATGCACAAGTCATGCCCAGGAAACTCATTTCTACAGTGAATATCCACAACCTAGTGCATACTAGAATTTGAGACCATAGATAACAACAGGAAGATAAATAGATTTACCAGGAAATACCTCTTGGCTGAACTATACGACGATCTATACGTCAGTGTCTTTGCTCCAACACCTAAGAAGCTTCTGACTGAAGTCATATCCAGTAAGGAATTTTTGCTCTGACAAATCTTAAGTAACTTTAATCTAATGTAGAATTACGACAGCTTCTGCTTGGATATGAAAAGAGCAACAGCTGTTGAACTAACAAGCAAGTGCAGGTGGGAATGCTGACTGCTGGTAGGATTGCAAGGTTTATACAGTAGTATGCATAAAACACTTAATATATGGTTCTAATCCTGCCTTGCGCACTGCCACAATCCATCCAGTTTCTATACCGTTTATCCTCACTAGGGTCGCGGGCATGCTGGAGCCTATCCCAGCTGTCTTTGTGCAAAAGGCGGGGTACACCCTGAAATGGTAGCCAGCCAATCACAGGGCACATATAGACAAACAA
Source organism: Doryrhamphus excisus (assembly GCF_030265055.1). Classification (NCBI taxonomy): domain Eukaryota; kingdom Metazoa; phylum Chordata; class Actinopteri; order Syngnathiformes; family Syngnathidae; genus Doryrhamphus; species Doryrhamphus excisus. The sequence goes on along the minus strand of NC_080483.1, from coordinate 9,288,988 downwards.
CCATTCACACTCACAGTCATACCTATGGACAATTTGGAGTAGCCAATTAACCTAGCATGTTTTTGGAATGTGGGAGGAAACCGGAGTACCCGGAGAAAACCCACGCATGGGGAGAACATGCAAACTCCACACGGAGATGTCCGAGCGGAGAATCAAAACCAGATCTCCTGACATGCAAACCACTCGTCCACTGTGCAGCCTGCCACTTCCATATTACATATAATATTATTAACAGTAGCGATGCCATAGTTCAGTCTCATAGACTTCTGGTTGTCTAAACACATTGGGAGATGTTATTATTGTGGTACCCCTTCTTCTAGGGTATTAGGGTTGCTTTTTATTTAGACAAGGATAACGGTTACGCAAGGTCTATTGCATTCGCATGCTTAATTTGTGAACTCACATTGAAGAGAAGTTCAACCGAAAATCTATTTTTTGTGGACAGATGCATTCTGGGAGGATGAAGAAAGTAAAAAGGCAAGCAAAATATGTTTCAACCACTTTGACATGAGTCCCTATTTAAAGGCAGTCCTTCAGCTGAGGCAAGTGCGAGGTCAGGGGGACACGTATGTGGGTGTGATATCTCTTAGGGAAGTGTAAAACGACACCCTTTTCCTGTGTGGTGAACATTTCCATTGGTTTCCACGATTTGGATTGGCTCGATGAATTTTTTCGTGGCAGCTTTTACGTATTAGTTATTTGTGCACACATTTCTACGGGTGACTTTATGTCTGTATACAGAACCAAGGTTTTTTGTGTTGTACTTGACAGAGACGCAAGAACCACTTCATGCACACCTCCTACACGCCTTCAGGCTCCATGGGCCCTTGCAGTGTTTGGTCTGGGGTGTCTCCTGGCTGATTTACTTCCTGCCGAGTGACCACAACAGTGAGTAGGCGACATCGTCTCCAGAGGGCAGAAACTTGGATAGCATAAACTGAGATTTTCTTGTGATCATGTTGTTTAAACACAAACATACACGGTAATATTAATGTGCGGTAAACCTATCTAATACTGTTGGCTCATATGCTACATGATTTAAAAATAGATCACGTAGGCACTGATAACCCATTATTTTTCTTCATAGCTGAGAATAATCTGCTGGCTTGGAGATAATTACAGCCCCTTCTTTAAACCTGACACTGCGTTCTTTCCACTAGCTACATTTACAAAGCAGCCATGATGGCTCGAGTCACTTTTCAGCATTGTTCTTTTATTTCGAGAAACAGCTATCACGTTAATATGGTATATCAGGATTAGAAATGCTAGATATTAGGTTTCCGTTTCTTACCGATATCCGATATCGGCTGCATTTGCAGTTCAGAAGGCAGCGGATACGGCTGGAGGGGCCCAGCAGAGGCGGGGAAAAAGCTTTTCATTCAAGTTTTTAGTTAATAATGTGAGAAGACAAGGAAAAAATGCATTGTGAAATACAAAATGCAAGCATTTTGTTCTGGAAATAAGCTATGAAAATAAATGTTACAAAATTGAGTAGCTCTTTGCCATTTTCATTTTGTAAAAGTAGCGCTCAGAAGAAAAAGCCAGTAATACATTTAAACATTTACACTTAATCTATGTGATTGGTATTGGCTGATTTCACTCATGGATGATCGGAATCGGTTGTATAAAACCCTGATCGGGACATCCCTATCGTATAGTAAAGATGTTTGGAGTTCACAGTTTCTTTGAATATGCCTATTGTTCCCAGGGCAAACAGAGGGACGTGTTTGTGAGTTGGAGATACATATATGAGTTGAAATTGCACTGCTATGGATGTGTTCAGGTCAGAAATAATTCATAAAAAGCTTGTCACTCTGTTGATAGAGTTTGTTACTACCATATTTTTGACAACCTTTAAACATCCCTAACCTTAAAGGGATAGTTGGTAGTTGATAGTTTTGACATGACGTTGTATGACATGTCCATCAACAGCGACTTACTCCCTCACTTGGTCTCGATATCCCAGTTCTGGTCAGATTTTGGTAATGACAAATGTAGTTCAGATTAGCTATCAAGGTTATTTAGGTAAAGAGTTTGGCTTCTCAAAACAATATGCGTACAAAAGAGTAATACAAATGCCTCCTTTTAAAAATATCAGACCCACATATCCCTCGGCTTTACTTTCTCTGACGTCATATGAATGCGTGCTATCGGTTGTCCTTTGTTGTGTGTGTGTGTGATAAAGATGCATCTGCCGTGACATTGCAGGCATCTTGTTTGCGAGGGTCACAGCCATTTTCATCAAATACACAACAATGGACAGCTGATTACAGCCTGCATTACTCGTATCATATTATTTTGAGAAGCCAAACTCTACTTAAAAAAAAAAACAATAACTAATCAGGACTACATTTGTCATCACGGAAATCTGATGAGAACTGGGCTCACGGATACAAGTGTGGGGTAAGTCACCATTGATGGACTACACTGCTAATGGGAATGTCATACAACTTCATGTCCAAAAATCCCAACGATACCTTGAATAACAAAGGTTACAATGAACATTAACCACTATTCAATTAAAACATATAAAAACTGTACACTAAAGTTTTGCAAGGTCTGCTAATCAAGTTTTTGCAATGTTTGTGGCATATTTTTTCTGAAAATGTATGGTATGAACTTTTGGGTATACAGATTTTAAGGTACTGTTGTTGTGCAAAGTGGATGGTGGCTTACTGATTTATCAAGCATACGGCTGTTTCGATGTGGCCTCAAGGCTTAAACAACCATCCAACTCCATAGACTAAGCTACTCATTACTGCCCACGCTTGGTTTCCTGGATTTTCTAGACCATTGCATTTCATCTTAAATGTATGCACCTGCACAGCTTATTTTCTGGAATAGAATGGAAAATGGGCACTGGGCCTCATTGTTAAGGTGATCAGTGGAGTGGATAATTTCTGTTGCAGGGCATGAAGGTAGTAGCAACGCCATCAGGGGTGTCAAACTCATGCCATGGACAGCCGAGACATTACAGCAGGGGTCTCAAACTCAATTAACTTGGGGGCTACTGGAGCTCGGGTCTGGGTGAGACTGGGCCGCATCAGGTTTTCAAAAAAAACAAACAAAAAAAACCCAATTTATTAAAAACATTGGTTCCAATTTTCTACAAGAAAAGCTCTGATAAAACATTCCACTGTTCTCAAATATCTTACTTTTTATTTTTCTACACAAAATAAGATGAAAAATAAATAAACAAATCAAGAATAAAGAAAATCAATCAATCAGTAATAAATAAATATAATAATAATAAAACGGCAGATAATAAAAACTCAAGAAACCACATATATGTAGTTAGTGGGTAGACAAATTATATTTTTCAGATTAAAATGAACAAAGCATTATTAGAGCCCTGTAGACATGACAAAACACGACTATAGTCACATTTATACTCTTTTTATTTACAACATATTGCGCAACTGCAGGGTCTTGAGACACATGCTAACTCGCAAACTAGAGAGCTAGCGACCTAAACGGTAGCCTTCAAGTTATTTCCTTTAAACTTAAATAGCCAAAAACTTACCACTTCCACACGGATAGGGAGGATAACTATTAAGAGTTATTTAACCTTTAACATGAACATTAATCAAACGTAATAATTTTTTCTGGGTACATGATACCATACAGCATCCATATCAAACTTGCGCAGGCCGCACTAACATTAAACTTTCATATCAAGGCGGAGGCCTCAAACTAGTGTCCTGCGGGCCACATTTGGCCCGCGGGCCGCGTGTTTGAGACCCGTGCATTACAGGTTTTCTTTCCAATCAGTTTCTCCAGCAGGTGATTTAATTGACAGGTTCGTCCCTCAAAAATTTAAATTAAAATCACCTGCTTTAGTAACCGACTGGAAAGAAAACCTGTAGTGTCTCGGCCCTCCGTGGCATGAGTTTGACACCCCTACCCTAAGCTCTTTTTTTGAACAGAACAAAAAGCCCTCTGACACTGTGCATAGTCTGGCCCCAATGATTCAGATCTCGTCATTCTGAAGAATGCACTCACACGGGCAAAAAAAATGTGGACGTATCAAGCTGACCGAGTGCAGATCATCTGCCTTCTTCTATCCATCAGTTGCCCTCTTGGCTCAACTTTGTCTCATCTCTGTGGGTGGATTTATACCTAACCACATCAAGAAGTGATGCCAAACCTGCTGATCTCTTTGTTGGACATCTGAAATCTTTATCAGCTCCTCAAAGGGTGCTCTGATGTGTGCTTTTAACATCCTCCTTATGAGTCACTCTGGACCAGGAAAACCGAGGGAGGATTGGACTCCCCCAGTAATCGCTTGTCGCCTATGATGAATAGATTTTGACGTGAGGTCAACTATTAAGTTTTTGCTCTGTTGTGAACATCAAGAGCACCAGGCGACTGGGATAGTCATTGGCCAGGTGCCAGAAACTCCTGTTTTGGCTGAATACAGACCAGAGTACATCTGTTCACCGTCCCCTTCAGGGATGACTAATCGCTAAAAGATGTCCGTGGCGCTCCATATTTGCTGTGGGAAAAAAAGTGCCGGAAAACAGGGCATATTTAGAGCAGGTTATTCACACACTTGCAGCTGGAGCAGCATGACGTTCTCCTTTTTGACCACAGCTGTCATTTTTCACAGCTTCTCTCCCCAGACATCAGACACCGTAGGGAAGTGGTGTAGTTTTTAAGCCAGTGGAATCCATGTTCCCATGCTCTTTAGCACAATGATTACAAGGTGAATTCAACAAAAAACATGCACACACATGTGATGATTACTAAGTTTGATTCACAAGATATGCTCGACAGCAAACTGTTGGATGTCTCATAGACTCAACACACCCTGCCATCATCAGCAAAGCTCAGCATAACAATGTGGAGGCATGATGCAACCATGAGTTGTATCACTGCTCTTGATTATATTGCTCGCTAGAATAGAATACCTGTCTTGTGAGGCAATTTACACTCAAATCTCATCATTTCCCATAAGACTTTGTTAATAGAGGAAATGATTAAGAAGCAAAGCATCTCAAGGAGTGCACTGCTCTTAAACAGCGTTCTTTAATAAGGTTTATACTCAAGTTTATTTCTCATTTGTTTGCATGGAGAAAGGAAAAGGCAATATGTGTGTGTGTTATGGAGACGGAGACAAAACCACAATAGAGCAGTAATACACTGCAATATGTCATCCCGAGCTTAGCTTTGAAGCTCAAACCTGCACCATTATGATGCACATAGCGACTACTGTATGAGACACAACAGAACGGGATCTCAGTGAAATATATGGTAGACTTACATCAGCATTTGTCTGCCAATGTGGGTGCTTAAATAAAGCATTTTCTGGAATTGAACCCATATATTTTCACTAGATGTGGATATACTGTAAGCACATTTTTTGAAAATTCTCAATGTTAAAATTGAAGATGATATTAAGCAGTTTAAAAAAAAAATTCCTCCGAGCACAAACTTCCCCAGATAAAAGTACCTAGCGGCTGGTGTTTTTTCATAATCCCAGGAACTTGCTGTGCTGAAAACATCAAACCAAACAGAATATCAGGGTAAATAAATTATACAGTTATACAGAGAAACCTCTTAGATGTGCTACAAAAAATGTCCATCTGACTTTAGCCCCTTTTGAAACACATGTGCACATACTTTGTGAACTTCCTCTTGTTCGTCTTTTGTAGACTTTTGACAAATACGTATACTTATGCGTGTCGCTTTGGTGTATAAGACCAAAAATATATCAGGACAAAGTCGACTGGGCTGAAACGATAAAATACCGTTTCGACCTGAAAACGTTTCTTAACGTTCAGAACCGTAACATTGGTGGGACGACTGACAGCTGTAGAATTTTATAACCTGATTTCAATATTAATTATGTTTACGTTTTTTGCTTTCTGAACTAGTTAATTTTACTTTGAATGGGTTTGTTTTCCTGCTTTTCACTGTCTACGCATTAACAAATAATCTATTCCTCCTAGTTCAATGAACCAATCAGCTCTGTCCTTTCTTTGGTACTATTTATAAATAAAAGTGATACTAACGATATTAGCGCCCGCATTCACACGCAAGGCATCGGCACACTAAACATCAACACAAAACACAAGCAGGTTGTTCCATTTTGTGTTTTTATGGTATGCTCTGAGTAGCACAATCCAGATATTTGAAGATCTTTCCAAAAAGTAACACAATAATTACTTTTCTTGGTAATGCTTTAAATTTCTGAAGTAGTAATTCCATTACTAATTTTATTTATTTTCGGGGAAAGAAAACAGTTTTAACACCGATTTGTCTGCTTCCCCATAAACCCAACAATAGGCTGCTTATTTGTGCACTGTGCAGCTGTACAGGCTCTCAGGGTTGACGTCACCTTACAACCTAGCTTGCTTGTGTGTTTATATCAGTGCGGACTTTGCTCTTGGGCTGAAAATGCGTGCAATTTAATTACCTTGGCAGGCTGGGGCAATCAGTGCTCTGACCTCCATAGTGAATAAATCATTGACACTCCACCCTCACCACAAAGAGAAGGGATATTTTTCCTGTAAACACACAAAAAGTTGTTATTATTATTATATATATTTTTTTACATTTTGTACAAGTTTCGTGTTAGTCAAAATGATGAAAAGAAAGAGATGAGGAATTATTCACTGTGCATTCTTATCTCCCTCCTCCACCTCACTTTATAAGGAACTTCCTGTGAGGGATGACATCGAGATGCAGAAAGACAGCACTTCGTTCACGTAGCCCACTGTTTGCTGCAATACACAGTAAGTACCAAACTGTGTCTTGTTTACATTAAAAAATGTAATGCACACTCCCTTCTTCCTTCCGAGGAATCCCAAAAATGTCGAAAGGCCCATTACAGGTCCATCAATGTAATGATAAGCCTGCAGGATTTAAGGGAGGCCCTCTTGTGCCCAAGCTGTAAAGCACAAAGAGCGCTCTCTGTTCCCTCCACACAAACACACACCTCTCCTTTTTCCAGTATTGATTCAGCACATGAGGTGATTGTCGCTATTGTTGCTTGTGTTTGGTTAGCCTGCGTGTCACTGTGCAGGTTTGCTTAGCCTGCTTTAGTAGGGTACATAGTTAATAAACCACTACTTTACTGCTAAATAGGCTTCATGAATGTACTATATGCTGAGCATTACAGTACAGTACACCTGTACAAGATCACAAATGTAGTCATGTTGCTACCGCTGCACATAAAAAGTGTGAACATTTGTCACAACTGTGTTCCCTGTTCTGTTTTTCCTCTGACGACTACATCACACGGTGGCGCTGTTATTAAAACACAAAAGTTGAATTGACTTGAAATTTCTAACACAGCTCAATGCACTCAAAGCTGTAACTTTTGGGTGTTTAGTTGACTTGTCAAGAAACTGGTACTTTTGTATTATTATTCATTCATTCATTTTCTACCGCTTTTCCTCACGGGGGTCGCGGGGGTGCTGGAGTCTATCCCAGCTGTCTTCGGGCGAGAGGCAGGGTACACCCTGGACTGGTCGCCAGCCAATCACAGGGCACATATAGACAAACAACCATTCACACTCACATTCATACCTATGGACAATTTGGAGTTGCCAATTAACCTAGCATGTTTTTGGAATGTGGGAGGAAACCGGAGTACCCAGAGAAAACCCACGCATGCACGGAGATGCCCAAGGGTGGAATTGAACCCTGGTCTCCTAGCTGTGAGGTCTGCGTGCTAACCACTAGACCGCCGTGCCGCCCTTTTGTATTATTAATTATTAATTATTTTGTATTAGGTAAGTGGACGTACAAGCATGTACTAATGCTTGTCCATCATTGATTATTTGTCTAATGATTATAAAACACAACGGATTCCTGCACATTTGCAGATTTTTGTTCCCTGTGACTCCAATTCCATCTGTTTTTGAATCATCAATCAATATATTAATATTAATTAGTGGCGAATACCTATACGATTAGTGTGTGAGGCATATTTAGGGTTTAAACCTGGATTGTCAATTGAAGAGAGAACTGGACAGTCCCTTTTTGTTGCAAATGTTGATCCGAAATCAGAGGAGAATGTCAACATCAAGCTAGCAGGTGGATTTAGAAGGGGGATATATGTATCGTAGCATGTCTTCCAAAGCATTTTGAGTAATTTACACCATGGTGTGTCCTCATGTTTTCACAATGCTGAATTTAGTTACAAAACTGCCCTGCACAGAGGTTGTGTAACAGAACAGGTAGCAATAATATTCAGAACCCCTCTCACCATAACACAGTTCACAAAAAATACAGTACATGTAGAGATTCATTCAAACAGGAGCTGCTTCATAGGACAAAAATGCTCAGGGCAATCTGATAAGCTTGCAGAAAAAAAACAAAACAAAACAAAGCAATGTGGGCTTGGTGTGGCTGGCAGCAGACTGCATGTGTGTGTGCTTTTGTGGTTGCTTTGTGTATTGCTGGTGCAGCCATGTTGAAGGGAAAATGTGGTACAAGTGCAAGAAGCATGCCAGGCTTTGTTCTTACTAGAGTTTGTTGATAAATGTCCCAGAAGGTAAAAGTAAGCCAAATGTTGTTGTAATGGAGTTTTTGAATGGAAGACTGCAAGTTTATATTTGATCATCTGTTTAATCTATTGGCCTAAAAGGTCATCATCACAATGTAGTTTGAATGCAAAGACGGTTTAATGTTTACACAAATTCCAGAACGAATAAGCAATGTGAGTGACACAAAAACTGGTAGATTAAAATAAAAGAAGGATCGCTACTCTTCATTACTAATCATTACTAATTACCTTTGATACTTTATGTTTGTTTTGATATGACACATAGTATAAGGACAGGCGGCACGGCGGTCTAGTGGTTAGCGCGCAGACCTCACAGCTAAGAGACCAGGGTTCAATTCCATCCAATTGGTGACTCCAAATTGTCCATAGGTATGAATGAATGTGAGTGTGAATGGTTGTTTGTCTATATGTGCCCTGTGATTGGCTGGCGACCAGTCCGGGGTGTACCCCGCCTCTCGCCCGAAGACAGCTGGGATAGGCTCCAGCACTCCCCGCGACCCTTGTGAGGAAAAAGCGATAGAAAATGAATGAATGAATTACATAATATAAGGTGGACAAAAAGAATACAAAACGTGTGTACTCACAAAAGGCCAATCACACATAAGGTTCGTCATAAAATGACTGATAAGAATGCTCCTCGCAAGTTCTTAATGATAATCATCACATTTCACAATAGAAATAAATACAATGACTCAAAAAACAGCCACAGCTACATTTGTGTTCCTGATAAACACATTTGCATTTTAATGCATTCGAGATATGAAGATAAATACATTAGGAAGACTCCAAATAAGACTGGAAATAATCCACTAAATTCAGGAAACGCAACGTTAGAAGTGATAGACCAAGAAAGCAAGTCATTACCTATATGTGCACACTTCAGTACTTTACACTTAGCATTTGTAAGTAGTGTAAGTTCAGTCCAAATAAAAGTAGGCCGATGCAAAATGCAGTCAGTACACCGAGTGCAATCTTGACTACGTAGCGGAAGCTCATGGACCAGTTCGAGTGGTTGTGATTCAGGATGCAGATAAATACTGTGATCATCGTTTCGGGTATGCGTATAATGGACATTAATGGATTTAGGTCTACATCACACATCCAAATTTGTGCCCCGTAGTGCTGGAAGTGTGGGTGCAAGACTGCGCGGATTGAAACTTTGGCCAAATTTTGGTGAGAATGTGGGTGAACACAAAATGGTCACCTCATAAACCTGTACTGCTCCTTATCATAAAGAGCCTCATTTGCCCCATTGATTGAAATCCTACAAAAATGGCTTGAGACACTGCATAATTTGTCTTGCGAGATAGTGCTCCTGTCCGTGCAACTTTGCAAGTGTGCATGCATAAACACACACACACACACACACAAAAGACGCGTATGCCTTTAAATGGGCGGATCCAGGGCGTCTCTGTCTTGGTGCTCGTGCAGCCTATAAACCAGCTCGCTTCCATTCAGCACTTTATCTCACGTTGTAAAATAGGGGATCGTCAGCCTCATCGAAGGCAGTTTGATGGCTCCCAAGAATCTATAGATCCACCTCACGGAATCATTGTTTTTGGAAAGCCCTAAAGGACTTCTGTTTTTACGCTTCGGGAGGGTTGCGGTTTCTTTTTGGTGAGTCGTGGAGAAATGTGTGGGAATTGTTTGTCTCACCCTTGTATGTATGTATGTATATGTGTATATATATGTATATGTGTGGCAAACAACATGCGTATAGGGGATATTTTCTTTTATTTTGGACATTGAACGCCGGCCTACAAAAATACAATGTATAATAGAATAATCGTGTTCATGTACAGCTACTGTATTTACTTTACCGTGGGTACAGTTTAACTGATGCAAGCCTCTTTAAAAAAAATGTTTGACCCACAAACTTAACAATTGCGCATCATCTTTAAGTGTTTCCAAATCTCAAATTGTGTGTGTGTGTGTGTGTGTGTGTTTGTGCGCACGCGCCTGTGTGTGTGTGCGGCGTGGCGTGACTCAGCCCGGATGCTAGAGGGCTTTTTTAGCCATGATTGTTCAATCTTGTAAGGTGAGGGGGTGTGCGCACTGCTTGCTTGCTTGCCGCACAGGTAAAGCGGGTATGGTTGCTTGGAAACCGCTGCAGGGGTGTCGTGAAGCGGGGGCGGCAACTCCTTCTCTTCTCTTCTCTTCACTTCTTTTGGAAGCAAGGCTTTCAATTGTCATCACAAGAGCTAATTTTGCACCCGTGCAGCCATGTACGTCTATTATTGTACACCATAACAACTTTTTTTGGGGGGGGGGTACCTAGGCTTGTCACTCAAAATGACTTGTTTTTGTTGCCTGTTAAAGTCATGCATGTCCAATAATTAGCAATGCAAGTGAATACATTTAGGACTGGAAACGTTATATTGGATTGGAGTTCAATAATTAGCCACACAAACCGATGATTTCGACACCATATACCCAATGGACCATACCAAGTGTACCTTGGAGTCCAATAAATAGGCTTATGGGGTGCTACGTTTGTCTATATTGTACCTAAAGGGTGCACTCTATTTCTTGAATATGTATTATATACTTTGGGTGCTGGAGAAGATGAAGGGGAATGATTAGCCTCTTTTGTTTAAGCTAAACAAACTAAATAATGAAATTTAATAAGACAAAAAAACATATTTTCTCATCATACACCCTTTTAACCCCAGAAAAATCACATTGGAACTGAATACTCAGTATAGATTATACCTAAATAAAGACACTCTTACATTGACATTAGCATACTATATTATAGACCTGGACCTCTATAAATCCTATTTCCAGACATTGTACCCCTTTGACCCAGGAAATGTTTCACTGGAATCGAACGTATAGCCTTAAATGCTCATAGATGATTGTTTATTTTATGTAGACAGACACTTCTCTTTCCGTAAAATGTGCCATTTTGACCCTGAGTCAACATTGTAGACTGTCTTAAGACCATAGACAGCTAGGATAGGCTCTAGATCCCTGCAACCCTGAACAGATGGCGGTATCCTCAATTAATGATGTCTTTTACATGTCCTAAAAGACTAACTTGGACTACTTAGTCCTTTGGGATGGTATATTAGGTTAGATTATATACATAGAGGTACCAATGGACAACCATTCCAAACATGTAGTCTTCCTAAACTTGACTATCTGAACTTTCGAGAGTACCTACGATGCTTTTTCAATTTTTCTGATCTATAAATGTTGTTACGATATTTTATTCACGTGTTAATTGATGCCAATAAGGGTAAGATAATGAGTTTTGTACATTTGGAAGTGAGCCCTGAAAAAAGTTTTCAGTTCAACACAGTCAGTTCTACTGGTATTGAGGCTATCTGGACTTCCTTATATGGGCTGCAGATATCCTGCACTAAATGTGGACCTCCGTATCTGGAAGTCCTCGGGAGCGGTTGGAAGTGTGACCAGTAACAGCGGAGTGGGCGTACCTAGAGAAAAGAAGATTTAGAAAGCTTTCTGTGTGGGTTATTGTGTGTAGCGGCTCTACAGGAGTCCACAACTTGTTACAAAGAGCAGAAAATGAGCATAATAATAGGTCCCCTTTAACCAAGTACTATTGTAGTATTTGGGGGGGAAGCGACCATTTCTCAACCATGAACCTTTTGGTTCCCGGGGAGCTGTTCCCCTGAGTCTGATAATGACCCACCTGGGGTGCAATATTGTACTTTAGATTGTACATAGTGATCCCAAACTGTGATCCAACGCCCAGGATTGATCCCAAACTCTTAATGGTCTTGTGACACAAACTCAATCCTTACTAACACTGTGAGAAATACTGTTTTTAATATGGAATGGTATTGACACGCAAAAACAGCAGAATAAACCACCATGTAAAGACAAAATAATGACTTACTGTGGACACCTGGCAGTAAGTACCCTTGGACTAAGGTTTGTTGTAATTTTAGGTCAATTTCTAATTTGTTTGACTACAAAACTATTCATATTTGGGATATTTGGAAAGTACATGGTGCTGATTCGTCTAGATTGTACCTCATATGAATCTTCAGAACCCCAATTTCTAGGCCATGTAGTCTTTGGTCCTGGAAAAAGTTATAATGTAGTCCTGAAGAGGTGCTGAGAGGGACACAAATATACTCCTAGAACCTCTATTTTTTGGACCATGTGTATTCCAGGAATCATCCCTGTTTAAAAAAAAAAAAAAACAACTGTAGGATAGATAGAGGACACAAGAGCCTCTGTTTTTGATGATATAGCTTTTTCTGCGCTGGGAAAAGGTACATAGGAGCCTTATGGGTCCTAGTACCAAGTGGCACACAAATTGACTCTCTCCCAAGTCCTTTTTCTTGACTATAAAAAGAGCCCCATTCTCTGACCAAATGATCTGAATAAAGTGGTTTCCATGCTCCGACTGGGCCACGCATCGTTTGTTTTAATCCCGCTGCCTGTAAGTGCTCCGATGGTGGGGTGCCAGGATGAACTGTCTTTGCACCTGTTGCAAGAGGAAGCACAGGCCCCCCAGGGGGTTCATTATCAAGGATCATATTACTTCCAGTCCCCCCCACACCCCACCCCTGTGTCCCGCCGAACCAAGTCAACAAACCCACGAGTTGGCATGCATCTTGCCCTCCGGCTGATGCCCCCGTGCTTCCTGTTGTTTTAGGGCTTTGTTTCCTAGCAGCTGTCAGAGCAGCACATAAATATTGCTCACGGGGAGACAAGGAATTAGGGAGGTAGACTACTGACCATTACCCCGCCGATTTGTGAAATGTGCGAACAGGTTAATCCACTCACATCACATCTCTATATTTACCTGCAGTCGATTTGTAACCCCAGTAAAGCATAAAAAAAAATTGTGGCTCACTCGGGTATCTTTCCCCCCCCTGCTGAATATGTAGACATGGTTTACTCAGGCTTGACACATACTTGGAATGACACAAACATTCAGGTCATTTGACATGAGGAGTTGTTGCAACATCAGGTGCCGCTCTGGGAAGAGGAGGATCCCCTTCCTATGCACAGATTGCAGTAACGCAAACGGTCGACTCATCGCAGGTCCTTTTTTGTTGCAGGAAAAGTAGTCGGGTAGAACATATTTGTAAAACCTCATATTATAGTATTTCCAAACATTTTTAATACGTCTCAGAGGTCCGTTGTCCAAAATGTAGCCTTGATTCTGCTTGATGTTTACTTATGTCCAATGTAATATATGCAATATATTGCACACAGCAATGTAACATTAAGAAGTGGGACAAGAGGACACAAACTTTAGCAACACTAGCATAGCTATGTCGACTACAATGCTAATCTTATTACCTCATTTTTAGCAGCCACATAATGCTAGGTTAGCCTATTTGCTGAAGAAAATACTGACTGGTTGACTGATAGCTGGCAGAGCTCCAAGCTGTATTTTAAGATGTGTAGTGAAGCCTGCCTTTTAATGTATTATTATTATTTATTATTATTTATTTAATATTATTTATTTATTTTATTTATTATTATTATTTATTTTATTTATTATTAGTTTTATTATTATTTATTATTAGTTTTATTATTATTTATTATTAGTTTTATTATTATTTATTTATTTATTATTCATTTTATTATTATTTATTTTTTAACTATATGCTCCATGAAGTATACACAATGTGAACTCATCTAGCTCACTGCGGTTCAAAGGCAGGTTTTTCCTTCATGCTATGAAATCCTGCAACTTAACGCATATTATTACATACAGCTTATATTTCTTCCGTTTGTTTTCATACAGGTACACTGGCAGCAGTGTGGCAGCCAGCTGTCCCCCATCTGAGTGTTTTCTGGCTTTGATGCGACCCGAGTGTGCCTGGAGCATGTCCACAGTGGGCCTGACTGCCCAGGAGACATATTTTCCCGTAGAACACCCCTTCCTGCGGGGCGGGTCCTGTCGTCACAGCATGGATGGATTCAAACCATCATGGAGCCATCGCCATGACCTGGAGAAGTAAGTGCACAGATTTACTGATCTGAAATCATTGCAGGGTTTCATGTGAGTGGTAGTAATGTGTTTTCAATCCTTGACAGCTTCTACTTCAGTCTGAAATCTGCACACACAGATAACAGCGCTCATGGCCAACAGATGGGTCCGCCAACTCTAAGTTACGAGAGTAAGTGTCGTCGGGAGGGGACAAAGACTGCATTGTTTTTATTCTGTATTTGCTCCACAAGGGTGAAAAAGGGATTTTTAAGGGACACGGATTTCACCAAAATGGAGCAAAGTTATCAATTAAATTGGTGCTAAGCAATACAAAAATGTAAACTTCCATGCAACAAAACATTCACAATCTTATTTTGTATGGAATGCAATGCAATGTCAATGCAAGGCTCTGCCATACTTGCTACTCTTTACTTCACCAAATGGCTGATATAGACATTAAAATATACATACATTAAAACACAATGGATATTTTTACACCTGTCAAAGATCCTCTATTTTAGTGCTTCCCAAACTTTCTGAGCCCACTGACTCTGGACACTTGGCAGCGCGGGCAGATCTTATTGCATTTTCTAATATAAAAATCTAATGCTACTGTTATTTACTAATGTATATAACAAAGAAAAGCACAAAATCAATGCTGACTCACCATGGGTACAATAATAGTGTGGTTTTGTTTGCAGCGTGTTTTTATTGACTCGGATGAGAATGACCGCATCTTCAATGCTGTTGTGGAAAGTTCTGCATAGTTTATTTTTTTTTTCATTTTAATCTGAAAAGACAAAAATCACTTCGACGTCTCCCCAGTTGATCGACTCATTAACATGGAAGCCATTCCATTGGACCTTTCCATTTTCATGGGTAACTACCGTATTTTGCCATTTTATCCCGGTACCCTACTGTCTTAATATTTTCTCTTGTTTTGACTTTAATGAAAATTGTAAATCTTCTCTGGTTCTGCTAGAGCAGCAGTAACATCAGGCCTTCAAAATAAGAGTGACACGTTTGCACCACAGTCGTACAGTCTGGCTTTTACTACCTTTCCCCCACCTGCCCCACAACCCCACGCCCCTTCTCAAAAAATTTTCTTGTGGAAGATAAGAATTTCCCTATTTTTTTTATTAAGACTTAATGATCAATTGGTGTAAATGTAAATATACAAACATGTCACAATATGAAACATTTCAATAAATCAAAATTCTCCAGTTCGATTTTCCGTTTGGCATCTCCGTGGGGAGTTTGCATGTTCTCCCTGTGCATGCGTGGGTTTTCTCCGGGTACTCCGGCTTCCTCCCACATTCCAGAAACATGCTAGGTTAATTGGCGACTCCACATTGTCCATCGGTATGAATGTGAGTGTGAATGGTTGTTTGTCTATATGTGCCCTGTGGTGGGCTGGCGATCAGCCCAGGGTGTACCCCGCCTCTCACCCGAAGACAGCTGGGATAGGCTCCAGCATACCCCGTGACCCTAGTGAGGATAAGCGGCATATAAAATGGATGCATGGAAAAATTCTCCCATGTGTCTGAGCAACTCATTGGGGTGCTGCAGTGACATCAGCCTCCCTTTTTGCTTTTGGCTCTGGGTCCTCTAGCTCCTTCTAGTAGAAAGAAGCAGCATTGCAGCATCATTTTTAATGCTTTCTATGCTCTCCTCCAATGAAATGGTTTTCTCAAGTAAATGCATATAAATCCTGTATTGATATGTTTCTATATTTCTGAGGTATGACATTTGAGTGTTAGTGACTGTGTGATGAGTTTAATGTTGTTTGTAAGATGAAACCGGTGGGTCAGATCGGGATATTGAGTGACGGCCTTCTGCAGTTTTCAATTGGTTGACAAGCTTGTCATGAGTTTGTCATGAAATCCAATACAAGAGCTGTTTTGAAATGTATTTATTTACAATTGTGCTGTCTTGTACTGAAGAGTTTTTTTTTTGTTTGTTTTTTTTACACTTGCCTGCTAAACGTGGCAGCCAAAATATTCAAAACTTGTGGCTCCATTGAATATTCAGTTTTAAATGTCAAATGGTATTACTATGGTATGTTTACATTGAATGGCATTTCTAATATTGTGGTTATCTTTATATGTGTACAGTTCTGAAGGAATGGGCTGTCCTAAAGTTGTTTTTGTGTGTAAATTAACTTTCTGCTCTGAGAAAAGTGCACACAAAACATGTACACATTTTTAATCTTTGCATTATAGCATTATACATCGTTGAGGATATGTATGTTACATGCATACTCGCATGTATTTTGAGGCACTGTAAACACAACCCACAGGGGGCGCCACAAATGTCAGAAACATTCATTCATTTTCTACCGCTTTTTCCTCACGAGGGTCGCAGGGGTGCTGGAGCCTATCCCAGCTGTCTTCGAGCGAGAGGCGGGGTACACCCTGGACTGGTCGCCAGCCAATCACAGGGCACATATAGACAAACAACCATTCACACTCACATTCATACCTATGGACAATTTGGAGTCACCAATTAACCTAGCATGTTTTTGGAATGTGGGAGGAAACCGGAGTACCCGGAGAAAACCCACGCATGCACGGGGAGAACATGCAAACTCCACACAGAGATGGCCGAGGGTGGAATTGAACCCTGGTCTCCTTAGCTGTGAGGTCTGCGCGCTAACCACTTGACCACCGTGCCGCAAAACTACAACCACAATTATAAAAATATTGTTCATCAAAAGTGAGAATTTATTATTGCAGCTATTTGACCGATGTTTTTATATTGTTGCGGCCTGTGAGAAGACCTTTTTAAAAATGCTAACATCTGCTTGTGGTTCTTCTTCTAGGGCACAAACACAGTTCCAGCACACTGAAATTACCTCCCAAGAAGCCCCGGCCTTCCCACCTTTCCCTGTCTTGTGCGGCTGAACCCTCCACCCCCAGTCCGGCCGATGACGACCAGGTGGTCCCCTCATTCCAAAGGCTCTCCATGTGTAGCAGTCCGCCGCAGACCCCCGGAAGGTGCTCCAAGCCATTGCCCCCCATCCCTTTGCGTAGGGATATGTCATCCGAGCAGGTAATGGACAACGAGGTGGAGTTCTTTAACAGTGCGGACGAGAGCTGCTGCCTGGTGTCTCAACAGTATTCCAAACCTTTTCGTCACGGGGCTTTCAGTCGAAGGAGCTTCAGAGACTGCGGGCAGGTCAACCATGCTTACTACGACGGACCCTTAGCACCGCAAAGCCCGAAGCCCCATCAGCAACATCAACATAATCATCATCAGCAGCACCCTGCACATCCGCCGCAACAGGAAGTGAGTCAAGAGCAGCCAACGGTTTGTCAGAGAGCACTGGACAAAAGTCAGAGGAAACTCCGGCGTTCTCTCTCAGGACCAGCCGGATGCTTTAACAAACCCTCTCAGCTCCGCCTTGCCTGCCACAGTCGCTACGCCCACAACATGGACAGATCAGAGGTTCCTCCTCCCGTCCCGCCACGGACAATTAAGACAGCAGACTCTCGCCGCTGGTCAGCGGAAGTGTCGTCCGGAGCGTACAGCGACGAAGACAGACCGCCCAAGCTGCCCCCGAGGGAGCCCATGTCCCTGTGCAGCTCTCGCACCCCCAGCCCCAAGAGCCTCCCCAAGTACCACAATGGCATCTTGCCCCCGACGCAAAGCTTTGCACCGGACCCTAAATTCGTCAGTCGGGGTTTACAGAGACAGAACAGCGAGGGCTCCCCTTGCATCCTGCCTATCGTGGATAATCAGGGGCACCAGGCCAGCCACACCCACTACTACCTTCTGCCTTATCGGCCCACTTTTATGGACTCCCCTTCTGTGGAAAAGCTGCTGTTGAACTTGGAAAGCCCGTCCGCTCGTGACACGAATGTATCGGACTCGGAGTGGGACTTCCGTACTGGAAGGAAAGCACCCGTGGATCTAGTTTGAACCGCTGCTGTTTTACTTTGAAGCCGTTATGTA
Source organism: Doryrhamphus excisus (assembly GCF_030265055.1). NCBI lineage: Eukaryota > Metazoa > Chordata > Actinopteri > Syngnathiformes > Syngnathidae > Doryrhamphus > Doryrhamphus excisus. The sequence continues at coordinate 9,270,596 of NC_080483.1, read as the reverse complement.
TTGTATAACAGCGGGGTACCAGGGTATCCGGTTACTGCTAACGTGCTAACGGTGGGCACCATCACTACATGTTGATTTTCGGCCTTCAAACTTGTGTGAAATGTGAAAGGTGCAAGCGGGCCTTGAACCTCTCATATTCAGTGTTTTAGCGTATGGAAGGGTTAGCATGTTTAGTATGACGTGTCGGGGCTTTTGTTTTTTGTTTTTTTTTTTAAAAGCTGCTTTTGTATCTCATCAGGGACACAAGGTCCACAATGTGATGTTTAATCCGTCGGGTAAGGATGGGCATGATCAGTGACTGGTGATTTGGACTAAAGCAATTGGGGTAAAAAATGGAGCTGCTTAGCTGCAACCAGTAGAGGTGCTGGGAGTTCAGTCTAAGTAATGTGCTCAATAAGACCATTAAGAACATTCACTCATCCCAGTAACAGGATAAATAATACATAGTTCGCTTCAAGAAAATGTAGCTCAATGCCCATCCCTGAAACGGGAAGATATATAGGGTCAAATGAAGGATTCTAACACACATATATATATTTGTTTATAGGGCCATTCTGTTTATGCATTGGAATGCCAAGTGCAGCTCCTTTCACACAGATATCCCATCAAATGGATGCATCAGAGCCACAAAACAATAGCAATACTATCAATTAGAACATAACGGGGGCGGCACGGCGGTCGAGTGGTTTAGCGCGCAGACCTCACAGCTAGGAGACCAGGGTTCAATTCCACCCTCGGCCATCTCTGTGTGGAGTTTGCATGTTCTCCCCCGTGCATGCGTGGGTTTTCTCCGGGTACTCCGGTTTCCTCCCACATTCCAAAAACATGCTAGGTTAATTAGCGACTCCAAATTGTCCATAGGTATGAATGTGAGTGTGAATGGTTGTTTGTCTATATGTGCCCTGTGATCGGCTGGCGACCAGTCCAGGGTATAACCCGCCTCTCGCCCCAAGACAGCTGGGATAGGCTCCAGCACCCCCGCGACCCTTGTGAGGAAAAAGCGGTAGAAAATGAATGAATGAATGAATGAGAACATAACGGGGTACAAGAAGCCTCTGACACTACCTCCGAAGGAAAATTTGGCGTATTGAATCCGTAGCAGGAGATCCTGCAGGCGGGATTTGCACCCATTTTTGTATGTAATGTATTTGTCAGAAGGGGACGTTCCTGTCAACACAACAGGATTGGCGAAGTGTTACACAGTTACACAGGTGTTGTCTCGCCTGTGTTCTGACGTACGTCTGATGGCAGAATAATGACTTGGGGCGCCTTTTAGTCTTCCTGTTCTGTTGACATTTATAGAGAACAGTAGCCTGGAAAAGCTTTTACAAGCTGTGTGAAAGGCTCAAGAGATACCCTGCTGTCAAAACAGGATATTTTTGCAACTGGGGTACGCTTTCACACAGCATTCCACAATAAATTACACAATATTTGTGAGGTTCTGTATGAAATACTTATCAGACACAACAGGCATTCTGTGAAGTACTGTATGAAATACTTATCAGACACAACAGGCATCCACTATTGTTGTCCTGGCTCTGTTACGGCTCTCATACTAACCTCCGATAGGGGAGAATTGTTAGGGTAACTCCTGCATTGAGATGCGCTTTCACACAGCCACACGCCATCTTGTAATGAGATACCGTAATGTATAAAATCCTTGACGGACAGCGGCAATATTTTTTTAAGATTCTTAAGTATCTTGCCTTTCTGGTATCCGCTATTTAAACAATCGTGGTCCTGGTTCGGAATACAGGAATACAGAATGACCAAAGCTAACCTGCAATAAAAATGTGTAAAAGGGGCTAGGGATCTCTTCAAATTGAGAGCTGTAACAGAAGATCAGGCGTTTTACACAGAACATACAGTAAAAAAACAGGATATCTGCCAGACTGTGCGCTTTCACACAGCCACACGCCATCTTGTAATGAGCAATATTTTTTAACATTCATAAGTATCTTGCCTTTCCGGTATCCGCTATTTAAACAATTGTGGTCCTGGCTCGGAATACAGGAATTCTGTATTCTCTTCAAATTGAGAGCCATAACAGAAGATATAATAAAGATATAACCTATAATAAAAAAAACTGGATATCTGCCAGACTGTGCGCTTTCACACAGCTTCCCTTGTTTCTGGTACGGCTCTGATGCTACCACACCAAAACCGGCTAATTATGGAGGACCGTTTATAGAGAAATAAAAAAGCCAGCTGCGTGAAAGGGGTTATGTTGAGTGTGTGGTGACCGTATTTGTTACTTATATGTGTGTGTGTGTATGTGACCTGAGTGAATGCATTCTTACTGAAATTTGTAATATTGTGGTCAAGCTGTGAAGTACTACCTCCCTCCAATATCCAATCCTCTATTTCACGTAGTCCACCTTCTCTTCTGTTCTGTCATGTTGTGTGCATGCATGGTCTTAAAGCCACACATGCAGAGAGCTGTCACACAGACTTTCCTGTTCTCATACATTCCTGCCTTACATGATTGCAGTGGGTGTGGTCTGACAGACTTTGGCTGCTGGCAGCCTAGGAAAAAAAAGATATATATATTTTTTTGTATTTTATTATTATTATAGTTGTTGGTCAGCCAAGAGACATGTTGTAAATGTAGCACACGTGTTGAAGTTCACTTTGGGCTCACTAAAGGTCAATTGAAGTATACTTTTTTTTGTGTTCTTTCCTGCTCTGACTTAAAAAGTCCAACAACGATAATGTTTACATCATACACTGGTACTATTTAATCTTAACGGTATTGAAATGTCTTATTATAGGACAAAGAAGTGAAGATGAGTTTAAAAAAAAAAAAAATAATAATAATGATCTCTGCTGTGGTGAAGATATGCACTGGGAGAGTGTAGTATGCTGTGTACAGTATTTAACGATTCCATTTGTAGTCTTTTTTTTCAAAAAAATAAACTTTATTTATGAATTTTGTGGCTGGAGTGTGTTAAAGTCAAGTCTGCTTGGACTGTTTCAACACACACACACACACACACACACACACACACACACACCCTGCTGTGTGTTATTGTGACTGGCCTCCATCCAGAGAGTGACTGACAATGGTGGACTGACAGGTGCACAGCTGCCTTGTCTTTCACTTCCTGGTTCCCGCCCTTCTTCACCACTACATGCACACAGGTTGGTGGTGTGTGTAGATGTACACAATAAAAGGTTGGGCACGCAGCCCAAAACCACATTGGAAATGGAATAAATCATCAGTAATATAAAACATGCACATGCAATTGATTTTTGTATTTTCATCATTATTGTTATATTGCTATATATATATATATATATATATATATATATATATATATATATATATATATATATATATATATATATATATATATATATATATATATATATATATATTTATATATATTATTATTAAAGCTGCCAAATGATTAAATCACTATTTGCTATACTATGTGTGACGTATGCACTGTATTTTATTGAAGAAAGACAGGACAAGAATTTCAAATTTTGAAAATTTAGCTCGGGTCACAAGACAAAATGTTTTTTTTCTTTAATATTTTTTTTCCAAAAATAAAAATTATATTTAAAATTTTAATTGTAATTTATTATTAATCATTTATTTATTTTTCAAGTTGTTTTGCATTTAAAAAATATACTTTACTTTAATTTATCAGTTTAATACAGTCATTATATTATAATTCAATTTTTGTATTAATTAATTTATTCATGTTTTTTTTACTTCAGTGAGAAATAATTATTACTAATATATAAATTTATTATAAATATTAGCATTATATACTGTACATAATATAGATAATCATTCTTTATGATTTATTCTCAAATACTCAAACAACAAATAGATATTTATTTTCAATAAAAACATCTATCAGTATTACTATTTGCAGATACTTTTTTGGCACCACGTGGAGGAATATGTGCAAGTAATTCCTTGTATTTGTTTAATTTTGTAATGTGTGTTGAGCAGTTAATATTTAACACTGCAGTGCAGCAGGCTGCCTCATTTGTAGTCAACTCAGAAAAGTATTATTGCCACGTTCAGTCCGCCCTCTAGCGGCCATGTGTTTTTATGAACACCATTAGGTTTTATTTGCAGAACAGACAGGGATTCAATGTGAAGCAGGCATACATGTGACAATCCAACAATATAAAGATATAGAAAGCTATCATATGAATATAAACTCTCATGTGCAAACATTCCAGCTTCACGAGTACGTGACGTGCAACACCTCAGGACGTTTTGTTGACACCTGCACAGACAAAAAAAACAACATTACCTTTTAATATACTCATGGTGCTCATTAGATGTAAAAATATACCTGTATGTGTGGATCAATGTTTTCTAGGTGAGGCCTAAAGGTTTCATCTCTGTAAGTGCCCTCCAATCCTAAACTCAAGAAAGAACATTATATCAGGCAATCTCCACATACAATACAAAGATGCCCCCTAGTGGCAACAGGAAAAAATGTAACCTCAATTCATAAGAGAAAATCCTTTCACATGTTCAAGGATACCATCTTTAACCCTGAGGGCAATGGCGGTATTTGAGCGGCTTGGACCGGCCATGCTGCCAATGTTTAATCGCACTTCTTTCTTTTCTGAGCGTTTTACGATGTCTAATTACAATTTTCACTTTCACTTTTCTTTACGTTTTGCAGAAAAAGTTAACCAAAAAAGAATGAAGATGTAATTTTCAGACAGAATTTATCATTTATGAACTATAAAATGTCTGAACACGAGCAAAGTGTGTAAATTTTTTTTTAAAGAAATACAAAAATATCAGTTTATTTTTGGCTCCTTTTCCAAAGAGAATAAAGTTGTAATATTACAAAAATGCAGCTGTAATTTCCCAAGAATAAAGTCACATTATTTTTTCAAGAAAAAAGTCAATAACAAATAAAAAAAACATGTTTTTTTAGGTTAAAATTTATTAGAATATACAAAATTGAATACAGTATTATTTTGTGTGTGAGGTGAGGTACCGTAAGAAAAAAGAGAATTGAAAAAAAGAGAATAAATTATTTAAAAAAAAAATTATGCTATTTTCGAGCATACTTAAATGCATCAAATTGTACTTCTGCATAAGAATATCCCCTTATTGATTTTCTTAGCATTTCTGTTTATCTAGACCACACATACATGCACAATAAAGATATTATTATGGTTTTCGGAGTGTCCATGAATGCATCTCTATAGTGTTGTCTATAGTGACAATGAGGAAGTGTCATTCCAAGGAGAACTAAAGGTGTGTTTGTGATTAGCGATACATACAGTATATGGTATTGGAATTGCTGTTAATGTTCAGGTCAGAATAAAGTTATGAAAGAAAGTCTATGACACTACAAGACTATTAGGAGTGGCTTGAATGTTAATGTAATCAATGAAATAAATGAATTATCGACGTTAAGAAGGTATATTTTTGACACACCTAATGTCGTTGTTTGGAACGGTCCATCATGTCTTGTAAGAGGTGGAGTACCTGTGTCTGTGAAGTCAAAGTAATCTTCTTCAAAATCTAAGTATCCGGTAAAATGACTTCTATACCTAAAAAAACACAAAAAAATTATTTATTTTATTTATATTTTTATGACATCTGCTGAGTAAAAGCCAGTTTTTGACTAACTCACCAGGGACTCGAATGTTTTCTTTTGACCAGGAAGACAGCAAGAAGGACAATCAGGACAAGCAGCAGCGCCCCCGCTAGCGACCCAAACACAGCTCCATAGAAGCCAGGACCCCAACGGACCAGCTGGCATTGCTGACCGTAGTACTGCCTGATGTTCGACTCATAGCACCTGTGAGAACAAAATGCAAGGTGAGGCAATTATTTGTGTCCAGTAGAGTGGAGGCCACTAGTTGACCACCAGGCCTTTTTATTTGAGGCACAGCATCAATTCAAGAGGAGGCAGGTATCTCAGGTGTCACCTTTTATATCTTAAGTGGGCGTTTATTAGATCCGGGGTCATTATCCAAGACTGGCATTTGTGCATGACACATTGGTATCTTTTTATTATTAAAGTCAAGACTATTATATGAAGTGAGGCATTTATTCAACCACTAGAATAAATGCCTCAAATCATATACTGTAAGAAGACACCTGGTGATTTATTGTGTCTTGGTAATTATTAGAGTGGAGGCCTCTCTGTGGGATTGATACACCAGTCGTTTAACTGTGGCACGGCATTTATTAGTGGGCAAATCAATATGACAAACCACCAGGTGTTTAATTGGGTGGTGAGTTAGTTGTTTAAGTTGACACAGAAGGCAGCAATTATGTGTCTCCTGGAGTGGAGAACACTATTTGAGGTGAGGTGTTTATTTGTATGAGTGGATGACACACCCAGTGAGTAATTAAGGCCTGGCACGGCACCTATTGTAGGTTAGGGAGGTACTTATTTGAGGTGAGGCCTTTATTTGTTTAAGGGATTGACAGATCAGGCAATTCATTGTGGAGGCCACCATCTGAGATGTGTGGCGTTTATTTGTTGATGTAAACAATGTACTACGCCTTTAATGGAGGCAGGGGTTGGGAAACTTTTTGTCTCAGACAGCCTGTGATGGGTATAACGGCGTTACTTATTTCATTCATTCATTCATTTTCTACCGCTTTTCCTCACGAGGGTCGCGGGGGGTTCTGGAGCCTATCCACAGCTAGTATAGGCTCCAGCAACCCCGCGACCCTCGTGAAGATAAGTGGCATAGAAAGTGAAAAATGTGTTATTTATAGGGAATGGATAATGACAAAAAATCAGAGGTTGTCCAGCGTCCGGAATCTGAGACTTCCAATTTCAGTGACTTCCAATTTCAGCCAATCACAGGGCACATATAGACAAACAACCATTCACACTCACATTCATACCTATGGACAATTTGGAGTCACTAATTAACCTAGCATGTTTTTGGAATGTGGGAGGAAAAACCACGCATGCACGGGGAGAACATGCAAACTCCACACAGAGATCGCAGAGGGTGGGATCGAACTTGGGTCTCCTAGCTGTGAGGTCTGCACGCTAACCACCGCCGTGCAGCCTGGCAAGAACACAGCGTTTGCCAAATGGAAGTACAGACACTAACTCAGTTAGTAAGTTAGTTTTTTGGAGAAGTAACTAGTAACTATAATTACTTCTTTAAAGTAACATGCCCAACACTGCAGTCAGCCATGACAGCCACATATTTTCACATTTTTGTAACACTGAATACAACTGAAAACCTGCAAGATCATTATCTGAGGTGAGGCATTTATACCAGTGGACAACATACAGTACTAGAACAGAAACCACTACTGACGATTAATTGAGGCTTGGTGTAAATAACTGGAGGTCCCTACCACAGGTTTTTATTTCTATCGATGAAGTGTTTAATTGAGGTCAGGCATATATTCGAGCGGAGGCCACCACTGATACATCTGTCAATGGACTGTGCCCAGTGAGTGTGTTCGGTACTACCTGCAAAGGGGTCCTCTGTGGATATCATTAAGGCATTCCCCGTGGGAACTGCAGTAGTCGGTTGAGGTCTTGCATGGTCCAACACACTGCCACTGACCTTCCACGACCTCAGCGGAGTAATTAGCAAATGCTGAGCAGCTAACAAAAGGCTGCATGTCCGTGATGTCTGATGGATAAATACAGTATATAGGTTATATTAATAAAATAATAATAAAATAATAATAATACTACTGAAAGTAAACTTACTGTTGATCTCAGGTGGCCCGGAGACAACCTGCTCCAACTGCACGCTTGCACCACCGAAGGCCTGAGATATCTGAGCGATGTTCTCATCCAGGATTTGGGTCAAGGTACCATTTAAGTGAATGTTGAGCCACTGTATTTGGGTTTGGTTGTTCTGATAGGAGTACGCCGCTCGACTTGTGGCGGCCACACCATGCAGTCTACGGCAGAGGGACAGGAAATGAAGGTGCATTGATTGAAACAGGAAGTAACTTGCAGGAGTAAACCTACGACAACGTTATGACTTCCTTTCCGGCTTTGTTGGTCTTTATGAATGTGTTGACCAACTGTAGTGCGATGTTCTGATAGAGCCCCCTCGCTCGTCTTGCTGCAATAATACTTCCTGGTCTGTAGCAGACAAAGACAAAGCTGATAAAAACAGGAAGTAACTTGTATGATTTCATGAGAATACAATACTTACAATAACTCCAACACTTCTACTTTTTCAAAACCTTGGGGGTCGGCTTCTTTGCATAGGACTTCAAGCTGAAAGAGAACAATATTAAGTACAAATCATCCATCATTCATTTTCAATGCGGAGGGTGTGCTGGAGCCTATCCCAGCCGAGAGGTGGCGTACACCTTGGACTGGATCCTACAGATCAATTAAAAAAAATTAACAATAATTTAATAAAAATATAATTCATTAGTTAATTCATTAACTTAATAAATACACAAAAATACGGTATTAGTTATACATAATAACCAATACAAATACAATAATATATATAATATATAATTATGTAATATGTTGGTTTCCATCAACATGAAATGGTTAGATTAGATGGTCAATTGTTAAATTCTATTAAAATTCTACATTTTAATGTAAAATGATATTCCTAAAACTATTTTAAAATCAATGATTAATTTATAAAATTATATATATAGTATATTGTATATAGTATATATATAGTATATATAGTAATTGTAATAGTATATATTTATATATAGTTTATATATAATATAATTATATTATATTATATATATAATATAATATATATATAATATATATTTAATTAAGTTAATAGTTTTAGAATATCATTTTACATTAAAATGTATAATCTTAATAGAATTTAACAATTGACCTTCTAAACATTTCATGTTGATGGAAACATATTACATAATTTAATCCACAAAATAATTATAATTAATAATTTGAAATAATTCCACTGCTATTTAAATGTTTGTATATTATTATAAATGTTAAATGCATTTTTCAAACCCACATATATGCTTTACTTAAGACCAAACTCAATAATACAGTAAAAGTAAAGTAAAAAATAAATTAACAAGTTTTAATTTATTAGCACATTTTTTTTACAATTTATTTATTTAACATTTTTCCAAAAGTGGCTGCCAATTCACATTCACACACCAGTATGGGTAGCACTGGAGGAAACGTGGGTGAAAGGTCAACAAAAATGAGGAAATGAGGATTGTACCGCCAACCTTCCAGTTCTACCTCCTGAGTCACCATTTCATTTAATTGAAAAAAGTATACAGTAATACAATAAAATGTATTTAAAATAATGTGAGCATTCCCTAGAATGAGCATATGAAGACAAATAAATATGTACTGTACCTCCTTTATTAATTTCCTGATGAAATCTAATGATTGTGGTGATACCAAATCATAATAATCATCCAGAAAGGTGATCTTGATGTCCAAAGTAATATTTGCTTTTCGAGTGGGTATGGCGCCAGTATCTGTATGGGGAAACGAGTACTGTATTATACACTCCTGATCGAAATTTGAAAACCTTTTGGAAAAATGAATTTTGGTCTTACCAATATCAGGAGATGTGTAGTTTTGTCCATAGGAGCAGGTGTCTCCATAGGTGCTATTTGAACAAACACAGTGGCAGCGACCAAGCTCCTCACTGAACGTACACTTCCTGCCTGCTGCACACTGACAGTCCTCTTCTGTACACTGAGGTTTTGTAGTAGCACTTGTTTGGTCGCTTGTTGCTGTTGATTGTGTCAAACGTGTTGTGCTAGCAGTTAATGAAGAATGTGTATGGTCTGCAGCTGTCGATGCAGCTGGACCAGATGTTTGTGTCTGGAAGTCAACTGTGGAAATAGAAACACTTGGAGAGCCAGGCGATTGTTTTGACTCTGTGGATAATCTTGGACTGGTTGGTGGAACTGTGATGGTGGTTGGGAATTGAGTTGACAGCGTCTGTCGGTATGTTACAGAAGGAGATTCACTCGTTTGGGTCGTAGTAAATGCAGAATTAAATACTGACGATGGATTAGATGTGGTGTCTGTTGAGGCAGAAGTGTAACGAATTACTGTTGTTTGCTTGGACGTTGCTGTTGAGGGCTGTGGGGTTTCTTTTGTGGGGAATGTTTCTGATAACGTGTTTGATTCAGTTGATTTGGTGGGTGTGTTTGTTGGAACAGACATAGTCTGTGGTTCGGACGAAGACGACCATGCAGTCGGTGTTTCTTGATTAGTTGGTTGTGTTTGAGTTGATAGAGTCTCAGCACTATTTTGTGTTGATCCTCGGATTATCACTGTTGTTTTAGATGTAAACTGTGGTTGTGAAGGTGAAGACATACCCGTTGTTGATGGTTCAGTACTAATGAGAGAGGGTTGGGTTGTTTCCAGATTGGTTGGTACCGTTGTGTCTGTCTTATGTACAGGAGACGTATCCATGAACCCAGTGGTTTTTGGAGGCAAAGGTGATGATACTCCAGTATGTGTGGAAGGGCTGAATGTTGCTGTGGAGTAATCATTGTCGGTAGTTTGCATGATTCCCTTTGTGGTGGATGTTTCCGGTGATGTGTTTGAGTCAGTTGATTCTGTGGCCATGACTGTTGTTGTAGGCAAAGTCTGTGGCTCTGGGGAGGAATAAAATTCATCTGTGGATGGTTGTTGACTGGTTTGTTTAGTTTGGCTTGATTTTGTATTCAAACTTGATGACTGTGTGCTGTATTCATTAGCAGTAGATCCGATAAACGTCACCGTTGCTTCAGATGTAAACTGTGGTTGTGAAGGTGAAGACATACCCGTTGTTGATGGTTCACTGCTGATGAGAGAGGGTTGGGATGTTTCCAGATTGGTTGGTAACGTTGTGTCTGTCTTATGTACAGGAGACGTATCCATGAACCCAGTGGTTTTTGGAGGCAAAGGTGATGATACTCCAGTATGTGTGGAAGAGCTGAATGTTGCTGTGGAGTAATCATTGTCGGTAGTTTGCATGATTCCCTTTGTGGTGGACGTTTTTGGTGATTGGTTTGAATCAGTTGATTCTGTGGCCATGACTGTTGTTGTAGGCAAAGTCTGTGGTTCTGAAGGGGAGAACATTTCATCTGTTGATGGTTCCTGACTAGTTGTTTGAGGTTGGTTTGACTTTGTATTCAAACTTGAGGAATGTGTGCTGTATTCATTAGCAGTAGATCCTATCAACGTCACTATTGCTTCAGTTGTAAACTGTGGTTGTGAAGGTGAAGACATACCCGTTGTTGATGGTTCAGTACTAATGAGAGAGGGTTGGGTTGTTTCCAGATTGGTTGGGGACGTTGTGTCTGTCTTATGTACAGGAGACGTATCCATGAACCCAGTGGTTTTTGGAGGCAAAGGTGATGATACTCCAGTATGTGTGGAAGAGCTGAATGTTGCTGTGGAGTACTCATTGTCGGTAGTTTGCATGATTCCCTTTGTGGTGGACGTTTCCGGTGATTTATTTGAGTCAGTTGATTCTGTGGCCATGACTGTTGTTGTAGGCAAAGTCTGTGGCTCTGAAGAGGAGGACATTTCACCTGTTGATGGTTGTTGACTGGTTTGTTTAGTTTGGCTTGACTTTGTAATCAAACTTGATGACTGTGTGCTGTATTCATTAGCAGTAGATCCTATAAACGTCACCGTTGCTTCAGATGTAAACTGTGGTTGTGAAGGTGAAGACATACCCGTTGTTGATGGTTCAGTACTAATGAAAGAGGGTTGGGTTGTTTCCAGATTGGTTGGTAACGTTGTGTCTGTCTTATGTACAGGAGACGTATCCATGAACCCAGTGGTTTTTGGAGGCAAAGGTGATGATACTCCAGTATGTGTGGAAGAGCTGAATGTTGCTGTGGAGTAGTCATTGTTGGTAGTTTGCATGATTCCATTTGTGGTGGACGTTTCCGATGATTTAATTGAGTCAGTTAATTCTGTGGCCATGACTGTTGTTGTAGGCAAAGTCTGTGGTTCTGAAGAGGAGGACATTTCACCTGTTGATGGTTCCTGACTAGTTGTTTGAGGTTGAATTGACTTTGTATGCAAACTTGATGACTGTGTGCTGTATTCATTAGCAGTAGATCTGATCAACGTCACTGTTGCTTCAGATGTAAACTGTGGTTGTGAAGGTGAAGACATACCCGTTATTGATGGTTCAGTGCTGGTGAGAGAGGGTTGGGTTGTTTCCAGATTGGATGGTAACGTTGTGTCTGTCTTATGTACAGGAGACGTATCCATGAACCCAGTGGTTTTTGGAGGCAAAGGTGATGATACTCCAGTATGTGTGGAAGAGCTGAATGTTGCTGTTTCCATGATTCCCTTTGTGGTGGACGTTTCCGGTGATGTGTTTGAGTCAGTTGATTCTGTGGCCATGACTGTTGTCTGTGGTTCTGAAGAGGAGGGCATTTTGCCTGTTGAAGGTCCTTGACTAGTTGGTTTGATGTGACTTGACTTAGTATTTAAACTTGAGGATTGTGTGCTGTATTCATTAGCAGTAGATCCTGTAAACGTCATGGTTGCTTCAGATGTAAACTGTGGTTGTGAAGGTGAAGACATACCCGTTGTTGATGGTTCAGTATGATTGGGAGAAGTTGGGGTTGTTTCCAGATTGGTTGGTAACGTTGTGTCTCTCTTATGTACAGGAGACGTATCCATGAACCCAGTGGTTTTTTGAGGCAAAAATGATGATACTCCAGTATGTGTGGAAGAGCTGAATGTTGCTGTTTCCATGATTCCCTTTGTGGTGGACGTTTCCGGTGATGTGTTTGAGTCAGTTGATTCTGTGGCCATGACTGTTGTTGTAGGCAAAGTCTGTGGCTCTGGGGAGGAGGACATTTCACCTGTTGATGGTTGTTGACTGGTTTGTTTAGTTTGGCTTGACTTTGTATTCAAACTTGAGGAATGTGTGCTGTATTCATTAGCAGTAGATCCTACAAACGTCACCGTTGCTTCAGATGTAAACTGTGGTTGTGAAGGTGAAGACATACCCGTTGTTGATGGTTCAGTACTATTGAGAGAAGGTTCAGTTGTTTCCAGATTGGTTGGTAACGTTGTGTCCGTCTTATGTACAGGAGACGTATCCATGAACCCAGTGGTTTTTGGAGGCAAAGGTGATGATACTCCAGTATGTGTGGAAGAGCTGAATGTTGCTGTGGAATAATCATTGTCGGTAGTTTGCATGATTCCTTTTGTGGTGGACGTTTTCGGTGAATTGTTTGAGTCAATTGATTCTGTGGCCATGACTGTTGATGTCGGCAAAGTCTGTGGCTCTGAAGAGGAGGACATTTCACCTGTTGATGGTTCCTGACTAGTTGGTTGAGGTTGATTTGACTTTGTATTCAAACTTGATGACTGTGTGTTGTATTCATTAGCAGTAGATCCTGTATACGTCATGGTTGCTTCAGATGTAAACAGTGGTTGTGTAGGTGAAGACATACCCGTTGTTGATGATTCAGTGCTGGTGAGAGAGGGTTGGGTTGTTTCCAGATTGGTTGGTAACGTTGTGTCCGTCTTATGTACAGGAGACGTATCCATGAACCCAGTGGTTTTTGGAGGCAAAGGTGATGATACTCCAGTATGTGTGGAAGAGCTGAATGTTGCTGTGGAGTAATCAATGTCGGTAGTTTGCGAGATTCCCTTTGTGGTGGATGTTTCCGGCGATATGTTTGAGTCGGTTGATTCTGTGGCCATGACTGTTGTTGTAGGCAAAGTCTGTGGCTCTGAAGAGGACATTTCACCTGTTGATGGTTCCTGACTAGTTGGTTGAGGTTGACTTGACTTTGTATTCCAACTTGAGGACTGTGTACTGTATTCATTAGCAGTAGATCCTTTCAATGTCACCGTTGCTTCAGATGTAACCTGTGGTTGTGAAGGTGAAGACATACCCGTTGTTGATGGTTCAGTGCTGGTGAGAGAGGGTTGGGTTGTTTCCAGATTGGTTGGTAACGTTGTGTCTGTCTTATGTACAGGAGACGTATCCATGAACCCAGTGGTTTCTGGAGGCAAAGGTGATGATAGTCCAGTATGTGTGGAAGGGCTGAATGTTGCTGTTTGCATGATTGCCTTTGTGGTGGACGTTTCCGGTGATGTGTTTGAGTCAGTTGATTCTGTGGCTATGACTGTTGTCTGTGGTTCTGAAGAGGAGGGCATTTTGCCTGTTGAAGGTCCTTGACTAGTTGGTTTGATGTGACTTGACTTAGTATTCAAACTTGAGGATTGTGTGCTGTATCCGTTAGCAGTAGATCCTGTAAACGTCATGGTTGCTTCAGATGTAAACTGTGGTGGTGAAGGTGAAGACATACCCGTTGTTGATGGTTCAGTATGATTGGGAGAAGGTGGGGTTGTTTCCAGATTGGTTGGTAACGTTGTGTCTGTCTTATGTACAGGAGACGTATCCATGAACCCAGTGGTTTTTGGAGGCAAAGGTGATGATACTCCAGTATGTGTGGAAGAGCTGAATGTTGTTGTGGAGTAATCATTGTCGGTAGTTTGCATGATTCCTTTTGTGGTGGACGTTTCCGGTGATTTGTTTGAGTCAGTTGATTCTGTGGCCATGACTGTTGTTGTAGGCAAAGTCTGTGGGTCTGAAGAGGAGGACATTTCACCTGTTGATGGTTCCTGACTAGTTGGTTTGGGTTGACTTGGCTTTGTATTCAAACTTGTTGACTGTGTGCTGTATTCATTAGCAGTAGATCCTATCAACGTTGATTTTGCATCAGATGTAAACTGTGGTTGTGAAGGTGAAGACATATCCGTTGTTGATGGTTCAGTGCTGGTGAGCGAGGGTAGGGTTGTTTCCAGATTGGTTGGTAACGTTGTGTCTGTCTTATGTACAGGAAACGTATCCATGAACCCAGTGGTTTTTGGAGGCAAAGGTGATGATACTCCAGTATGTGTGGAAGAGCTGAATGTTGTTGTGGAGTAATCATTGTCGGTAGTTTGCATGATTCCTTTTGTGGTGGACGTTTCCGGTGATTTGTTTGAGTCAGTTGATTCTGTGGCCATGACTGTTGTTGTAGGCAAAGTCTGTGGGTCTGAAGAGGAGGACATTTCACCTGTTGATGGTTCCTGACTAGTTGGTTTGGGTTGACTTGGCTTTGTATTCAAACTTGTTGACTGTGTGCTGTATTCATTAGCAGTAGATCCTATCAACGTTGATTTTGCATCAGATGTAAACTGTGGTTGTGAAGGTGAAGACATATCCGTTGTTGATGGTTCAGTGCTGGTGAGCGAGGGTAGGGTTGTTTCCAGATTGGTTGGTAACGTTGTGTCTGTCTTATGTACAGGAGACGTATCCATGAACCCAGTGGTTTTTGGAGGCAAAGGTGATGATACTCCAGTATGTGTGGAAGAGCTGAATGTTGTTGTGGAGTAATCATTGTCGGTAGTTTGCATGATTCCTTTTGTGGTGGACGTTTCCGGTGATTTGTTTGAGTCAGTTGATTCTGTGGCCATGACTGTTGTTGTAGGCAAAGTCTGTGGGTCTGAAGAGGAGGACATTTCACCTGTTGATGGTTCCTGACTAGTTGGTTTGGGTTGACTTGGCTTTGTATTCAAACTTGTTGACTGTGTGCTGTATTCATTAGCAGTAGATCCTATCAACATTGATTTTGCATCAGATGTAAACTGTGGTTGTGAAGGTGAAGACATATCCGTTGTTGATGGTTCAGTGCTGGTGAGCGAGGGTAGGGTTGTTTCCAGATTGGTTGGTAACGTTGTGTCTGTCTTATGTACAGGAGACGTATCCATGAACCCAGTGGTTTTTGGAGGCAAAGGTGATGATACTCCAGTATGTGTGGAAGAGCTGAATGTTGCTGTGGAGTAATCATCGTCGGTAGTTTGCATGATTCCCTTTGTGGTGGATGTTTCCGGTGATGTGTTTGAGTCGGTTTTATCCGTGGCCATGACTGTTGTTGTAGACAAAGTCTGTGGCTCTGGGGAAGAAGACAATTCATCTGTGGATGGTTGTTTAGTTTGTTTAGTTTGGCTTGACTTTGTATTCAAACTTGAGGAATGTGTGCTGTATTCATTAGCAGTAGATCCTATCAACGTCACTGTTGCTTCAGATGTAAACTGTGGTTGTGAAGGTGAAGACATACCCGTTGTTGATGGTTCAGTACTAATGAGAGAGGGTTGGGTTGTTTCCAGATTGGTTGGTAACGTTGTGTCTGTCTTATGTACAGGAGATGTATCCATGAACCCAGTGGTTTTTGGAGGCAAAGGTGATGATACTCCAGTATGTGTGGAAGAGCTGAATGTTGCTGTGGAGTAATCATTGTCGGTAGTTTGCATGATTCCCTTTGTGGTGGACGTTTCTGGTGATTTGTTTGAGTCTGGTAACTCGGTGGCCATGACTGTTGTTGTAGGCAAAGTCTGTGTCTCTGAAGAGGAGGACATTTCACCTGTTGATGGTTCTTGACTAGTTGGTTTGGGTTGACTTGACTTTGTATTCAAACTTGAAGATTGTGTGCTGTATTCATTAGCAGTAGATCCTGTATAGGTCATGGTTGCTTCAGATGTAAACTGTGGTTGTGAAGGTGAAGACATACCCGTTGTTGATGGTTCAGTGCTGGTGAGAGAGGGTTGGGTTGTTTCCAGATTGGTTGGTAACGTTGTGTCTGTCTTATGTACAGGAGACGTATCCATGAACCCAGTGGTTTTTGGAGGCAAAGGTAATGATACTCCAGTATGTGTGGAAGAGCTGAATGTTGCTGTCGAGTAATCATTGTCGGTAGTTTTCAAGATTCCCTTTGTGGTGGACGTTTCCGGTGATGTGTTTGAGTCAGTCGATTCTGTGGCCATGACTGTTGTTGTAGGCAAAGTCTGTGGCTCTGGGGAGGAATAAAATTCATCTGTGGATGGTTGTTGACTGGTTTGTTTAGTTTGGCTTGACTTTGTATTCAAACTTGATGACTGTGTGCTGTATTCATTAGCAGTAGATCCGATAAACGTCACCGTTGCTTCAGATGTAAACTGTGGTTGTGAAGGTGAAGACATATCTGTTGTTGATGGTTCACTGCTGGTGAGAGAGGGTTGGGTTGTTTCCAAATTGGTTGGTAACGTTGTGTCCGTCTTATGAACAGGAGACGTATCCATGAACCCAGTGGTTTTTGGAGGCAAAGGTGATGATACTCCAGTATGTGTGGAAGAGCTGAATGTTGCTGTGGAGTAGTCATTGTTGGTAGTTTGCATGATTCCATTTGTGGTGGACGTTTCCGATGATTTAATTGAGTCAGTTAATTCTGTGGCCATGCCTGTTGTTGTAGGCAAAGTCTGTGGTTCTGAAGAGGAGGACATTTCACCTGTTGATGGTTCCTGACTAGTTGTTTGAGGTTGAATTGACTTTGTATGCAAACTTGATGACTGTGTGCTGTATTCATTAGCAGTAGATCTGATCAACGTCACTGTTGCTTCAGATGTAAACTGTGGTTGTGAAGGTGAAGACATACCCGTTATTGATGGTTCAGTGCTGGTGAGAGAGGGTTGGGTTGTTTGAAGACTGGTTGGTAACATAGTGTCTGTCTTATGTACAGGAGACGTATCCATGAACCCAGTGGTTTTTGGAGGCAAAGGTGATGATACTCCAGTATGTGTGGAAGAGCTGAATGTTGCTGTGGAGTAATCATTGTTGGTAGTTTTCATGATTCCATTTGTGGTGGACGTTTCCGGTGATTTATTTGACTCAGCTGATTCTGTGGCCATGACTGTTGTTGTAGGCAAAGTCTGTGGATCTGAAGGGGAGGACGTTTCACCTGTTGATGGTTCTTGACTAGTTGGTTTGGGATGACTTGACTTTGTATTCAAACTTGATGACTGTGTGCTGTATTCATTAGCAGTAGATCCTATAAACGTCATCGTGGCTTCAGATGTCAACTGTGGTTGTGAAGTTGTTGTCAATGGTTCAGTACTAATGAGAGAGGGTTGGGTTGTTTCCAGATTGGTTGGTAATGTTGTGTCTGTCTTATGAACAGGAGACGTATCCATGAACCCAGTGGTTTTTGGAGGCAAAGGTGATGATACTCCAGTATGTGTGGAAGAGCTGAATGTTGCTGTGGAGTAATTGTCGGTAGTTTGCACGATTCCCTTTGTGGTGGACGTTCCCGGGGATATGTTTGAGTCAGTTGATTCTGTGGCCATGACTGTTGTTGTAGGCAAAGTCTGTGGCTCTGAAGAGGACATTTCACCTGTTGATGTTTTTTTACTAGTTGGTTTGGGTTGACTTGATTTTGTATTCAAACTTGAGGATTGTGTGCTGTATTCATTAGCAGTAGATCCTACAAATGTCACTGTTGATGGTTCCAGACTAGTTGGTTTAGGTTGATTTGACTTTGTATTCAATCCTGATGACTGTGTGCTGTATTCATTAGCAGTAGATCTTATAAACGTGACTGTTGCTTCAGATGTAAACTGTGGTTGTGAAGGTGACGACTTATCTGTTGTTGATGCTTCAGTACTGGTGAGTGAGGGTTGGGTTGTTTCCAGATTGGTTGGTAACGTTGTGTCTGTCTTATGTACAGGAGACGTATCCATGAACCCAGTGGTTTTTGGAGGCAAAGGTGATGATACTCCAGTATGTGTGGAAGGGCTGAATGTTGCTGTGGAGTAATCATTGTTGGTAGTTTGCATGATTCCCATTGTGGTGGACGTTTCTGGTGATTGGTTTGAGTCAGTTGAGTCTGTGGCCATGACTGTTGTTGTAGGCAAAGTCTGTGGCTCTGAAGAGGACATTTCACCTGTTGATGTTTTTTTACTAGTTGGTTTGGGTTGACTTGATTTTGTATTCAAACTTGAGGATTGTGTGCTGTATTCATTAGCAGTAGATCCTACAAATGTCACCGTTGCTTCAGATGTAAACTGTGGTTGTGAAGGTGAAGACATATCCGTTGTTGATGGTACAGTGCTGGTGAGAGAGGGTTGGGTTGTTTGAAGACTGGTTGGAAACATTGTGTCTGTCTTATGTACAGAAGACGTATCCATTAACCCAGTGGTTTTTGGAGGCAAAGGTGATGATACTCCAGTATGTGTGGAAGAGCTGAACGTTGCTGTGGAGTAATCATTGTCGGTAGTTTGCATGATTCCCTTCGTGGTGGACATTTCTGGTAATTTATTCGAGTCAGTTGATTCTGTGGCCATGACTGTTGTTGTAGGCAAAGTCTGTGGTTCTGAAGAGGAGGACATTTCACCTGTTGATGGTTCCTGACTAGTTGGTTGAGGTTGACTTGACTTTGTATTCACACTTGATGACTGTGTGTTGTATTCATTAGCAGTAGATCCTGTAAACGTCATGGTTGCTTCAGATGTAAACTGAGGTTGTGTAGGTGAAGACATACCCGTTGTTGATGATTCAGTGCTGGTGAGAGAGGGTTGGATTGTTTCCAGATTGGTTGGTAACGTTGTGTCCGTCTTATGTACAGGAGACGTATCCATGAACCCAGTGGTTTTTGGAGGCAAAGGTGATGATACTCCAGTATGTGTGGAAGAGCTGAATGTTGCTGTGGAGTAATCATTGTCGGTAGTTTGCATGATTCCTTTTGTGGTGGACGTTTTCGGTGAATTGTTTGAGTCAATTGATTCTGTGGCCATGACTGTTGATGTCGGCAAAGTCTGTGGCTCTGAAGAGGAGGACATTTCACCTGTTAATGGTTCCTGACTAGTTGGTTGAGGTTGACTTGACTTTGTATTCAAACTTGATGACTGTGTGTTGTATTCATTAGCAGTAGATCCTGTAAACGTCACCGTTGCTTCAGATGTAAACTGTGGTTGTGTAGGTGAAGACATACCCGTTGTTGATGATTCAGTGCTGGTGAGAGAGGGTTGGGTTGTTTCCAGATTGGTTGGTAATGTTGTGTCTGTCTTATGTACAGGAGACGTATCCATGAACCCAGTGGTTTCTGGAGGCAAAGGTGATGATACTCCAGTATGTGTGGAAGGGCTGAATGTTGCTGTTTGCATGATTGCCTTTGTGGTGGACGTTTCCCGTGATGTGTTTGAGTCAGTTGATTCTGTGGCTATGACTGTTGTCTGTGGTTCTGAAGAGGAGGGCATTTTGCCTGTTGAAGGTCCTTGACTAGTTGGTTTGATGTGACTTGACTTAGTATTCAAACTTGAGGATTGTGTGCTGTATCCGTTAGCAGTAGATCCTGTAAACGTCATGGTTGCTTCAGATGTAAACTGTGGTGGTGAAGGTGAAGACATATCCGTTGTTGATGGTTCAATATGATTGGGAGAAGGTGGCGTTGTTTCCAGATTGGTTGGTAACGTTGTGTCTGTCTTATGTACAGGAGACGTATCCATGAACCCAGTGGTTTTTGGAGGCAAAGGTGATGATACTCCAGTATGTGTGGAAGAGCTGAATATTGCTGTGGAGTAATCATTGTCGGTAGTTTGCATGATTCCCTTCGTGGTAGACGTTTCTGGTAATTTATTTGAGTCGGTTGATTCTGTGGCCATGACTGTTGTTGTAGGCAAAGTATGTGGCTCTGGGGAGGAAGAAAATTCATCTGTGGATGGTTGTTGACTGGTTTGTTTAGTTTGGCTAGACATTGTATTCAAACTTGAGGAATGTGTGCTGTATTCATTAACAGTAGATCCTATCAACGTCGATTTGGCTTCAGATGTAAACTGTGGTTGTGAAGGTGAAGACATACCCGTTGTTGATGGTTCAGTACTAATGAAAGAGGGTTGGGTTGTTTCCAGATTGGTTGGTAACGTTGTGTCCGTCTTATGTACAGGAGACGTTTCCATGAACCCAGTGGTTTTTGGAGGCAAAGGTGATGATACTCCAGTATGTGTGGAAGAGCTGAATGTTGCTGTGGAGTAATCATTGTCGGTAGTTTGCATGATTCCCTTTGTGGTGGATGTTTCCGGTGATGTGTTTGAGTTGGTTGATTCTGTGGCCATGACTGTTGTTGTAGGCAAAGTCTGTGGCTCTGAAGAGGAGGACATTTCACCTGTTGATGGTTCTTGACTGGTTGGTATGGGTTGACTTGACTTTGTATTTAAACTTGAGGAATGTGTGCTGTATTCATTAGCAGTAGATCTTATGAACGTCACTATTGCTTCAGATGTAAACTGTGGTTGTGAAGGTGAAGACATACCCGTTGTTGATGGTTCAGTACTAATGAGAGAGGGTTGGGTTGTTTCCAGATTGGTTGGTAACGTTGTGTCTGTCTTATGTACAGGAGACGTATCCATGAACCCAGTGTTTTTTGGAGGCAGAGGTGATGATACTCCAGTATGTGTGGAAGAGCTGAATGTTGCTGTGGAGTAATCATTGTTGGTTGTTTGCAGGATTCCATTTGTGGTGGACGTTTCCGGTGATTTGTTTGAGTCAGTTGATTCTGTGGCCATGACTGTTGTTTCAGGCAAAGTCTGTGGCTCTGAAGAGGAAGAAAATTCACCTGTGGATGGTTGTTTACTAGTTTGTTTAGTTTGGCTTGATTTTGTATTCAAACTTGTGTATTCCTACATATTTAAAGTATTAAAACCTTCATGTCCTTTTCAGCAACATAAGTAGTGAATGAAGCACACTTATATACATCATCAGTGTGTAACCAGATAACAAAGTTCTACATTACTCTATATTTCTCCCCATTGTTTATATGACGTCTTGGTCACGTGGTACGGCACGACCAATCGCGGCTAACCGGCTAAATATGGCATCGCAAGTAGGTTTTTTATGGCAGTGGGGAAATGACACGAGTGAGCGACAGGAGCCGCCTACCGTGAATCGGGTGGACAAAAAAAACCTATACATGTCGCGGTAGACTTCGAAATTGGTCAGGTTCCTTGATGGAAGTGAGCTACCATTACAGGACTAGTGTCACGGATTGAAGTCCGCAGCGAGATTCCTCCACACCACTACTGCCGGCTGGTAGGTTTGTTTTAAGCCCCACAAACTTTTCCTCATGTAACACCTCCCACCACAATTGTATACTTGCATTATCACTACCCCTTGAAAAGTTCCACTTTATAAAAGACGATCATAAACCCAGACGGTAATATATTGTGTGCTGTAGTAACCAATCCTATTAGCATCACATGAACTCGCCGAACTGTTGAATGGCCATTTATTAGTTTGTTTGTTTTTAGTTTCCCTAGATATTATTTCCAAAATTTTACAAAATAATTGGACACACTGTTGTTGGTCTGTATATAATATATCGTATAATATATCCATTGCTGGTGAGTGTCCCAATTGATGCAAGTGCACACAAAAAGATGCTAGTTTGAAGTTGCTAACATGACATGACACATAATGCACCCCTATAGTTGCCTTTTCAGGTTGGGACAGAATTCTATGTCTCCTTTTTACTTTCCGATAGTCTGCAAATATTTACAACTTTATACAACTTTGGTTGTTTCAATAAATTAACTGTTGATTTGTCACTTGTCATTTAGAATAGCATCCGCATCTGTCGAATAGGAACGTTACACATATCCCAGCATGCTTTGCTGTAGTTAAAATGATGTTGTTTGACTGTCTTAAGCCTCTTTAAGATGTTATTTTGTCCAGACAGGATGTAATATTTTAAGTGCTGTCATTGTTAGTCATTTACAGTTAAATTATTTTGTCTGAATCTGGCAGCCTTATTAAGAATGGTTGTGAATTTCATGTTTCCACTTGTCAAATTAAAATGGCAGACAAGTAATGCCGTGGTTGGCATTCGAGGATTAATCGGCATAGGAAATGGATGGATGGCTCGCATCTGCTCAGCATGTATTTAATCAATCACTGACAAGATTATATGTTAACACTATATGTATACCACATATGAAATATGGAAATGAACCCACCTTCTTCTTGTGCATTTATCCAACTGAAAGAAACCAGCATGATGACAGATGTGACGATAAGAACGGTGGAAAAGCCTTTCCCATGGCAGGGCTCCATTTGTATCCACTTGTGCATTTTCCAAAAGATCTAAACCTGAATCATTTCAGCCAATATTCAAATGTTTCAACTCCACTTTAAGTCTTCTTGCTCAGTTTGTTCCTTCTGCATCTAAACGTTTGTCACTGTGGGATGTGCTATAGGTGTCATAAATGATCAACAGGTCCACTCTGATTGTTAGTGATGTCGTGCCCTCCCTCGGCAAACGTAGCTTGTGAAAGTACAGTCATACCAACACACATATACACACGTGCGGTACAAGTCCACATCACAGACGTTCAAATGGTTCTAAATAATAATGACTGCTACGTGAACAAACCTTTTAATTTATATATATATATATATATATATATATATATATATATATATACAGTCCCTGACAAAAGTCTTGTCGCTTATCCAAGTTGTAGGAACAACAAATAATAACTTGACTTGTAGTTGCTCAATTGGAATCAGGAATGACTTATATGAAAGGCAAAGCCCACTAGATTATGCTTTTTATATCAAAATAAAGTTTTGTACCATTCATTGAGTTTTATCATTTAATTAGGACATAAAGGTCAGATTTTGCTTGGACAAAAGTCTTGTCGCATACAAAAAAATGTAGAAATAATACATATACTTAATGTTGAATACACAAATATGCTACAATAACATTAGAACATAAAGTCATTGTACCTTGGAAAAAAGAATTAATATTGTGTATGGCTTCCATGAGCTTGGAGGACTGCATCCATACGTCTTGGCAATGACTCAAATAACTCATCTGGAATGGCCAAGAAAGCAGTCTTGCAGGACTCCCAGAGTTCATCAGGATTTTTCGGCTTCATCTTCCAAGCCTCCTCCTTCATCTTACCCCAGACATGCTCAATAATGTTCATGTCTGGCGACTGGGCTGGCCAATCCTGGAGCACCTTGACCTTCTTGGCTTTCAGGAACTTGGATGTGGAGGCTGAAGTATGAGAAGGAGCGCCATCCTACTGCAGAATTTGCCCTTTCTTGTGGTTTGGAATGTAATGGACAGTGAGAATTTCTTGATATTTCAGGCTGTTGATGTTGCCATCCACTCTGCAGATCTGTCGCACACCCCCATACTGGATGTATCCCCAAACCATGATTTTTCCTCCACCAAACTTGACTGTTTTCTGGGTGAATCTTGGGTCCGTGCGGGTTCCAACAGGTCTTCTGCAGTATTTGCGGCGATTGGGATGCAGTTCAATGGATGATTCGTCAGAAAACTCAACCTTCTGCCACTTTTCCACTGTCCATCCTTTCTGCAAGCTGTGGGCCTTGGCAAATGCAACACGATTTTTTTGTTGGCTGTTGATGGCAACATCATATCAAGAAATTCTCGCTGTCCATTACATTCCAAACCACAAGAAAGGGCAAATTCTGCAGTAGGATGGCGCTCCTTCTCATACTTCAGCCTCCACATCCAAGTTCCTGAAAGCCAAGAAGGTCAAGGTGCTCCAGGATTGGCCAGCCCAGTCGCCAGACATGAACATTATTGAGCATGTCTGGGGTAAGATGAAGGAGGAGGCTTGGAAGATGAAGCCGAAAAATCCTGATGAACTCTGGGAGTCCTGCAAGACTGCTTTCTTGGCCATTCCAGATGAGTTATTTGAGTCATTGCCAAGACGTATGGATGCAGTCCTCCAAGCTCATGGAAGCCATACACAATATTAATTCTTTTTTCCAAGGTACAATGACTTTATGTTCTAATGTTATTGTAGCATATTTGTGTATTCAACATTAAGTATATGTATTATTTCTACATTTTTTTGTATGCGACAAGACTTTTGTCCAAGCAAAATCTGACCTTTATGTCCTAATTAAATGATAAAACTCAATGAATGGTACAAAACTTTATTTTGATATAAAAAGCATAATCTAGAGGGCTTTGCCTTTCATATAAGTCATTTCTGATTCCAATTGAGCAACTACAAGTCAAGTTATTATTTGTTGTTCCTACAACTTGGATAAGCGACAAGACTTTTGTCAGGGACTGTATATATATATATATATATATATATATATATATGTGTGTATATGTATGTATGTATGTATGTATACGTATATATATGTATACGTATATATGTATATGTATACGTATATATATGTATATGTGTGTGTATGTGTATATGTATATATATGTAGTATATGTATACGTATATATATATATGTGTGTGTGTGTGTGCGTGTATGTATATATGTGTATATATAAATTAGTATTTTTTTGTAATTTTTTATATTTTAATTATTATTAATTACATTTATATTTTTAAAGTTATTTTTTATATTTATTTAATTTTATTTATTTGACATATCAAGTACATATCCAGATAAAACTGTGACCTATGTTTTTTTTCCCCCTCTATTCAGCTCCTTTTCACTCTGGGTTTAGTCCACTTTGACCAGCCAACCCACTAAAACCATGACTTTTATTTAGCATATTTAAACCTGCTAGGTTAATTGGCGACTCCAAATTGTCCATAAGTATGAATGTGAGTGTGAATGGTTGTTTGTCTATATGTGCCCTGTGATTGGCTGGCGACCAGTCCAGGGTGTACCCCAGGGATAGGGACCAGCACCCCCTGCGACCCTTGTGAAAATTAATGAATGAATGAACTGTTGTTTGGAAAATTCTATGACACAACATAACAGGGATTTCCTGAGGGTTGCTTTCAGTATAATCCAAAAAGAGGTGTTTACATAAAACCATGATGATTAACCACTCTTGATTATTAGTGCGCAGCAAAGTTCCATCAAACAGCCAGTCAAGCGTGATGAAGGGTGGGGAAGGTCCTGCTGGGCCCAAAAGGAGCGCTGGGCTGTAAAAAAAAAAAAAAAAAAAAAAAAAAAGTACAGTACAATCATATCTACATTACTGTCCACTTGAGGCTTTTCATTGCTTGTTTAATCACTCCCTCACTGAGTCACATGTATGTATGCATGCAATCACACAAAAAGAAAGGACACACAAAAGAAAGGAATTCATCTTTACAAGTGGAGGTCAAAGGGTGAGACTTGGAGTGTGTGACGTCCTGGAACTAGAAGAGAATAAGAGACACAATATTTACAGCTTGAAACTAGTAATGAGAATGTTGTATATATTTTGATTACATTGCCTTGATCTTCTATGAGGAAAACAAAGTTGTTTTTAAAACAATATTTTTAACCTTTCTCCAAATGTTCTGAACTCCTGTTCCCAAACCAGCGTTGAGTCAAGCAAAATAATGCCACCTGGATCAGTTGTGCCATGTGGATGTGTATTAGGGGTGTCCAATGTGCGGCTGTTACTTGTTTATTGGCCCTATGCATATTCTAAAAATAAAATGTCATATATTTAGATATAACAGTAATTTCATTGTCACATATAACACAGTTGCCAATGTTTTATTAGATAGTTTAGCATATCTGGACCTATATTTGATTGGTTTAAACATCTTGACCACACAAATTGTATCACATAATTTATTTTTTCCTGTATGTGGGCCACAATGGGGCTGCACGGCGGTCGAGTGTCTAGCGCGCAGATCTGAGTTCAATCCCACCCTCCGGGTACTCCGGTTTCTCTCACATTCCAAAAATATGCTAGGTTAACTGGCAACTCCAAATTGTCCATAGGTATGAATGTGAGTGTGAATGGTTGTTTGTCTATATGTGCCCTGTGATTGGGTGTACCCCTGGGATAGGGACCGGCACCCCCCGCGACCCTTGTGAGGATAAGCAGTAGAAAATGAATGAATGGGCCACAATGCAAATATATAGTTAGGCTTAAACCAGTTCAAATTGAATCAACAGCACCTCTGTTGGTTGAAGCCAAATATCGCCCTCCATTTCGACTGAAAGGTTTACAATGAATCCCCATAACCCATCTCTAATAGGTTGGAATTGACAGTTGTCAAGCAATTAACAGACCGTAGTATGTGTAGCCCCGCCCTTACAGCCCCATATGAATAACAAATTATTTAGATTGCATTCCCAACCCGACAATGGAATCGCAAAACTTGACACCATACCAAACATGTAGTTTACCAGTTTTAATCATTGGTTTACCCACTAAAGGAACCACAACTATGATAAACGATATACAAAAAAATACAAGAGTCCAATGTGTCTCTGGACTGATGTGTCGTCACACAAGCAGTCACTCGTCACGCTTCAGCCTCCACACTATCCTCCGCTTTCGTTTCCGCCTGATTGGCCTGGGCTCGGCGACGCTCCATCTCTGTCACCGTCATAGGATGAAGTGGGAAAAACCCGGCCAACCCTGCAAGACGACAAGCATCTTTTAAAACCATATATATTGTGTACACTGTAGTGTATGTAAGACCGACCTAAAAAAAAAGGTTATATAACAGCATGTCACACCTGAGGAAAATAAATATTTAATCCCATGCTGAGTTCATTTGTTTACCACCCAAGCCTGGTGTGAGTCATTGAGAGGTTTGATTGGAAATCAGACAGGCTTCTCTTATCCAATAAGATTAGGAGTACAGTGGAACTTCCGTTGGCATACACCCATCTTGTGTTAGTAACACAATAACAATAACGAGTTAACTCTCAAAAATGCCACAATTTATTTTAAACACGTGATTAAAGTGTGCACATCCTGTTTGACACATCATAGTTTGGCTGATTCGAGGCAACAGTGGGAATGTATACTGAGAAGAAATGGATAGAAATGGAGTGAAAAGGGTATTTTGAATGGCAAGTTTAGCCTCAAAGCTATGTTTTTGTCCTGGCAAAGACAACTGACGGTGCTTCTGTACATGGCTGCCAAAGAGATGCAATGATGCAACGTCAAATCTGTTCTTGGAAGGTGACAAATGAGAGAGAAGAAAGGCAAAAGAAGGAGCTTGGGACAGAAGTACTCGGGCTGCGTTAAAAAACAGAATTGCCCAGTTTTAGGAACAGAAGTATGTCCCGTTTTGAGTTCTGAAAGGGAAGCAATTTGTCCCTTTTATAACTGTGAGATAAAAATTGTCTGTAAAATTTCAATGCCAATAATGAATGACAGAGTGCTTTAGATAAATTTAACACCATTTTTCTTCTTGCGCATATTGTAGCTTTACTAAAAACGCATATTAAAATTAAAATGCATATTCTAGCCATCTTTCAACTGGTCTTAAGATTTTGATCCTGTCGGTATAATGATTGATTTCACTTCCTCTGCCAGAAAACCAGAGTGGCATAATGGTATATGCATCAACTTAGCAAGGCCAAGTGTGTTCCATCCCAGGCTGTAATAAGATTTTTTTTTGAAACGTACGAAGCCTTACATGAAGCGCACCTCAAGCTGTACTCACGATCTAAAAGCTACCAATTCGGAGGAGTTTGACTACCCTATTTACTCTACGTGTTGACCACGACCAACAAATTGCGTGGTGTAACACGTACATCGGTCTCAGTCCCACTTAAGAGATGAGATGAAATAGCTTCTGGATCTTAGCCTAGTCTGGGGTAGGCTAACTCCACAGAGTAAACCTCCATGGTAACTTATGTAAAAACACTGCCACTTTGCACTATCCCACTTTGTGCAACTGGATCACGGGTAAATTGGCTTAATCTTTCCGATTCCCTGACTGTGTGACCAACACGCTAACCACTAGGCATTGCTCTTGGTCATCAACTTGGCTTTTTTCCATTTTAAATTATCATTCATACCAGCATAAGTCATTTTCTTATCACTGGAAGACTTTATACCGGTATATAAAAATGACTGCCCAACCCTAGTGAGGGTGTAATTAATGACTGGTCAGAATCCAGCAGCTTTGTTAGTTGTACTAGTCAACTTTTGGTTATTCTCGTAATAAGGAACTCTGCATTGTTTGTAGTTTGCTCCTTACCGCTATTTCAATATTGGCCCTGTTGCTGCTGTGTTGTGCAACATACTGTCCTTATTATAATAAATAACCACTTTCTCATGCACTTCACAAACTGCTATAATTAATAGCATTATAATAATATTAAATGTATGGAATCAGTGTGCACACACCTAGAAGTTTGGCCACCGGCTTGGTCGTGTGGGCGCCGCAGCCGATCCAGTACTTGATGCGATCGTAGTTGAAGCTGACTAGTTTCTCGTTGTAGACGTTGGGGAGCGGGTCGTAAGTGCCCAGTTGTTCTATATATTTGCCGTCTCTTGCCTGTTTGTTATACGCCGCCACAATGCGATAAAAGGGTCTGTTGGCTTGGTTGTGGCCGGCCAGAGCCATGCGGAGGACCACGTGACCCCCCTGGTAGCGCTTTAGGAGGTGGGATGCTGCAGGCGAACAGTAGATACACAGACAGATTGGATAGAAAAAAACAGGACATCATAATTATTATTATTTTTTGATACTGATAGATATTGACATCAGAATAGTCAACATTATTAACATTAAATTTGGCAGCAGTACTTGAATGTTTCTCCTGTTTACAATGAACTATTTTAACTTGAATTAAGCTTTTTAATTGATTAGAAACAGCATCTGCACAAACAGTGATGTGTTGTAGTGACTACAGAGGTGAATAGCGCAAGATTGTAATGTAACATATTGTGAGGATACTCACTTTTCCGACAATTTTAAACCAATATTTAAACAAAACAAAATCTTCGAGAATGAATACATGTAGCTTATACTTACACAGATGAACCATGATGCTAGTTGAATATAATCTTCGAGCCTGTAACAAAAACACAGTTCCTAAGTAAACAGTAATGTTTACACTACATATAAAAGCTCTCCGAAGCTAACAGCTAACAATAAACACATAAAACGACATTATGGCGATACCTTCTGCCGATGTTGAATGTGGGGAAAACGCGTAATCTAACCAGGTCTAACCAGAAATGTGGTAGGGGTGATGTTATGAGAAATAAGACAAATAGTTATACTCGCTCTGACACTTATCAGGGCGCCGCCATGTTGTAACCGGAAGTGACGTTTGTACTTCCCAGTGACGACAATACCTTTTCGGGTTGCTTGGGGGCAGTATTACACCACTAAAGTGTAATGTTAATCTAAATGGCAACCATAAAAAAATACTTTCTAATATAGTGTTTGTTGTGTGTGGTGTTCGATATATTGATATATTAATACAAATATCACAAAATATTTTGTTCATATATATATATATATATATATATATATTCATATATACAAAGTTGTTGCTACTCACAAGTCTCACATATGAGAATATTATAGTGCAGAAATAACTTTAAAAATGGATTTGAGTAATACAAAGAATTATACTATTACACACTCCTAAGACTTTTATGCAAAGTAATTCAAGCCTTTGATTATTAGTTTTGGTGCAATATAACATTTGAAATCGATTTGATTAATACAGGTATATCATAAAAAACGTCTACCCAGTATTATAATATATATCAGGACTACTACCATTAATTCTAAATAAATTATTTTGTCTTTTGTGTATTTGTAGCAAATAAGCCACATGATGTGTTTATAAAGCACACACAATCACAACAACAAAGATCATATTTAGAATGACGGGCCTGCAATTGAATGTTGTTTTTTTCAGCCGTGCTCTGAGAACGATATTGCATGTATAACATCACTTTTTTTATCATTTGTATTCTCTCGACGTTTCCCCGTATCAGTGGCACATATGGTTTGAAATCACGTTCCAGCAACGTGGACCCTGCTGGTAATGAAACGCAAGGTGATGGTGAATGCAGGGGTCAATGCTGTGCCTGATGTCGTCTGAGCCCGCAGACACTTTTGCCCACTGGGAGCTCGGCTACCCCTGCAGTCTTGGAACATGCTGATTTCACACTCCTGTTGTGTAAAGCTTGTTTTTCTCAATGTGTGTGTGTGTGACAAACACATGGTTTTCTGTAAGGAGAGGTCAGTCAAGACAAAAAACACAAAGAAATAAAATAGGCCCTTGTTTGTAATTCTGCAAAGGACCACGGCCCTTATTGAAAAAGCATCTCAGAATCCTCTCAGAAAGCTCAGAACTATCTTTGAACATACCTCATTCATATGCCCATTATACTGATATGCTTATTGTTATGTTAACTGTCCATGCTGGTCATTTTACTAATTAATATATTTAGTTACAGTGCTACTATGCTGGTTGGGGACTAGTAAGCTCATCCTGGATGAGGTCCACCACAATATTATCCTTGCATGATCAAGCCGATAGCGTTGTTATTAAATTGTTGTCCAAAAATATTCATGTTAGGTGAATTGGCGACTCCAAATTGTCCATAGGTATGAATGTGAGTGTGAATGGTTGTTTGTCTATATGTGCCCTGTGATTGGCTGGCGACCAGTCCAGGGTGTACCCCGCTTCTCGCTCGAAGACAGCTGGGATAGGCTCCAGCACGCCTGTGATCCTTGTGAGGATAAGCGGTATAGAAAATGGATGGATGGGTTACTTTTACCTTCATTTACTGACTGCTTTCTGAGTCAAATAAATCAAGATAGTGTTGTTGCACACCTATCACATTTGTGGAAAAATTTGGAAAAAGTTGCAAATTAAGGCTGCACGGTGGTCTAGTGGTTAGTGCACAGACCTCACATCTAGGAGACCAGGGTTCAATTCCACCCTCGGCCATTTCTGTGTGGAGTTTGCATGTTCTCCCCGTGCATGCGTGGGTTTTCTCCGGGTACTCCGGTTTCCTCCCACATTCCAAAAACATGCTAGGTTAATTGGCGACTCCAAATTGTCCATAGGTATGAATGTGAGTGTGAATGGTTGTTTGTCTATATGTGCCCTGTGATTGGCTGGCGACCAGTCCTGGGTGTACCCTGCCTCTCGCCCGAAGACAGCTGGGATAGGCTCCAGCACCCCCACGACCCTCGTGAGGATAAGTGGCAGAAAATGAATGAATGAATGTTTCTCATGGGAAAAATTGATTCCGTTAGTGTCCATTTCAGATCGAGTTAGTCCTTCTGGAACATGTTAATGACACTAACCAAGGTTCCTCTGTAAATGATGACAATTTAGTTACATGTTGAAACAATAGTTAGATGTATGTGATTTGTTGAGTTACAAAAGCCAAGTGAAGCTACAATTACATGTTTTCCTGTTGCCTCCGTGAGCTCAACGCTGACATTTACTCTTTTTATATTGTCATTTACAGATGGTGACAAAAAGTCTGTGTTGGACTGTGAACGTGTGTGTAGACATTTGCTACTAAAGCCTTAACCCTTCACTCATCGCTGACTTTTTTGTGAAAAACAATCAGCGCTTTGTTTTTAAACTATCTTGTTTTGTATCTTTTCGCTTTGACATTTGTGTAGAAATATACTACTCACCCTGAATACGTCATCAGCCTGATTGCGGTAGAAATGCAAACCAGACAGGAACCTTTTAGTTCCAGGAAGTCATACTAGTACTATAAGTTCCTGAACTTTTGATGTTTTTAAAAATGGATACTGGTATCAGGGGTGAATAAGGGAACAAGTTAAAAGAGACCATTACCCATGAGTCCTAATTCTGCAAAAAACACAACAACAAAGTTTAGCCCTATTTTGGTGAAAATCATGACATTGCAGTCCAAAAGTTTTGTTATTTACCAAAGACCGCACACTGGCAAAGAAAATCCTCGATAAGGAGAGTCTGCTGTAATTAGCTTGAGGTGTTGCATATTCCTCTGTGCCTTCTTTGCCTTTGTTTATGTTCTGGACACCACTTGCAAAGGCTCCTGCCCGGCTGGGTGGTGTGTGTAGGCTCTGGTACTCTGGATATCAGACTCCTCTGAATAAAAAAAAAATTGAAATATTGTAAAACAACCTTACAAACATTAAATTAAAAGACAGTAGTCCAAAATTGTAACCAGATTAAAATCGAAGTGCATTATTTGAAGTTTGTTTGTTTCAGCTTTTTCCTGATTACGGAGTCGCCATAAAGATCTGCATACTGAGTTTGGCTTGAGCACTTTATAGTCCTTTTTGCCGAATACCAACAAAGTCATAAAAACAATTAAAAAAGAAAGGCACCAACCAATTGATTTCTGTTGTTTAACATATAAGATCAAGATACAAGATCCAAAAGTTTCCGATCAGACTGAAGAGAACTCCATGAAGAATATTATTAATAACAGATCATTCTGATTACTTTCTAAACTTTGTAGGGGTTATTTTTTGACATTTCTGACAGATAATATTCAGATTTAGCTCGCTTGATTGCAAGGTGAATTTGTTTCAAAGTTGTCTGGCATTTTCAGCCTCTATTAGACTTGCCCTGTGCTCCCTTTCTTTATGGAGAATACCAATACCTGCTTTGTGATTTGCACATATCTATTCTCCTGTATTTATTGCCTTCTGAGAGGATACTCAGGGCAACAAGAAAACAGGCCTCTGTAGTTAAGTAGAGACTATGGAGTATAGTATTTCTAGATGTGGATCCTCTTAACTAATTACTAGAAATAGTACCTCCAAGTATCCAGTAATGTCTGCTAATCATGTGTCCTCAATAGCCACGTTTACATGAGGAGTTTTTCCTCTTTCCAAATGGAATCTTTCCGAATGACCTTTCCGAAAGCAATGGTATACATGGAAAGGAATATTCCAAATGCGTGTCTACATGCACCGCTATAATCAACCAGAATAGTCAATGGGGCATGTGCAGTAAAGTGTAAACACCAACATCACGTGATACCCCGACTTCCTTGAGTTTTTCTTTCACTTGTTGGAATAACTCCGTATTGCCAATTTTTTGTTCGTCCACTCTTGAAATTTAGTTTGAATCAAAAACAAACTTTCCGCAGCAGTCCAGTCTCCATTTTTTTAATCGAAGAACGTCTCGAGCTGCGTGTTACGTCATATCTCAGCATTCGCTGAAAGAACGCACCAGGGAACAATAAAAGATAAAGTTAAATCTTGCTAATATTTTATAATTAAGCCAGGCACATGTTTTATATAGATATGTATTTTCTTTTTTAATAAAACTGGACTTATGAATGGCGTATAGAAGGGTTTAGATTCTGTTCCACAGATGGCGGTAATGCACACGAAAGCTGCTTGCCAACCGCCAATAAACAACAGAAGAAAAACATCACGAAGAAGAACGTAGTCTGACAACTTTCCGTATGAGCGGGTACAATATACCTCAATCGGATTGGGGAAAGGAATATTCCACCCCTGTGAATCCGATTGTATATTCATTTGGATTGGCACTTTTCTTTTGGAATGAGGTGTATGCAAAGGTTAGATTCTTTCCGTTTTAGCAAATAACCCGAATGGAATTGGAATATTTGGGTCCATCTATACGTGGCTATTGATGACAAATACCTAGCACTGCATTGATACCATTGCTGTATATTATACCTGTTATATCACATAGTTACGGATTATTATTGACTCACTTAAATTGTATCGTAAAATACGACTTGTAAGATGTACTGTTCATGAGGTGAGCTTGTGTTTATATCCACTCATTCAGCCGTTAAATCCCATTGTTCTGTTATTGTTTGCCGTCTTTACATGAAACCAACCAAATTACACTGAACATAGATGTATCAATCAATCAGTTCCTCCACAATTATATATCTAAACTCTCTAATTGATTTTTCATGAGATAGATCAACCTGGGAGGAGGCAGTCAAGTCTTGGAGAGCACCATTTCCAACTAAATGATGAGTCTGACGCAGCCATTCTCGATGGAACCAATTTAAAAAAAAAGTTGGAAGACCAACCATTCAATTGACAAATATAGGGAAAACCACACTTTACATTGTTTTGAGTACATTACGACTAATTGACTAATTTGATCATTTTAGCACACTCAAGTTTAATTAAAAGGAATAACACGATTATAAGGCCTGTTTAGGAGAGGCTGGGGATTCGGTTGCAGACAGAAGCGAGCCAGACAAACATCGTGACACACAACAAAGCCGGGCTGCATGTTTCCCGAGGAAAAGTGTCACTATTAAGCCGACCAAATTTCTTGCGGAAAAATCTGCGAATGAATGGAAGTCTCACACAGCTAGGCAGCACACCAAATTCATCTTACATGGTGAATCTGCAATGCGTGATGATCTGAACAGTGACATTGATTCCAGTTGTGGCTGGATGTCTCTTGTGAGTACCCCATGCTCTTTGGGATACCAATACGAGTTGTTCCTCTACTAATCGTCTGTGACCGTCCTGTTTAGAGACGCTCAGATGACCAGATATTTTACTTGGAAAAGAGGCAAAGGGCCTGATGTTACCCCTGTGGCTCTGTCACGTCCGTTACCGACTTTGATCCCGATGCCAAGGACAGATTGATGCTGGGACATATTGCTTTGTGTCTACAGTAGGATAAGATATGACAACTAATTTGTGATACAACATTCATGACCCTGTTACTTTTTTTTCAGTTTTCAGAAAATATGCTATTTATTTCCACAGAAAACCTAGTCACTGAAGATCAGTAATACTTTTATAAATACCTGATAATACAGGTGTAATGTACTGCATACATATACCACTGTTTAAAAAGCCCACAATTTTCACATTTACGGTTTTATGCTTCACTGATACCGTAATGTGCAATGAGATTTCCCACTTTTCTCAATGGTCCTTGAACTCGCCATAGTTGTATACTATGACTGGCTACACTAGTATATCATCTTACATCATCATTCATTAATGTTGAGTCCCTTTCCATTTAAATGTCTTTAATAAGTGGATCTTCCAGTGAAAATGCCAGTAGAAGAGAGAGGGTTGTAGAGCTGAATCTAACCTAATAATTACAACAGTCATTTCTATTCAAGGGTTGATCCAGAATCAGAGGAGAACGTAAAAGTCAACCTAGCAGACAGGTTTGAATGAAGAGGACAAAGCATTGTGAAAAGTATGGCTCTACTGTATATTTAACTTTACTTCAAGCTTACTTGTCTTCCAACTTTTTGTGATACTGTAGTTTCATTGTGGGCCGCATGGTGCATAACATGAAGGTCACACAGTCAGGAGATTGGGAAGACATCTCTGTGTGGAGTTTGCATGTTCTCCTCGTGCATTTGTGGGTTTTCTACGGGTACTCCGGTTTCCTCCCACATTCCAAAAACATGCATATTTGGTTAATGGATGACTCCAAATTGTTCATAGGTATGAATGTGAGTATGAATGGTTGTTTGTCTATATGTGCCCTGTGATTGGCTGCCGACCAGTCCAGGGTGTACTCCGCCTCTCGCCCGAAGACAGCTGGGGTAGGCTCCAGCATGCCTGTGACCGTAGTGATGTAGCAGCATAGAACATGCAGCTCATAAATAAATGTAATAAATGCAATCATTTGATGCTGGATGAGATGAAGTCTCATGAGGTCGACTGAGGTGTTGTACAATAATGACATTTTTGTGATGTGACATGACAACAACTTATTTTGGAGAAATAAGCGTTACTTTCAAAAGCCAAAGAAAAAGCAAAAGCATTTATTCATATACTCTTGTGAGGTATTTTGAGACATGTTGACATTTTGAACGAAGCCATTCGATGACTTGATCTTTTTGAATAACTGTGGGTATAAAGGTTTTTTTTCCCTCTAAAAGCAGATGAAAAAAGCCCATCCTGATTTAATCCTTTGATACTAGCTCATATTAAGGTTCTTCTTCAAATTTAATCCTTTCATACTTGCTCAAATGAAGTTTTGTGAGGTAGACTGAGGTTTTATGAGGTACATATGTTGACACTTTAGAGGTATATTGATGATGGTTCATCTTTGGGAGTAGGTGTTTTTTTGCAAAAGGCACAAAAAGCCAAAGAAAAAGCGATAACAACAAGCAGATGTAATCCTGTAATGATCGGATGTCTCGTTTGATATCACATTATTAGGGTTCTCCACTTGTATTTTCTACCACTTGTGTGTGCTTCCTGGTTGTGTAATACAATAAAGAGCCTGAGAGGTGATTATTTATGGCCATTACAGCCTTTCACTTTATATCCTCCATTACGCTGCAGTATGTCTAAAGAGAACTGGGTAATGTGGGAGATGCTACTAATGTGCCATTGGTCACATTGCACTTGCTTTGTTAGCGCGTTTAAAAGTGTTATTCTTTTAATTATTTTGCGGTCCCCGAAGTAGCATAATCATTATGTACAGAAGATTCTTTCTGTATGTTTGTAATGCAGATTTGTTCAGGTAAATTTGTACGGTATGTGCTTATACTGTGTATGCCTATCCATCCATTTTCTATGCTGCTTATCCTCACGAGGGTCGCGGGGGTGCTGGAGCCTATCCCGGCTGTTTTCGGGCGAGAGGCGGGGTACACCCTGGACTGGTGGCCAGCCAATCACAGGGCACATATAGACAAACAACCATTCACACTCACATTCATAACTATAGACAATTTGGAGTTGCCAATTAACTTAGCATGTTTTTGGAATGTGCATATCATATTTGTCTGTATTTTTTTTTTTTTTTGCATAATTTTCAATATCTAAATTAAGCAAGGTCACTGTGTTAATCTCTATTGGTTATGACTCATCTATGAATAAAGGCTTCTTACTTCTGACCACCAAAAAAGCCCCACATTTTGTAAGGTACATTACGAAAGTAAATCAGTGGGCACAGTGAGTTTCTGGGTTTCATCCCTCTTAAGAGTGTTAAATTATATTTTGTGTCTCATCACTGAGCACCATTGTGTCATGTACCCATGCAACTTTTGCGTATTAGGATCAGTCAATCAATTATTACTTTAATGGATTATTTTGCCAAACAAACACAAGAATTGGTGAACCCACCAAGGAACACTTGTATCAGTTGTGACGTCGTGTACAGTCTGTAATATTTGTTTTTGCTAAAAAAGGACATAAAAGAAAGATTAAACATGGCAGTCACACGTTACAAAAATTACCCAATTATTATGAGAATTTATTTTTGCTGTCACATAGTAATGTACTGCAATTTATATTACTCTGACTCTTAATGCATTATTTAAAAAAATAGATGCCAATCACTGTAGCAGCACCTCTGATTTTTTGTGATGTAACATATTGTCTGAGGGGTATACTGGCAAAGCAAGTTGAGTGAGTTAGTAAGGTCTATTGAGTCCAAAGCCAGGCTTGCCTGTACTACAAAGGTAACTATACATCAGGATCACACTGATGGAAAATCTCTATAAGAATCATAGAACTTCACACTCCCATTCATACCTATGGACAATTTATTCATTCATTTTCTACCACTTATCCTCACAAGGATCGTGGGGGTGCTGGAGCCTATCCCAGCTGTCTTCGGGTGATAGGCGGGGTACACTCTGGACTGGTCGCCAGCCAATCACAGGGCACATATAGACAAACAACCATTCACACTCACATTCATACCAGACACTCCATAATAATTAAATACCCTGGTCTGGATCGGTCCATTTTTTTGCGTAATGACATCGAACATTCCAAAAACATGTTAGGTTAATTGGTGACTCCAAATGGTCTGTCTATAGGTATGAATGTGAGTGTGAATGGTTGTTTGTCTATATGTGCCCAGTGATTGGCTGGCGACCAGTCCAGGGTGTACGCCGCCTCTCACCCTAAGACAGCTGGGATCCAGCATACCCATGACCCTTGTGAGGATAAGCGATACAGAAAATAGATGGATGGATGGATGACATCAAACCCTTTTATGTTAATATGACCACAAAGCCAAGAACCAGACCTGACCAAATAAGTTGACAACCACAGTCACGGTCCTGTTTAACTCATTCATTCATTCATCCATTTTCTACCGCTTTTCCTCACGAGGGTCGCGGGGGTGCTGGAGCCTATCCCAGCTGTCTTGGGGCGAGAGGCGGGGTACACCCTGGACTGGTTGCCAGCCAATTACAGGGCACATATAGACAAACAACCATTCACACTCACATTCATCCTGTTTAACTGTATGTTGATACACTTTTGCAGTACAGGCAAACTGGCAAATACATGTCATCTATAGTTTATTTTTGTAG
Source organism: Doryrhamphus excisus (assembly GCF_030265055.1). Taxonomy (NCBI): domain Eukaryota; kingdom Metazoa; phylum Chordata; class Actinopteri; order Syngnathiformes; family Syngnathidae; genus Doryrhamphus; species Doryrhamphus excisus. Next base: position 9,231,868 of record NC_080483.1, on the reverse strand, counting down.
CTATACAAACAGAATTATGATTATTTGCTGATTTTATAGTGATATTTGCATCACCAATGGCATACTGTAGACCCAAGTACAATATATAGACCGGTGCATTGTGTGTAACATTTGTTTTAGATTAAACCTGCATTTTGGAAGTAATACATTTCAAAAGTAACAAAATTGTAGTAATTATGTCTAATAGATATGTAATATTGTGTGTGGGGGGATAAAATATGGAAAATTTACGGCAATTTTATTTATTGCTTTTTCTGTGTGTTTGTTTTTCATATGTGTTGAGAAAATTAAGTCATGTGATTGCATGTTTGCATTGTTTTATGCTGCTTTTCCAATAAAGAAAGAGCAAATGTATATTCAATTCTCCACATCACTTGCTCAGAAGAATGGCTCTTTTCAATCACAGCCGCCGTGTGACTTCTCGTCTGTGAGCTCTTTGTGATGCCCTATGCTTTTTTTAAGCATCTGTGTCCAGCTCGAGCACTGATAGATGTTCTGCTTGCAGGGAGCACCTAATGGAAAGACAGGATTTGGTCACAGAAGGGGGGTCAAGTGATCTCGCTACTCTGGAAGAATCTTTCAGATGCTGGTGGTGAGACTAATTGTAATAGCATGCAAAATGGAGGCATTACTTTTATCTTCATTAACAAAGAAGCTTCTTTCCTCGCACTAAAATTTGTATTCCCTCGCAGCCGCCGGATTAAAGCAAAAATGTACTGTCTTCTCGGGAATGGAAGAGCATGTGCTCGCCCGCATTGGCTGATAAATCTCCAAATATATCAACCATATTACGGGGGGACACACCACCTAGATCATATGACAAGTGTGCTTGGTTTTGTTATTTACACTTGTTTGTCTTTCAGGGTTGAGGCTGTGTTTCAAAAACTCAAAATCACTATGCTGCCAGAGACTTTTACTTTGCAGCATTCACCTAAAATATATATATATAATATAATTTTGTGAAGCTATAATGTGTTGACAAATCTGCAAGAGTGGTAAAAATGACCCAAGAATAGTTTCAAGATGTTTCCAAACAACCATCCGTTTTCTATGCCGCTTATCCTCACTAGGATCGCGGGGGTATGCTGGAGTCTATTCCAGCTGACTTCAGGCAAGAAGCAGGGTACACCCTGTTCTGGCCGTCAGCCAATCACAGAGCATTTATAGACAAACAACCATTCACACTACAAAACAAAGTAAATTGTGCAAAATTAAAAAACACAACTCTGATTCAGGCTGCACGGTGATCACGGTTAGCATACAGGCCACACAGCTAGGAGACCGGAGGTCGATCCCACTCTCGGCCATCTCTGTGTGGAGTTTGCATGTTTTCCCTTTGTGTGCGTGGGTTTTCTCCGGGTACTCCGGTTTCCTCCCACATTCCAAAAACATTAATTCATTCATTTTCTTCCGCTTATCCTCACAAGGGTCGCGGGGGTGCTGGAGCCTATCCCAGCTGTTTTTGGGCGATAGGCGGGGTACACCCTGGACTGGTCGCCAGCCAATCACAGGGCACATATAGACAAACAACCATTCACACTCACATTCATACCTATGGACAATTTGGAGTCACCAATTAACCTAGCATGTTTTTGGAATGTGGGAGGAAACCAGAGTACCCGGAGAAAACCCCCGCATGCACGGGGAGAACATGCAAACTCCACACAGAGATGGCCGAGGGTGGAATTGAACTCGGGTCTCCTCGCTGTGAGGTCTGCGCGATAACCACTCGACCGCCGTGCAGTACATTTCAAAAACATGCTAGGTTAATTGGCGACTCCAAATTGTCCATAGGTATGAATGTGAGTGTGAATGGTTATTTGTCTATATGTGCCCTGTGATTGGCTGGCGACCAGTCCAAGGTGTACCCCGCCTCTTGCCCGAAGACAACTGGCACCCCTGTGACCCTTGTGAAAATGAATGAATGAATTAACTTAATGCACTAAAAATGAATACTTTATATTATTCAATACTGTATTTTTGAATATATACATACAAGATTTTTGCTATACAGTAAATATAGTACAGCACAGTCACTAGGAGGCAAGGACCAAAGCTGGCTGAAGTTGATATTTGGTCAATTCAATCAGCGCATTACACTTCGTGCGGTTTGTGCTGGGAGAGGTTGTGACCTCCATCCCAGCGGTGCTCTCCTCAAACCTCTTGCAAGCCGAGCAGCACACTGCTAGGTTGTGTGAGAGGACAAGTGGATTTGGCATGCACATCAGAGCGTGATACCCAAGCATTTTGGTCCTCCTGTCACATGCCACACAAACACTCACACACACACATTCTTGCTGGTGTAAAATGGATTGTTACACTAGCCACAGCAACAACCCACAGCAAAAGTGTATTTTTTTTATTCGATTTTCTTAAAATTTTATAGTAGAAAGACCACAAGCATGTATTGGTAATGGTAATGTAGGACATACAGGTAGGACATAATCTGACCCGCCATAGTATTGTGTATATAGTGAGTAGTGGTGTCTTAGAATAGTTGACTATTCTGTGATTCGATACAGAGGAGCGTGATCCGGCAATCAGCTGTCGGATCATATGAAAATGTCATGTGATCAAGATTGTACCATTCTGACTACATGGGGGTTCCCACAGCTTCTTATAAATAGCGTATATTGATACAAATTAGTTTTTGTGTTATTAAATCATTGAAAATGACGTGTGTCTTTAACACAACACATAGACCTATGCAAGATGGCGGCGTATGTTGTAATTATTATTTTGATCATATCGGATCTGGTTTAAGTTCTTACACTTTTGGAGTACTAACGTTTTTATCACCGATCTTTGACTTTGTCTCAGAGTCTACATACACTACCCAGCTAGGCGCAAGTGCTTGCTAGTAATGTTGCAAATGTAAACACAGAAATACAAGCTAACACCAAGCTATAGCACACCACACTCTTTCATAACTGAGCATTTTTCCTGCTAATATTCATTCTTATTGAATAAAATTATTTTCATTAATTTTCTACCGCTTTTCCTCAAGAGGGTCGCGGGGTTGCTGGAGCCTATCCCAGATGTCTTCGGGCGGGAGGCGGGTTACACCCTGGACTGGTCGCCACCCAATCACAGGGCACATATAGACAAACAACCATTCACACTCACATTCATACCTATGGACAATTTGGAGTCGCCAATTAACCTAGCATGTTTTTGGAATGGGCTGCATGGCCGTCGAGTGGGTATCACACAGACCTCACAGCTAGGAGTTCAATCCCACCCTCGGCCATCTCTGTGTGGAGTTTGCATGTTCTCCCCGTGCATGCGTGGGGGGCCTCATTTCTCTCATCCTGGGATCGCCGTTACAGCACCACAATGACGTGACAAGAAACATCTATTAAAGATAATATATATTATTGCTACGACAACGAGTCCCTTGTCCTGAGGTGCATGTTAGGACACTTCTGGGACATGGTAAGCGGCCATGACATTTATAATGTTTGTGAGCCAAATAATCAAAGACATCAAGCGAACAATCGGCTTATAAATCAAACTTAATCCTGACACGGCCCAATGACGTTGTTGCATAAGAACATGTTGCATGAATGGCTTCTTTGTTCTTGTTGAAACCATGTTGATCTTGATTCTATGTTGCTTCTAAGCAGGTGATCTTTGCAGTGTGGTGACAAGAGCATCTCCTTACAGACAAACGGGTTTCTGGACATACAGTTTGGTTTTCTTGGTTTTCTAATAGAGGAGCACCATCATCAGCGCCTTGTCATGTGCCTCGTATTTTCTGCTTGTTAGTTTCCACTTTCTCATCCGGACTTCCACGAGACAGCCCTCACATTTCCGAGGTTTAGATTTGATGCTCCGAGCAACCAACCCCATTGTCCACCCTCTTACTGGTGTTGGTGTGCCGTTCACACCCTAACAAGCTGTGACAGGATGTCACCCAGCCCACCTGCACACATCTATCTGATGCCCCTATATTGTCCAAAGACCATAATAATCCACTTTTCATTAACTGCATCTTGATGCAAATGAGTCAAAATAGAGTGCAATACTTGGCTGCAACCAATAGAGGCACTGTTGACTTAGTCTCAACTAATGTGCTGTTTAAGAGCCTGTCCACACGGGAACATTTTTTGGTTGAAAAAATGTGTTTTTATTGTTTCAGCCTTTCGTCCCCATGGCAACAGCTTTCTGGGTGCTGAAATTCATTCATTCATTTTCTACCGCTTTTTCTTCCCAAGGGTTGCGGGGGTGCTGGAGCCTATCCCAGCTGTCTTTGGGCAAGAGGCGGGGTGCACCCTGGACTGGTCGCCAGCCAATCACAGGGCACATATAGACAAACAACCATTCACACTCACGGGTGCTGAAACTGTATATTTATAAATCTGATAACACTGTCTTGTTGTTGCTGTTTGGACTTTCTGAAAACGATAATGTAGGGGTAACTAACCTGTCAATCGCGATTGACCAGTCGATCTTCCACGAAATAATGAAAATATTAGCAAAAATGGTGCATTACCAAAGTGCCCCAGAACATACCACACCCGCTCGCTTCAACTTAATCGCTTAATGCGACAGGAAGCTATCAAATAGAGGTGTGGTATGCTAACAGAGCTGATGCCATGCGACAACGTCAACCAAAACAAAAAAATCTGTGAAGATGATTAAGTTGGGGCTGCACGGCTGTCGAGTGGTTAGCGCGCAGACCTCACAGCTTGGAGACCTCGGTTCGATCCCACCCTTGGCCATCTCTGTGTGTAGTTTGCATGTTCTCCCTGTGCATGCATGGGTTTCCTCCCACATTGCAAAAACATGCTAGGTTAATTGGCGACTCCAAATTGTCCATAGGTATGAATGTGAGTGTGAATGGTTGCTTGTCTATATGTGCCCTGTGATTGGCTGGCGACCAGTCCAGGGTGTAAGACAGCTGGGATAGGCTCCAGCACCCCCGCGACCCTTGTGAGGATAAGCGGTAGAAAATGAATGATTAGGTTGTGGCCAGAGTATGTATATAGGTCATATAGAATTCCTCAATTGTCCTATGACTGACGGGTGAAAAATCCAGCATGTAATCCAACTTTCACCCTTCTGCAGTGACCCTGATCATATAGAAAACTGCTATATTGATTATGTTGTGGTCCAATGAAAATATGTTTGCTTTGGTAACATCCATGATAATGTTGACAAGCTAATGCTGTATCCGCTTGAAGCAGGAGGATTTGTCAAATCACTTCCTTGTATGCCAACAAGTTCACCTATAGATCAGCTGGTCCCACTGGTCCCTCCTCTAAACAAACCTCTGGGATCCCCAAGCAGCTGTCCTCTTTAAGTAGCCCTGAACTGTTTGATCACCCGTTGAGTTATGAGCATCCATCCCTGCTTGATGCATAACTCAAACCCCAGACATACATGTCAACATGACACATGTTAGGTTATCCCCCCCACCCCCACACACCTCCCATACCACACGTTGCACGGCAAATGATTCAGTATGGGTGAAGTGATTTAAAGTACATGATAGCTGTCTTTGAAAAGGCACATTCCCACATCAAGAATGCAACGCATTCAAGACCGCACATGCTATTGGTGCTTTAGTTCTTAAGAAAGAACTCCATTGGTTGATTTGTGAATGTTTCTAACCACCTGTTTATTTTGCTGTACTTTTTATATAATATTGTGTGAAAGTCTTGAATGAGAACACTCAATTTCTCATAGAATAACGGAAAATTTGACAGGATTTCTATTATCAACCATAGGAAAAATTAACAAATTATATTTTTTTATTGAATGTGAAATCCAGTGTTACCAGAATAATGTTGTTAATTTTGCTAGTAGCCCCAAATGGATTCTGGATGGAATGCGCTAGTGTAGACACTGTCATTATTGTCGTCGGGTGAGGAGTACCACGTCCGAGCAAGGTGCGGTGCCACCTTTTGTTTTTGTTCATAGGGTCTTCTGTATGACTTTTTGTCTGGCCTGTCCCTACCAGGGGCATATAGCCCAGACAACATAGCTCCTAGGATCATTCAAACCTTTCAATCGCAATAAGGTGGTGAGTCACAGAGGTGGATTCATTGGCATATAATTCATGGTATTTTTCCATGAGAGTCATACCTTGTTACCTTGTCATACCATGGTTACTCTGTTCTAGATCCAACCAACATAGATAAAAGTAGGATTCAATAAATAAATTATGTTTTTTTTGGAGTTACAGCATAAAAAAACGTTTGCCATTGTTCAGTAGCAAAGGAAGCTAACAAGCTAAATGTTTTTTAAATTTTTAACCAAAAATCTGCGAATTGGGGCTGTTGGGTGGACGAGTGGTTAGCGAGCAGACTACACAGCTAGAAGACCTGAGTTCGATTCCACTCTCAGCCATCTGTATGTGGAGTTTGCACGTTCTCCCCGTGCATGCGGGGGTTTTCTCCAGGGACTCCCACATTCCAAAAACATGTTAGGTAAATTGTCCATAGGTATGAATGTTAGTGTGAATGGTTGTTTGTCTATATGTGCCCTGTGATTGGCTGGCGACCAGTCCAGGGTGTACCCCGCCTCGTGCCTGAAGACAGCTGGGATAGGCTCCAGCACCCTCATGACCCTCGTGAAGATAAGAAATAGAAAATGAATGAATCTGCAAATTTGTGGTGTTGTAAATGCTGTATCTAAAATATGCGGGAATATATTGTACACAGTCTTAGGTACTTCACGCCATGTGTACAAGTAAAACTGTACCAAATATAAGGGTCACACTTTTTTTGTATGGTTTCTGAATGTATTTTAAATAAAGCACATGGTCATTATAGAATTACTAAAAACAAGTAATGATGGACTAAGACACACTTCAAGAAGCATAACAAATATATTGTAATATAATAGTTAATTAAGTGAGTGTAAAACAGATTTCAGTGATTGAGCTCTTCCACGTGTGTGTGTGTGTGTGTGTGTGTGTGTGTGTGTGTGTGTGTGTGTGTGTGTGTGTGCAATGCAAAGTCAGTGGGGGGGTGAAGCAAGGTTCAAACAGGCTAACTTGTTCCAAATGAGGAATGTCTGCGTCCTCGCTCTCCTCATTAACCACCTTGTCACACCTGTGTCTTCTCCCCGTTCATTCAATTACTTCCCAAAGTGACACTTCTTCTTGCCAGCTTCATCCTCTCCTCGGCAATGGAATATTTACCGCTGAGGAAGCGATTAGACTTTTGGATAATTCTGACCAGATGTGGAGATGTCTCAACAAGTTATCAAGGATATAGTTAAAAAGGTATTTATGCCTTGCATGCATACTTATTAGTATTCTTGTAAGCTGGATCACACTAAAAGCCTCTAATTTGGGCAGCAGCTTCCTCTTTTAAGGGTGCCTCTCCATCACAATGGCCACTCTTATTCAATGAAAGTGTCTGCTTTTATTTCATTTCTTGTGTAAATGGAATAAACACTTGAGGAAGAATTTCAAATTAAGGTGCCCCAAAGGTTAGACAATTTGGTGGGATTTTATTTTTTAATAGGTCTATAAAGTCACAACAAAAGTACATTTTGGTTTTTACATCAAAAGATGAATACGAGACACGGTTTTAGGTTTCATTTCCAAGTATTTACATCTTTAGAGCAGCCATCCATTTTTCATGCGCACAAAAGTATTGGAACATGTGACTGTCAGGTGTGTTTTGTTGCCCAGGTGTGTCCGATGGTATTGCTAATTCAGTCAATAAATAGCTCTGAATGTCAACACTCAATTTCAGATTGGGTGGATAGTGCAAAGAGCGAGGCTTGTCAGTGAGAACAATCTATGGTGTCTCCCTGTATTGTATTATTACATTAGTCATATGTACATGTTGGGCAACTCTTATTGTGCTACGTGAGTGTGTGTGTCCAGAAGGTTTTCTATGAGACACTATTAGACTGAAAATGCACTGAATGTCTAGGTCTAATAATAATATCGAACAGTAAATTTTGCCTATGAAGGCTGTATTTAGAGGTGAAATCAACATGAAAACCATATTTCTGTCTATGGGTGAAAAACAAGCAATTGTTTAGATAGTAAATCAATTCTAACCATTACATAAACATTAGTCATAGCCACAACAACCACCTGGAATTTCCAGTAGAAAAAAACACTAGTGTACTCAGTAACAGACGTTAAACAGGTAGATGGGTGGTGACAGAAACATTGAGACTCTAAAACAAAGGTGTGGTAGAGCTCTAGTCAAACTCAGGCGAAGTCAAGAGTGAGTGCTCATGTCATATTTATTGCCAAAATCATACAGTAAAATATTTTGAGTGAAAAGAGGCAAAAATGTCTAAAAACGTACATTAAGCAAGGAAAAAATAGTCCCAAAATAAGTGTACTGCAATAACTCACTCAATATTCACAAAAGCATTCATTACTGATTTAACTGTGAGAAGAAGGTCCTGCACCATTAGATGTCCAGTCATCCATTTTCTGCCACTTATCACGGGTATGCTGGAGCCTATCCCAGCTGTCTTTGGGCGAGAAGCGGGGTTCACCCTGGACTGGTCGCCAGCCAATCACAGGGCACATATAGACAAACAACCATTCACACTCACATTCATACCTATGGACAATTTGGAGTCGCCAATTAACCTAGCATGTTTTTGGAATGTGGGAGGAAACCGGAGTACCCGGAGAAAACCCACGCACTCCACACAGAGATGGCCGAGGGTGGAATTGAACTCTGGTCTCCTAGCTGTGAGGCTTGCGAGCTAACCACTCGATCGCCGTGCTGCCCATACAAAAACATATATTTAGCAAATGAGCAAGCATAATGGGCCAAATATACTCATAACTTCAATGATAAAACAAAAACTAAAGTATTTTTAATGCAAAAATGAACATGGAAAAAAGCTTAATAAGTCACATCATGTGACCACCATGACCACCAACATGTATGCCGTATAGTTTACTGTGTTTAGCCTCATTGTGAGGAGACCGGACTCCCTGACTCCTCTCTCTGCACCGTCCTCTGTGTAGTAAATGGTGTATAAAATATGTCATTTTTATAGAATTGTTGGCTTTATGTTGATATGATTATTTTTAAATATATGCCTATATTGTATGCTGTGAGTTCTTCTGGCAAAACAACCTAATTACAACCTTGTAGAGCAAATAAAAGCTGATAATCAGCTTGTGAAAGAAAAATGCCATTCAAATAATCTGTCGTCTTTATTCCACTCACAAAATAGATAAAAACCCAAGTCGGCAACATCTTTAATGCTATGTTTTTTCTTCTTCCTTTGTAGCTGAACAATATGGAGATAAAGCATAAGCGGAAGAGTGTGTTCACCTACAAGCATAAAAGAAACTTTGCTAATTTACCGTGACGCAAATAAGGAGAGGAAAGTATTTGAAGATCGAGATAAGATTGCAGCGTGTTTTTACATCAGATGAAGTATTTGCACACTCACAGGAGTAGAAAAAGAGCACCTCCGTCGCCCACTACCGGACACTTCCTTTTGCAAAAAGTGGCAAACCTTAGAAATGCTTGGAGAATTGATGAGCTCTTAGCTGTCTCGTAAAAGGAAAGATTTAAAGGAAAATGTCTAACAAACTGTGAAAATGTTTAATAAAGAGGCTGCTTTTTTCCTTCTTCCCTGCACTTCTAATTACTGGATTCGCTGGTTATTATTAGAAAGTGTCATTCTAGGAAGTGTGAACAAAATGTTAACTAGAACAAACACATACTATATATATTGTGTAAAATATATATTTTTTTTCACACAAAGCTTTGTGTTATTAGTAGGGGTGTCATTTTGTCACCAGATGAGACAACACAGAAGACTGGCTCTATGAGGGATTTTAGCTTTACTTTTAAGAAAATGAAGAAAATTACTATAAAAATGACTATATTGCAACAACAGTATCTTGATTTATTTGACTCATATTTAATTTCTACTATGTTAGACTCTTCTGCACTCTGTGTGTATGCTAGCAGCCCCAACTCCACCCAACGAGACAAGAGACTGTACTACTGACAAAAGGGCAGTTCAGTCCGTTGTTCTGTGGAACAAATGTGCTAAGGTGCAGACCGTGTGAATTCTCTTCATCCCTGTTTAGAGGCAAGAGGTCAAGGAAATAGACATGCATGTGCATAGCAATATATTGAGGCCAGCAAAATTGTCCAGTTCATTTAAATGTATTATGCAATTAATTAAATTAATTGATGAATTAATTCTCAATCCCAATTGTCGGGCCTATGAGACTTTTTTGTGAGTAAAATGGAATTTAGCAAGGCTACTAGGAAGTTAGCTGTAACAGCAGGACGACCAGACCTAAAACATATCTGTCTTTAAAGAGTAAAGCAACCAATTTTTTGCAAAGATGACTATCTTTCTTCTAGGCATTCTACTCATGCCTTTATCCACTTTTCTGACCTGTAAATGTAGTTAGAATGTTGTATTCTCATGTTATGATGCCAAACGTTCAGATAAAGAGGTTTGCGTATTTGAAAGTGAGCCCTGAAAGAAGTTTGGGATGGCTCAAAACGCTCAGTTTCAGAAAGTGTGGTTAAACTGCACCTTTGTGATGTCACAGAGGAGCGGACTTCCTTATATGGGCATGGTTGTAAGCCAGATAAGCTCGCTACCCTCCCCCAAGCTCTGCTTTCTCTGTTTACGTTTAGAGCAACGGCTCGTATGGGAAAGCCACATTTATTTACAAAAGACGCTACCATCAGACACAAGTGGTTGGAGTTCCTGATTTTAATCTGTCCATGGTATTTGACACTGGTCTGTTTCGTTATCATGGAGCAATATGCAGCTGGTCTAGCCGACAAACTTGCTGAAGCCCGACACCTTTCCAACGTTAGAAGAGCAAACAGTAACAATTTAACAATTTGTCTTTACTGTGTTTATTTTCTGTAAGTCATGGAACAAAAGCTCTTGTCTGTGTAGCATTATATAGTGTGCATACAGAGAGTGGGGTTGCTAATCGACATTTCCCACCTCTACTCCAAGGCCTTTGGGAGAATATTCTGTTGTCTGATGATGAGCCAACAAACATCATACCAACATTAACATACGGTGATGTTAGTAATGGTGCAATGGTAGTGTTTTAAATCATCAAAATACATATGGCTAGATACTGCAACTATTACATATTACAATCAATGTATGGGTTAATGCATGATCACAGCATATCTATCAAACAATGCAATATGTTTATTTTGTGTAAGTCATGGAGCAAAAGCGCTTGTCTATGTAGCATTATACAGTGTGCATGAATGGTGCGGGGTTGCTAATAGACGTTTCCCACCACAATTAGTGGCTCTACCCAAGTTATTGAAATACTGGTAGTCCCGCAAATCACTTTACACGTTGTTAGAGGTTTTTATTTAGAGGGATTCATAGTCGAAATAGGTGTATCTCAATGACAGCGTTGTAAGCTTACTGAAAAAAACTTGTTTTCTTGTGTTATAATGCACAGAAAAGGCAAAGAAATGTGTCCATGTTTTGCATAGGAGATTGCGAATAATGGGCAAAATTCCCCTGGGAATGGGCAGTTCCCCTTTAAGGCCTTGAATTCTGCTCTCTGCTAATAAGACCACAAGCTGAAACCAACTTGTGTTCTGCAGCAGGACAATGATCCAAAACACACCAGCAAGTCCAACTCTGAAAAAAACCACAATGAAGACTTTGGAGTGGCCTTGTCAAAGTCCTGACCTGAATCATGCTGGAAAAACCCTCCAATATGGCTCAATTATAACAATTCTGCAAAGATGAGCCACATTTGCTCCACAGCGTTGTATGAGACTCATACATGTAGCTTTGGATTCTAACAAAAGGCTTAATTTAATAATTGTTTTTTGTGTTCAGTTGTGTTGTCATTGACTAATATTTATATTTACTTCATGAGCCGAAACATTTCAGTGTTAGAAATCAAAAAGGAGGAAAACACTTTATCAAACCACTGTGTGTGCAGCATCTCCTCATTGCATTCATTGCGTGGTGTTTTTACTGTTTGATCATTTGTATGTTCGCAGTGCTTCCATAGCATACAATCATAAATATAAAATCCTTCTGAGAATACCATAGACACAATGTCATGTTTACAAATCAACCACCTCAGCTGAATATTAAAATGTTATATATTAGTGTTGCTGGACTCTTCCCAGTTACTTCCTAGTGTCATTTGTCTGTCACATGATTGATGCTTGACTGAATCCTTCCTCTCTTTGGGTGTCTCCCCACCCCCCACCCCCCCATCATGTGAGGCTGAGTTTGGAAGGGTCACTAGCACATCCTCCCTGCTGTCTCATGCTGCATATGTGAAATCGCCATTTCACCCCTGCACACTCCTTAATTGTTGCTGCAAAAAAATGTTTTGTTCAAAACTGCCCCCTCTATCATGAGTGCTTGTGCAAAAAATGTCACCCATCCACTTAGTGCAAAGGCCTAGTGGTATTTTGTATATACAGTATATCTAATATAATAAACATACTCTCCATTCAATAGCAACACGTGCATAAAATTAGTAATTACCTTCTATAAAAAGATCAAATACGAGTAAACGAATTAATGCACTGATTAATTCATAGGTGATTAATATAATCATGTTTTTTTTGTACTTTTTTATGACGTTTCTTCTTTTATACTTAAAATAATGTATTCGAATTATATAACATTAATTGAAAAAACTTTTATTTTCATTTATTATTGTATTATTTATTATTTCATTTCTTTTTATTATTATTTTTTTATTGGTGATTAATATAACCATGTTTTTTTTGTACTTTTTTACGACATTTCTTCTTTTATACCTAAAATAATGTATTCGAATTATATAACATTCATTGAAAAAACTTTTATTTTCATTTATTATTGTATTATTTATTATTTTTATGTATTTTTTTAATGCAATAAATTTTATTTCTTGGAATATGACCAAATATTGTTGACAAACTTTTTAGAATCTTTTAGAAGCCATTTTTCAATTCTTCTCCATAGATCTGACTACATTGCATCACCAATACTCGACATTTAAGGGTTAAAAACATGTCAATTTGAATTATTTTTCATGTATTAATTAATAAATTACATTTGTATAAGAATTTGAGATTTTTTAATTAAATATTCTTCAGGTTTGAATGTCATGGAAGTAGACTGTGAATAAAAAGAGTGGGTTTAGGCAAACATTTCGATGTAATGCATTCGCTTGTTGTGTGCAGGGTCTTAGGATGGAGGAGGAGGAGGAGGATGATGATGATGATGGTGCTGGAAGAAGGGTGCAGCAGCAGCAGCAGCAGCGTATTAAAAAATGCAAAACGGCCCTCTGATTGGTCGCTCCGGCTGCAGGCTAAGCCCACTCCGTTTCATCCCCAAAAGAAGAAGGCCAAGGGAGCCTATGGGAGAGCTCGGCTGTCTCCTCCCACGACGTGCACGCCAAAGTTGCCCTCTTCAACTACTTCCACGGAGCCAGCAGACATTACACTCACGCCAAATGCACCAAGGGGAAAATAGTATCTGCGCATTTTACCCAACTCCAGACTTTTAAGCACTACAGACTTTTCATTATAAAATCATTTTATACCATCAGTAATCTATTTTAAGAAGACCATCACTTATTTATCTCCCCTTTCCTCTCTCTCGCATGAGAATTACCAGTTTTCTCCACCTGGGATTGGAATTTCGCTGCATATTTTTTTTTTCTTTTTTGTGTGCATTTTTGGTTCCCATAACATTCCCTTCTCTTGTTTCATTTTGGACTTTGTGAGAGAAACAGCAGCTGCAGCTCCAGAGTTCCCTTGTTTGTAGCGGTGGTGGTGCTGACCCAGTAGCTGCAGGATGGCTACTTTGCCCGGAACAGTGCCTCGGATGGTGCGCCCCACTCCGGGCCAGAACTACCCACGAACCGGCTTCCCTCTGGAAGGTGAGGCATGGACACAATTGCATGAAGGTCATACAATATTTTTTTCATGTTTAAATATATAAAACGGCAAAGATATGTGTATTTAAAAATGAATTTTATTATTATTTTTGTACAATTGTTTACTTTCCCACTGTCCACTTAAAATTATACATTTCGTCTATATGAACGTTCATATTTCCCCCTACTTGATTTAGTTTATATTGATGACATTATATTATACATGATATAATATTATACATATATTTGTGCATTTTACGGCCCCAACTTTGACAGTGAACGAGCCACCAAAGAGGCAATCTAATTGTTAATTTGGTGAAAACTCTCCACGCACACTCAAGGTGTCTGAGCATAAGGCAGAAGGAGGATGAGTGGGGGGGTGAAATGGAGGGGTGGGGGTACCACTTTTGTATTTGCATGCATTTATGGCAACCGTTTTCCCATTAGGGCCCAGTTCGTGCTCAAGTGGCATCAAGTGAAATGCGTCTTAAAAAACAGAGGGGGTGAAAAAAAAAACGTCTATTGCTTTGCAAGTTGGCGAAGCTCCGTGGATTTTCTCGAGTGGGGCGCCGCCGCAAATGGCAAATAACCCACAAGAAGAAGAGAAAAGGATCACATCAATATTTGGACAGCATGACTAGGAATAATCAAGGTGGCAAGTGTCAGTCTCTTTTAGTGGCCCTCCATGGTGGAATTGTCTGCGTGGAGAGTGGGTTACTTTTTTTTTTAATGTGCAATATGATCATTTATGGCAATTAAAAATACACACAACGTGATGCTTTCTTGTTAATATTGTGTTGACATGGCTGTGTGTGTGTCTTCCCCACGCAGTGTCCACCCCTCTGGGCCAGGGCCGTGTCAACCAGCTGGGCGGCGTGTTCATCAACGGGAGGCCCCTACCCAACCACATCCGACACAAGATAGTGGAGATGGCCCACCACGGCATCCGGCCCTGCGTCATCTCGCGGCAACTGCGGGTCTCTCACGGCTGCGTGTCGAAGATCCTGTGCCGATACCAGGAGACTGGTTCCATCCGTCCCGGGGCCATCGGAGGCAGCAAGCCCAGGGTGAGTGGGAGTGGGAGTGGGTCAGTACCTGGACACGGAACCTAATCTAATAATTTCGCCAATAATAATGCTAACTATCATAATGTGCATGCGCAGTAACAAGTCACAAAATTAGGCACACCTGCACAGCTAAATATGCAGTATATATTACAGTGTTTACATAATGTATAATATTAATATTGATTACCATGCATCCAATGGTCAAAATATTAGGTACACTTGCGCAGACCCCCTCCCCATCCCCTTCCACATACACTTAATTGGTGGTATACACAATATTTAATTTTTCATAATCATGTCAATTCCTTCACTAATCAAAATATTAAGTACCCCTGCTCAGTCATATATTATATTTCTTACAATCTATAGTATAATATATAAAATCATTCAATAATTGAATAATGTATATTCACTGGTCACAATATTCCCACGTTGCTTTTTAACTGCACTTATTTGTATTAAAACAATTTATTTTATATATATTTTTCCAATTCTATCAATTTGATCGATTTCAAGTTAAATATGAATTGACACTAAATAGTGGCAATGCAATACTAAATAATACACATTTAATAAAATAAATAACTGTATGATATGAAGCTTTAAAAAAGCCAGTATTTTGATAATCCTAAAATTTGAGTTATAAAACTACTGACTTAAATATTAAAATAAAAATAAAGTTGAGCTGAAGTGCAAATATTTTAACCATTTTCAGTATGAAATATTCTAATTTATATGACAACCCTTTGGAATACACATGAATACTGTAAATAGTACTATACTTCAAATGAAAATGAGCCTCTTCCTATCTAACTCCTCTTTGCCTCCTCCTCTCCAACATTTCCAACTTACAGCAGGTGGCCACTCCTGATGTGGAGAAGAGGATCGAGGAGTACAAGAGAGAGAACCCGGGTATGTTCAGCTGGGAGATCCGGGATAAGCTGCTGAAGGACGGGGTGTGCGACAGAAGCACGGTTCCTTCAGGTGAGGCTTCATCTGGTAAGCTGCATTTCTATTTTATTTTTAACTTTATTATAGGAGCCAGCAAGTATAAATGATTTATTGGTGGTGTGTGTGTGTGTGTATCATGAAGGTGTTGAAATATGAATATAGTCTATAGAAAATACACACAATATGCCTTTGATACTTTTGTGTGCAGTGTCCTTCTTAAGAAATGTCTTACAGGATGATATGGTTGTGTTCTGGGTTTTAGGGGCTAATCACCCATTTACCTTTTTGTTGCCATTAGTGAGCTCCATCAGCCGCGTTTTGAGGGCCCGATTTGGCAAAAAAGATGACGAGGATGACTGTGATAAGAAGGATGAAGACGGAGAAAAGAAAACAAAGCATAGCATCGATGGCATCCTCGGTGATAAATGTAAGTTAACAGCAGTGGCCCTTTTTTATAATGTCGATGCCTTCTATACATACCTTGCATGTCACCCACCTCAGTGTTAATGGCCCGGCTAATGTCAGTATTTACCAACATTTAAAACACACTTCCTTTGAGGCGTTCCCTTGGGAATTTTGGACACATTATTCCTCTTTTATTTTACACCGAGCCATCATTCACTATTCATTATTTATGAGCGCCTTGGCAGAAGGTGTTTTCGCTGCAGGAAATTAATTTGTGTTGCTTCATTCATTCATACTTTCAGCCATTCATAGTGGGGGACCCTAAACGACTGCTTGACCCACCTCACAGCCGGTGACATTTTCACTGCTTGTCACTTCAGTGGACATCAATGTGGTGTCGCTTTGTTAACTCTAGCTCGTCATGAAATCATATACATGCTAATATGCTGTATTAAATATGGATATTATCTATTTAAAATATTTTTGTGACTTATATACGTTATTGGTTAGATGTTTTTTTCATTATATAAATTCAAATTCAGCTTACAATAGTAAAACCCTAGCTAATAATTACATTAGCAAAATATATGATACATTAAACAAAATATTTACATGTAAAAATAGCACAAAATTATTATATAATATTTAGATATTTATTATTATATTATTTGTGGTGTTACTATATTAATGTTTGATTTTATTCACATTTTTAAACCTGGTTTTCTTGTGTCACTCATGCGTCATTACGCAAAAAAAAGGACCCTTAACGTATGCGCACCCAGTCCCCCTCTCTGTAAACTTGAAGATGAACCTCAACAAACTCTCCCTTTCATTGATGCTTTCTTTTTTGTCGAGCTACAAAAGCTAAATCCTGGAAAGCAAAGCGGGGAATAAGGAGAAGCACCGTTCCGGCATTCTTATATAAAAAAAAACCCTACTAAAAGAGAGAGAGAGAGAGAGAGAGAGAGAGAGAGAGAAAGAGAGAGAGAGAAAACTTTTGGACAAAAGGGCAAGGAGGGCACATAAAGAGAGATGAATTATTCAGTACGCCCCGCTGCTAGATAGTTTTGTAATTTAATATAATGGCGCGTTGGAGTGGAATCAGTTGATAGCGTGAAAACGGTCTTTTTTTCCTCCCTTTTTCTTTCTCTCCAACCCTTGCCACGCTTTGTCAGGAAAATGCCACCATTCTCCTCCAGAGTGTCCACATGAGGCCATGTTAAACGCTTTAATGATAAATCACCAAGTGGCTTGAATTTTTTACGCACGCTTTATACGCACTAAACTTTACGCACAAATATTATATTATTGATTTATAAAACACCCCAGATCCTATAATTCCCCTGCTGCTACATTTGTCCCCGTGGTGCTGGTGTTTTTTTTTAAATTGGGAGAGAATTACATCGCTATAAAAAGCCACCCCCCCCCCCCTTCCTTCCTCCGTGGCTCCGTGCGTGCATGCGTAATACAGTTTGAGACGAGCGAGGCTTTTAATAATAACGCTAATACTTATTAGAGGGAGCGCTGGAGACGACGCTGGCTGAATAGGTGACTACGTGTTCACACCGGGTGTAATAGCTCGCAGGCACGCTAAGAAATGTATTTATCCCCAATCAGCCTCTCACTCTTAGCGGTTTGAAGCGCGGCCCCTTATATGTGGAGAGGGGTTTTAAAGCAGATTAAATAGAGCCTTTTATTTCTTTTTCACTTTCATCTCAGAGCCCAGCTCACATACAGTGGCTCGCCCTGGGCGTCAAAATTCATGCTTTTTTTTCCATCCTCTCTCTCTCTCTCTCTCTTTTTTTTTTCTCTCCCCCTCTATTTTTTAAATCCATTTTAAGTCGTTAATATTTATTTATTTGTTTATTAGAAGTGCATTTGTATTCTCACTCTAATCTAAAGAGATCAGAGGGGAGTAAATCAACCAATGCAAACATGTAATAATCTGCGCACCATCCATCATTATATTTGTGGATCTTCTTCTTTTTTTTTTGCATCATGCACATCTGCCACAAGTGACGCACGGCGACAGGCGATGGACACTTGAGCAAATCGTGGGATTAGCAGAGGTCCTCAATCTAATTAAACAGATGCCAGGTGGGATTATTTCCCAGTTTGAGGCAGGGGAAGTGACAGGGTTGGTGGATGGGGGGGGGGTGGGGGGGTGGAGGGTAAGAGTGCACAAACAGAACAGCACACATCATCATTTGTGTTGTGTTATTGGTGCCACTCTGTTGTGAAAAGTGTGCAAAAGTGTTCCTTTCTAGAAGTGTATGGTGACATATTGTGGTTATATTTCGGCTATAAAACCTCTCCGAATGAATGGAGGAGGGAAGGGTGGGGTTTGGAGAAGGGGTAGGGGGGGCATGCAGGGGACTGGTGCGCTTGACTTCAAACAAATCCATCTGGAACAGTGTGTGAGAGAGATTCACTGAAAGTATGGGCGAGTTATTTAGCTATTAATAACGTTTTCTTTCCTCAGGCATGGAGGAGAGTATAACTCCATCCACTCCACTCCACTCTCTCTCTTTCTCTCTCTCTCTCTCTTCCATGCAGCTATTTGGCTTGGCTTGGAATTGAGGGAGAACCCAAATGGTGGGCAGAGATAACATACCCATCATAGCCCAGACCCCGCGCTGTGCTTCACTGCATTAAACTCGGATTAACCTCCCCTGTCCCCGCAGCCACTAGAGCCACATTTCACTGGAATTTACATCGCGCTTTATTATAGGGAGGGCAACCCGACACTAACATTAATAATCATGCTAAATACTAATAACAATAAAGACATTAGGCACACCTGCAAAATCTCCAAAATCTCTCAATTATTATTATATTATTTTAAACAGTAATATTTTTGTCACCACTACAAACTACAATCACTCAATTTAACGCGTTTAATAAGATTTAAATGGCGACTAAAAATACATGTATTATTTAAAATGTCGGAATGAATATATGAATTATCATAATATTAAATTGTAACTGTAAAAACATTAGGCACAAATGCACAATTTCCAACATAATCAAATTATTTTTATTTTATTTTATAATTATCAATATCTTAATACAATAAATGTATTATCTAAAAAGTGTCTCTAATGTATAAAATATCCTATTTAGTCATATTAAAAACAAAAAATATAAGCCCACAATCTCCAACATGATTCAATAGTTTTATTTTTATTTTGTCACCAAACTAGAATCACAACAATATTTAACATATTTAATCATATTTAAATCAATGACATATTAATTATAAATGTCAATATCTCCAATTTTTTTAGATGGCTCTATTTTTTTTCCACCACTGCAAACGACAATCACAATTCTATTTAACATATGTCTAATCATATTTAAAATAACAACATTCTAATTTTATATTTAGAGATCTCCAATCTACAATATATTTGTATTATTTTCCAAAATAGTTTTCCCACCACTGCAAAGTCCCAATAATTACATTTTTATAGCTATATGTATATTTAATATTAAAATGATCAGAGGAGAAAATGCATGATTTAAACTGAATGAATGCATAATTCTTCTTTTTTATAGGCATTACATTATTATGATTATAGTTTATTAAGTATTTATATTTGAGCTTTTCCATTGCATATAATGAGTGAAGTGGCCTGTGAGGGTATACTGTATAGGCCATAATAATATTACCTACGTTCATGTCATTTTAGTTCATTTAAATGAGAGATGCCACGATGTAATGTAAAATACACAAAATACTGGGTCATATAACAGGGCAGATATGAAAAAGAAATTACTATATAATATATATAATGACAGTTTATTTCATTGTTATTATGATACAAGTGGTAAAATAGCTTATTTGTTGTCTTGTTATGTGACTTCTGCATGTATCATCATCCCAACACAGTGGGATGAATAATAACCTGTAAATACGTTGTTGTGGTTCCAGTATGGCTCCACTGCGCGTGCGTAATGACAGCTTTTACGCTACGCTAGGGCAGGCCATTCCCTCTTACGTTTTAATGTCATGTTTATTTAAATGTTTAAATAGTGTCATGGTTGTGAAGACATTAACGGATGTGTACACATGCAAACTAAACTGACTAAAAGGGGGAGGAAGGGGGGGCTACCCATACCCTATTAAGCTTGTACGGCCCACCGAACCCGGAGTGACATTTCAGTGTCAGGGGCTTAAGTGAGTTAAAAAAAAAATAAATAAAACGGGAGCAGGCTTAGATTCATTGACTTTGATCACATCAGAAATATTCATGGGGGCACAAACACTCACACACTGACAGTGATACCTCTCAAGGCTGTCTATTAATTAAAGTGGAGCTCTTACCATGTGGGACCCCCACCCCAATACATCCTACTCTATCATCTGGGGCACCAACCAAAAAAAAAAAAAAAGGTTTTCTTCCCATCTCTTGTGGTTTCTCTTGAAAAGGGCCAATCTTCCCTCCCCAGCTTCTTGTGGGAAATGTAAAAAGTGCACAGAGGAAGACATGGGGATTTCTAGCTCATTTCTATAAAGAGCCTTTTATAATCCTTTCCTGCTTAATAACTTAAAGGGATTCAATTTCTCCCCTCATTGATGGAGAGGGGGGTGGGGGTTATGATGGCACATTGTTGGGACGCAATTCAAGGTTAACACATCCTGCTCCCAAACTGCAGAATATAAGACGTCTGGGTGACGTCACAGGCACTACCGATATTTAATTATAGCCTTTACCATCGAGAATTACATTGAGTTTATGCAAGTGGGTTTCATTGGGGGGGAGGTCTCAAGCCATATGCCACAAATTAAATGCGAAGTGATGTCCCCTCCAGGTATCCTGTCACATAGGGTGTCTTTCATTAGGGGGCCTGTGTTTGACCCCCCGTGTCCCCAGTTTCCACCATTCTCCTGATGTCAACAGGTGGAGGGGGTCTGGTGATAAGACGCCGTAGAATTTCCAATCATTGTTGTTAAAACATGGGGACATAAAAATAGCCGTGTCGAAAATCTAAACACTGAAAATTCCTTGGATAAAATGAAAAAAAAAAAAAATATATATATATAGGCATAATAGTATTCATTCATTCATTCATTCATTTTCTACCGCTTATCCTCACGAGGGTCGCGGGGGGTGCTGGAGCCTATCCCAGCTGTCTTCGGACGAGAGGCGGGGTACACCCTGGACTGGTCGCATAATAGTATTGGTGTAATCAATTATTATTTTTTCCAAATCCACTTTATTTGAAATATATTTATACTTTAGTTATAAATGTATATAGTAATGTTGTTGTATATATACAATGATATTCTATATAATTATATTTCATATACTGTACTATATCCTGCATATATCATATCAATATAAAGGCCTAGATTCTTTTTAAAAGTGATATTCAGTTGTATTTTTTCCTACATATGTTAAATATCTTTATTTAAAGAAATATATATTTACAAAAACGAAATTACGTTATTACAACAATGTCAAATTTGACTCAACAGCGCCTCCGCTGGTTATAATTAAGTAGTGCACTCCATTTTTTCTTCAAGATGCATTAAATCACCAATTATTTACACGTAAACGATTATTAAAATCTAAAAAATGTCAAATATATACGGATATATCTCTCCGTTTCGATCGACACTATCAGTTAAAACGTGTTAATTCCGAACATGAAACGATCAAGAATGAGCGAATTGGCGCAAACTACACCACAATTAATTAGAATATGGATTATCTGCACACAATTGGACCCATCTTGATCGTGCAGATGGCTCCAGGTTGCCAAGTGTACAGAGTGTATCATAAAATAGACAGCGTGTGACCAAATATGATACAACATGTCTCATATTCCGCAGGTTGCAAATCACACATTTATTATACTAGATTTATGTAATGTCCCCTTCCCGCCAAACGTTTCCATCTCCGTCTCCTCAGAGGCGTTTAATTGGCAGCGCTTTGTTAGCACTGATGTTTAATTGGCTGTGAGAAGATGAATGAAGTTGACAGGAATCATCTGTCCACACGATCCCTGGTGGCTCCGAGTGGGAAATCATAACCTGAGCGGCTTTTTCCTCCTGCGAGGACCAGCTAGTTGAACTTGTCACATCTAATTAGGGTGTTCAAAACGCACTGGGGGCATCGGTGGGAAACAG
The DNA here is from genome assembly GCF_030265055.1 of Doryrhamphus excisus. Lineage (NCBI taxonomy): Eukaryota > Metazoa > Chordata > Actinopteri > Syngnathiformes > Syngnathidae > Doryrhamphus > Doryrhamphus excisus. The sequence goes on along the minus strand of NC_080483.1, from coordinate 9,209,457 downwards.
GAGGCGGCATGGTCCGGGGGGGGCAGCCAATAAGGCATTTTTGGGTCAGATGCTGGAAGAGGAGGAGGTGGAAGGAGGGATAAGCGATGTTGTTCAATTGGACCACAGCGGGCTTTTATTTCCAAGAAGACCTTCTTTTCTTTCTCTCTGCGCTTTACCGGCTATTACATCAATTACGGCTGTCCAGCAGCCATGGAGTGCAGCCTCCTTTTAATTGACTATGAAATTAATTAGAGCGGACATCTATTAAAGACTTTGGATCATTTTTGTAATTTAAAGGTGCAACAGAGGATTAATGACTTAGAGCCTGCGTTTATTTATTGACAGTGTTTTTCCTCTATATATTTTACATATTTATTTCTACATATTTATCATGTATATAGAATTATATGTATAATGTCCACCCCCCTATTTTTTGTAACTGTATGCAGTTTCACAATTAGAAACTGGTAACATAAATTGGACATGGAGAAGAGGTATATAGGATTAAATCATGTTGAATTGTGCAAAGTGTAAACAAGTGATTTAACTCTATTTAACTCCATTCTGTCATTGCAGCTGACAACAGGTGTTAGTTGCATTTTAGAAGACTTTCACACACTTTGTGTATTATTTTTTATTTACTTTCTAGTGCAGCCTTGTGAAAAAAAAGGCATTGTCTTCCTGTTCCATTTCAAGAGGCTTCATTCTTTTTTCGGTGGGGTGTGAATACTTTTTTTCTTGTAGAGCGAGAGGAGAGAAAAAAAAAGGCTGTGTGTGATGTCTGACAAGCCTCTTCTCGCCATTGTTCGGTGAACAGCTTCTAGAAAGGAGAGGAGAGAAAGAGGAGGGAGGAGAGAAAAGGCCTTTCTGTTATTTTCTGTCTTGAGACTCGCTATTCAAGCGAGTTGATGAACTCCTCCGAAAAGTTTATTAAGGGGAGCAAAACAATAGGAACCAAAGCCTTTGGGTGCCCGGGCAGACAGTTTATAAACTAGCAGCCATTGTGCCTCAAAGGCAGATGCATGAATACTTTTGAATGGGGGCCTTCAAACTGACACGATAAGGCTGGACAGCAGCACTTTTAAAAAGGGACACAGGCTGCTTCTGCTGCTGCTCAGATCTCTCGCTCTCTTTAAAAAAAAATGCATTAATGTACATCTGCAAAAGGGGGGAAAGTAGAAGGGGAGAAGCTGGGTGCTGTCTGTTGTGGACATGCTTGTTTTTGCTTTGTCGGCTTAAGTATATGTTAGCAAAAAGAGGCGCATCAAGCCAAAAATCGAATAGATCCTGTCTTAGGTCCATTTATTAATAACATAATGTGGATATTGTATCATTTGTGTAAATAACCAACCAAACGTATTGAATAGGCTGCCATCTACCTCCACCAATTGTGCTGAAAGTACCTTTACAGATACTCACTTCAGAACGAATAGTTAAATTCGTCTGTCTAAAATGTTTACTAATAAATCTCATTTAAAAGATGCCAACAAATAAAAAAAAGTCCAACCGTTTTTTAATGTAAAAGTAGACTAGGTTGAGGTAAACATAAAAATGGTGGAAAAAGTTGTGCAAAATAATCGCTGGTTGTCCTGTTCCGAATGACAACAATTCCATCCATCCATTTTCTAACCTGCTTATTTACGCTAGGGTCACCGGGGGTATGCTGGAGCCTTTTACGTTTCACGTTTATTCTAGTTCGAGGGATACCTGCGTATGATCTGTAACTACGGTTCATTAGATTCCGTTGTATCTCTGTTGGTTACTTCCTGATTTTATTCTCCTTTTCTTGTGCATTCTTGTGTCAAGCTTCCATAGTATGTTTTATGTTATAGTAATTTGCCTTCTTTTGTTAATGAAAGCCTTGAACCAAGGTGCAACAACATCCTGGCATTCTGAGGTAGCACTATAGCAAATTATGGCACTTGTTCTGCAATTAGGCAACGTAATTCAGTGATCGTACCTCGTTTTGTCACAAATCGGTTAAGTAAGGTAACAAATCTAAAATACAAATTTATGCATATAGAAAAAACTATATAAATGGTTCTGATAATACATATTCGACTCACACTAAAACACAATAGGGTCCTTCCTTTACCTCTTCCCTATTCGCCATACAATTGTGGATTTTGCATAATTCTGCAAACAAAACTGTTTGACTCACTCTCTGAAATTGAATCAACTCTCGAATTCTCAACTTTAGTCGAATGCTGCATGTGTAATCCTGTCACAATGTTTCATAAACAAACTTTTGTGTAGTTTTATCGAAATCGTTTAATATATAAACAAATGACAAATCAGTTTTATGAAGTCCCTAAAATGTCTGCAGCTCTTCTTTGGCTCCTTGAATATCTTTTTTTGCAAATGAAACAGCACAGTACAGGTAAAAAAAAATGTGGATTGAGTGAGACATTGATTAAGAAATAAGGACAAAAATTAATAAAATTAACCAAAACATTTTTTAGAAATCCTCCATACTTAACTTTATTTGGGTTTGCACAAATATTCAAGGATCCTTCCCTCATCATAAATGTATATAATAATGTCTGGAGTAGTTTTTGTTTAACTCTGCAAAGTTTTGTCGGTTCAATAGTTTTGCCGTAGTTTAACAAACAAATCAAACATTTAAAATGTTATGGCTGGGTTTTAGACTTGTCAGTTCTCAGCAGTTTCAAACATGGAAGCAGGCTGAAGACTCCTTGTCGGAGTTTATATGATTTCCAAGTATCAATGTGCATTGTCCTCCCTTGTTGATATACTTTTGAAGGGGGCCACGCTGGTCCCTCACAGCTAAGAAGATACATTATTCCCGTCCTTTTCAGCGGACAATAGACTGTCAGTCTTTATCCCTCATCCCTCCTCCCGTCCCTCCCCTCTTGCAGCTTTCCCTTTTTAGTCTTCTCGCTCTCTGGCTCGGTGCCTCTCGACTTCAGAGGGAGTCCGGTGATTTGTGACCCCGGCAACCCCGCACTTAATCTCGCTAAAGAGGGGGAGCATCCCATTTTCGGAGTGCTTGGCGCGCCCCGAATAGAGCGAGCCGGCTCTGGCAGGTGTCAACATTAGCAAACAATCGCTCGGCGGTCCCATTGCTTCGTAGCCCAGCGCGACACTGGACCCTAAAGTCTTTGAAAAGGAGCCACATAATGGGGGGGAGGACAAGGGAGAGATTACACTCTTAGACAGCTATTAGCGGGGATGAGGCTTTTCTAAACAAACAAGAAGGAGAAGGCGATCAATACTGTGTTAGTTTACCAAGTGGAGTCATTATTGTGGCTTATTTTCTGCCCCATTGTCTTTCTCGCCACTTTCCTCCAACATCTGTGGGCCGTATTGCCAATCCAATTTAGTCTGACGAAAGAGGGGGGGCAGAAGGGGTTGGGGGGGCTTTATTTCTTCATACTCCAGCCCCTCTCTCGTCTGTGTCACTTACAGTGGGCATCGCACTCGCGCATTTGTCCTTGTAATGAATCCCGATTGGTGAGTATTACCTCGACTGGGATTGTGGTGGCTCAGATCCATTAGACTGGAGTGAGGGCAGGAAATGGGCCGGAGGAATGAGTTGACACGAGGACGGTGGCGTCTCTCAAGTGGATATGTCTTGACAAGAGGTGCCGGCGCCTCCCTAAAAGGCCATTTATTTGGCTCTCATGGGTTATTCACCAGGAGAGAAGGGAGGATTAGGGTTTTAACCGGAGCAGTCGGTGGTGGTCGGAACACGCTTGAACGGCGCTGGTAACCGACCATAGGTTGTTTATATTACAACAGCCTTTTAGAAGATGAGAGATTTGAAAACAACATGAAATGTCTGGTCAGAAATCCCGGTCAACATTCATAGCAGGGATGTTTGGAGAGGGAGGGGCATTTTATGGGCATTTCTATTATTGGCATATTTTCGCCAATCGCTGGTGATCCTAGAACATAATCTACATGAAAAGCGGGGATCTACTGTATTCAAGAGAGGGTTTTTTCATATAAATATATATTTTTTTAATTCAGTTTATGATTTGGGGCTGCATGGCGGTCGGTTGTGTGGTTAGCGCGCAGGCCTCACAGCTAAGAGATCCGGGTTCAATTCCACCCTCGGTCATCTCTGTGTGGAGTTTGCATGTTCTCCCCGTGCATGCGTGGGTTTTCTCCGGGTACTCCGGCTTCCTCCCGCATTCCAAAAACATTCCACGGTGTACCCCAAAAAATAGTTATAAATCCTAAATCCATAATAATAAGATGAAACATAACATTCTCAGTTCGATTCTCCACTTGTGCATAGCTGTGTGGGGTTTGCATGTTCTCCCCGTGCATGCGTGGGTTTTCTCCGGGTACTCCGGTTTCCTCCCACATTCCAAAAACATGCTAGGTTAATTGGTAACTCAAAATTGTCAATCATAGGAATGAATGTGAGTGTGAATGGTTGTTTGTCTATATGTGCCCTGTGATTGGCTGGCGACCAGTCCAGGGTGTACCCCGTCTCTCACCCGAAGACAGCTGGGATAGGCTCCAGCACCCCTTGCGTCACTTGTGAGGATAAGTGGTAGAAAATGAATGAATGAGGTAATGATTTGGAGTGCATGAAAAATTTTGATCACATGGCCATTTTTTTAGTACCACACAGCAGCAACAGAACCAATGTTGTAATAGTGGTTTAATGGTAATGGTTTAATTATATTTGAACATCAGGTTACAATTGAATGCATCACATAATCAATTCACAGTTTATTTTGGTAAGGGACCAAAATGCTCTGACAACAACATTTTAAAGCGCATATAGAGGTCAAATGCAAAAAAAAAACCTACAGCCACGGCGCTCATTAGAGACCTTAGTGGTGATTTGCTACGCATCCAACGTAGATCAGCACCCCAATCAGCTGATCTACACACATGGTTTGCCATGATAAAAGCATTAGTAACTGACCTCGTGGCCTTAACAGACAATGGCGCCTACTGCTGGAGCGGGAATAACACGAAACATACATTTTTATTTTGTGTTCCCGCTCAGAGGCACACAGCGTTCCTTCTTTTGTCTGGACTCTACGGCGGGTTGCATTGCCTGCGACAGAGAGAGACAGAGAGCAATTTCCGTCGTAAACACAATTTAATTCACCGTGTAATTCCGTAAATCACAGTCATCCCGACTAACAAGTTATTTATCAGACGACAAAAACGTGGTTGGCGGCTGACAGCTGACGTCAAACCACAAAAGCTTTTCTTCCAGTTGAGATGAATCCTCCTGCTGAGAGATGACTGTAAACTTTTCTTTAGCACTCAAAAAAAAAAAAAAAAAAGACACAACCCCGCCCTTATGTGTGACTTTTTCCACGATTTAATGATGGTTACTCATCAGTTCATTACACTTGACAGAGTGCTCTATTTAAACGTGTGAGCTTTGTCTGACATTTATTATAGTGCGATGCTTCCCGTACAAAACACAGTGTACACATTTCCCCGCCTGTCTGAGGGAATCTTGGCTACATTTTTGAGATGCACACTGTAATAATAATAATAAGCAAGACCTCTGGCACAAATGCACGTTTGTCTTGCCGATTAAGCTGTTGTTATTCCACCAAACCAAACAAAATGCAGAAATTAGCCGACACGACACAGGCTTTTTATTATGTCCATGATAAATCAGATGAGCCGGTCAGAAGCACGTAATTTATTGAAAGACGCATACTTTCCAGCGATTCACCTCGCCGGCGAGGGTTGTCAAACTCTGAAAGGGTTTCCGCTGGTTAACCGCAAAGCGAGCTGCGTTTAGGATGGGGAGGGGGGGTGTGGAGACAAAAGGCATTTCTGGCTAATTTTATTACAATACAGGAAGAGGCGGCATAATGTGCAACAATAATTAGGTTTAGCACAGTGCCCCCGCGCTCTCTCTCTCCTCTCTGTCACAAACCATGCTCTGCTAGTTTAAAAATGGCCATTAGCCTATGCTACTTAGCGGCAGAACATTTCACATTTTATGCTCCTGATGTGCTCCAATGCTCAAATATTCATTTGTTTTTAATTGCGTATGCAACCGCGCGCTAAAGACAAACATGTTGTAAATCACAAATTGCTCAAATTGTCCAAAGAAAAAAGGGCGGAGCTGGCGTCCTGGTCCCTGCAAAAATAACAACTTGCAATGTTTTGTTCCCTATTTTCAAACTAATGGGCTTATTTCTGCATCGTCACTCATTCCCTCCTTGGGGAATATGTGAAAAGCTCCACATTACAGCCTCGCTTAAGCTCTTTGTTGCAAATACTCACGCTCTTTTATTATTAACAATCTGTCTTGGTGAAGCCGTTTATGCAGCAGCAGCAGCTACCGTTTTATGTTTATATCATCTTTTTTTCTTGTGTCACGCAAACTTTTTTTTCCCCCATAAAATTCACTGCCCAGAAAATTAGAAGACCTTCCTCAGGCACACACACACAAGCATGCATGCAAACACACACACACAAAGGGGTCCAGTGTGTGCATTCCTATACTGTGCTGTGGGTTAATCTGTCTTTGCTTCTGTGGAGAAAACCATATTCCTCCTCCAAGAGACCTCAGCTTGCAGCCTTTTTTCTTATTTCCTGTATTTTTTTTTTCAATGTAAGACGAGCATTTTTTTTTTTTTTTTTGCCAGGGGACCACAGCTCAGGCTCAATTTGGCAAGGACCCCCTCAGCCCCTCACCACCCGCCCGCCTTTTAACTCTGTCCCTTGTTAATTTCATTATTTTCGCTTTGACCTCAATTAGTAAAGACTTTGAGGCAAGCGGTGACATTCTTGTAGACAGGGGATGCTGGAGAAGAAACCTGGCAAAGTTAGTTTTTTATGATGATCTAGGATGTGTAATTAGGGGATTTCCAGGAAAATGCCTTGTTGCGGCAAATTAAGGCACATTCAATGCAAAAGCAAGTCAAGAATATAGAAATTCAATACTTAAAGATGAGGGCAGTGTGTGTGAATTACACACTTGGATATTAAAAGTCTAATATTGACTGACGGGATTGACTCTCCTGTGCCTTTTAGTAGAAATGATTACAAAATGGAGAATATGTATAGTACTATTCTGCAGGAGAATAGTACTGTAAATATTCTCCTCCTCCTATGATACTCCGCTTTTATCTGATGATTACAAATACCTTTTTGTATATATGATCATAATAAGATGCATTTATCACGGGGTTTATGCAATGCTTTATAGTTTATGGGATAAAATAAGTCTTTATTTTGTGCAATAGGGAGAAATTCAGTTTTTTCAGCAGTGAGTGGAATGCAGCGCTACATAAGTACATAGAAATATATATATTTACATATATAGTATATATATATATATATATGTATATATGTGTGTGTATATATATGTATATGTATTTATATAACATTAGCAACATCCATCCATCCAGAGGCGGGGTACACCCTGGACTGGTCGCCAGCCAATCACAGGGCACATATAGACAAACAACCATTCACACTCACATTCATACCTATGGACAATTTGGAGTCGCCAATTAACCTAGCATGTTTTTGGAATGTGGGAGGAAACCGGAATACCGGGAGAAAACCCACGCATGCACGGGGATAACATGCAAACCCCACAAAGAGATGCCCAAGTGGGGAATCGAATGTTCTGTTTCAGCATCTTATTATTATGGATTTAGGATTTATAACTATTTTTTGGGGTACACCGTGGCCTCGTGGTTAGCATGTTGGCCACCCATTCAGGAGATCAGAAATTTCGGAGTACCCAGAGACGACCCATGCACACATCTAACCTTCACACAAAGATGCCCAAGCTGAGATTTGAACCCAATCTCATGACTGCATGGCCACTGTTCGGCTCCACAAACAGCCTAATTTTTAATATTGAAGACCCCCTAAACAATCATTTTGATCATTGTTAAAAACAAACTAAACTCATCATCCTCCACATTCTTTGGCAAAGAGAGAATCCTTCAAGGCCGTCACGTTTTTCACACTTGGGCAGCACTCAGGCATGGGGAGTCAATATGTCAGCATTTATGGATGCCCTGCAGAGCTGCACAGGCCTGTCAGGCACCTATTCATGCTCTAATGGCCCCCTGAGGAGCTTGTCTCTGCGGGCTGAAAAGGCCGGGAGGCCCCAGCAGTGGACGGCCTGTTGTTGAAGGCAAGCGTGCGCTCTCACGGACGCTGCCGTGCCTTCATCCAAATGACAAGAGCTATAAAAGAGCATCGCTCTATGACTCTTCCACCCCCAAACACCTCCCTCCGAAAAAAAAAAAATGGTAGAGGGGGCTGGCTAATTGTTTGTTGTGAGATTAGAGAGACTCCTCCTTGTTGTCCTCTTCTTGAAGGAACCCTAAGAAAAGTATTGAAGTACTTGCTGCACATCTTGATGTTTTGCATTTGTACTCGTAGTTCTCCTTCTTTCTCCTGCTTCATTCTTTAGAATTAAGAGTGCTTGGAATCATCATGATATGGTGAATATCCAAAAATCTGTTATTCCAAATACTGTATAAAAATGCTCATATTCAGAGAGGTAGTAATCTAATAATATGTTTATAATTGTGCATGTAGTTTAAGTGACATAAACACTTTCCAAGTTCTAGTGTTGAGGACAAGGAACATCAAATATGAATCACAAAAATTGCAATTGCAAAAATGTTACTAAAATATGCAAATGAAAGAGCACAGTCAAAGCTAAAGTGTGCATTAACTTATGTGCAATACAGTACTTGACGTGTATTAGCCCAAATATAGTGACAATAATACTAAGTATTGTTATCTTTGGCATCGTGGATGTCATTAGACACTGGAATTCCCAAACTTTGTCCAATCAAATTGGAAAATTTGTTCCTTCTTGGGAGGCAAATTTACTGAAACACATGTTTTGCCCTATATTATAATTAAATTAAAGATAAGTGGGTATTCATGTACTACAAGAATCAGTCATTTGTCATAAATTGGTGCCGCCAATGGTTCAGGTGTACTTCATGAAGTACTGGCGCATTGTTATTTTTGGAAAAATGAATCTCACTATGCAACCGAAATTCACAAACTTTTTCAGCTCAAATTTTTAACATTTTGTTCCTCCTCAGTACTGAAACGTCCGCATTAGGGTTTCACAATGTTTCACAATATAAGGACATCCATTCATTTACTATGCCACTTACCCTCATTAGGGTCACAGGTGTATGATGGAGCCTATTCCAGCTGACACCCTGGAATGGTCGCCAGCCAATCACAGGGTACATATAACATAAAATGGTATACAATTTTAACTCAGTCTTGTCTAAAAATCTAATGACCTTAAGCCTTATAATGAAAGCACATTTATTTATTGCTAACCAAGTGGCTAACTTTTCTAATGGGATTTCAGACTCTGCACACATTTCTAATGCCTGTTGTTGTGATTAAGGAAGATGTAGTCACCCATGCAATTCCAACTGTTTATAGAAGATATTCTTGGGGAAAATGGTGCTCTTATGTTGAAGGACGGTCACAGAAGTGTTTTCCGTACACCGAAAATGTGTGTAGACGAGCTACTTTCAAAATTAAAGTTGCTTCTCGATGTTCTTTCCTGGGATTCAAACAGACTAAAACACATCTGTGCAGATGTATTTAGCAAAGTGTCGGAGCTTTATTATCTCTTAGAAGCATGAATTTCATCATTTCACGACATTTTTAAGCTAAAATATTGGAGATGTTTTTCTTTCCCCGGGCCTCAAACTGACTAAAAGACCTTTTAAAGTGTCTGAGCTTCATCATCTCACCAAAAAACAGGATTCCTTAACTTTTTAAGCTGACATTTTGGCAAGCTTTTTCCTCTTCGGGACTGAAACTTACCCAAACAAATGTGTACTTTTGATTGTTTAGGTGTACCTTACATGAGCTTTGTTATCTTTAGAAGCATAAATCTCATTGGAAACCGGGATTCCCAAATTTTGGACATTTTCTTCCTCCGAGGGACTCAAATTGACTAAAACTGTTGACTAAAAAAGTTGCTTAACTTTACAGCCAAGTAGTTTAGTTTCAGCTTTTGCGCTTTAACGCACTAGAGTTTTGTTTTGAGTTTAGGATAACCCGGGGAGCTTCTTCATGGCAAAAATTGTCTCTTAATCGCTGATGTGGTCGTCACATGAGCTTGCTATCAGGGATGCATCGTGCACTGCGAGGCCCCCCGTTCACTTCGGCAGCCCCTTTGGGATGGAAGAGGCAGAGAGAGACGTGCATTAAGCGGGCGATGCCATTCTCCCAAAAATGCAAATCGGGGGAAGTTGTTAGTTATTTGATGTTGCTTCACCCCCATCCTCATCCGCCACCAACTCTCCGCCCCCAAAACATCCCTCCACTCTCACTAACTCCGGTGTTGTTGTGCTTGAATCGCATGCAGTCCCGAGGACAGGCAGGCGTGTTTATATGCAGGCCCGGAGCGGCAGAGACAGCACAGAGACAGATGCATGTCACAGATAGCAGATCCCATCGCTTATCTGCGGCCTGTTTGCATAATTAGGCCTTTTGATATTCACCCCCCTGTGACTGACAAAAAGTATAATTGCGGTATCAAGGCACGACAAAAGGTAGGCACAAAAATAAACAAGTCGACATAAAAAGGGGGGAGAAAAGACTCCGTGTTATTTTTGTCCTGTGAGATAAAAAAAAAAAAGTGGTGTAAATAAACACATAAGCAGCATTTCCAGCTAAATCTGCTGTCAGTCAACTGGTGTGACTCGGTGCTCACAGGCTGGTCCTGTGAATGCTTTGCAACACACACACATACATACACACACATACACACACATACACACAGAGCGTGAGGCCTCATCGTAATTATGCTGGAACTAATATGCTTTTCAAAAATGAGCCATTATGAGCTAATACCGCACTGCCAAAGCCCTGTCTGTTTTTGTCCCTGCGTCTCGGATAGTGAGCAGAAAGGTGCAGCTGATAGGGAGGCCATTGTCGGTTGCCATGGCACAGGGGAGCACGAAGGCAGGGGCTTATTTGTAATATCTATGTTTGTCCTCTTTAGGAGGTAAGATAAGTAGTTAGTAGGGGTGCTCCGATTGGTCAACCGATCGGTATCAGTGAAAAAGCACAATATGGATATCGGCCGATATTTGCTTTAAAACGCAGATTGGCTCTGCCCATTTTACATCAATCAGAATAACCATGTCTGCCATGTAAGTGGGACTTCCTGTCTTTGTGAGACTGATATAAGTTTTACATTGGTGCGGAATTTGGGCGCTAGTACTTGGAAGGGTGTGGCCCCGGTCCCAACCCACTTTACTTGCGAGTGTGGATTTGGCATTTGGGATCTGGGAGCCATCAGATACTATGTAGCACTTTTAGTGCAGGAGGAACATTTGTTGTGTGCAGGGCTATAGATGACGAGTGACGGACATGCCTTTTGTAACCACTTTGTGCACTTTGTGAGCATGCACGTGATTGGTGCACATCAGTCTTAGCACTTCTCCAGTTTGGCTGTCCAATAAGCGTACACGGCTCACATGGACCATGACGAGTGAACTCTTGCGTCATGCTTGAAACGGGTATTGTGCACACTGATTTCAGCAGTGGTGCCAAGCTGAGGGACGAGTGCCGGCATTTTGTGTCCTCTCCGGGGTGCCGAGGGCAGTTATGCTGTATGTATGTGATCGGTATCTGTATTGGTATCTGACAATTTCACCATGGATTATCGGGATTGGTATCGGCAGCATAAAACCTACTTCCTCAAATGTAAGGAAGGAAGTTGGGGGAGCATAAGATGTCTAACATCCACCACTGATGTCATCATGAAGGAATGGAAGAAGAAGAGTTTTTTTAGGTGGTGCTAGATAACAATGGTTCAGTCTTTTGAACAGATATGCTATTTAGACAATAATGTTTGTGTGTTGGGGCTGCACGGCGGTCAAGTGGTTAGCGCACAGACCTCACACCGAGGAGACCAGGGTTCAATTCCACCCTTGGCCATCTCTGTGTGGAGTTTGCATGTTCTCCCCGTGCATGCATGGGTTTTCTACGGATACTCCGGTTTCCTCCCACATTCCAAAAACATGCTAGGTTAATTGGCGACTCCAAATTGTCCATAGGTATGAATGTGAGTGTGAATGGTTGTTTGTCTATATGTGCCCTGTGATTGGCTGGCGACCAGTCCAGGGTGTACCCCGCCTCTCACCCGAAGACAGCTGGGATAGGCTCCAGCACCCCCGCGATAAGTGGTAGAACATGAATGTACAATGTACAATGATAGTACATCCCTACTGCTAAATAAGCAAGAAAATTGGTCACTGTGTACTAATCTTTTCAGACACTCATTAAAAAAACATTGATCTAAACACGATACTCTAGTATGAAAAGCGGAATATCCATGATTGGTCCCCGTTTGATTAAAGATTTTTGTATTAAAGCCATCCATTTCCTCTATCGTGCCATTTGTAATTCAATGTAGCTTTAATTCATTCTGTGTCTTAATCAAGTACTTAGCTAAACAAAGTGCTGACCAGCATTTGAAAATCAATGTTGGTGTGTGTGTGTGACTGATCTTAAGGGGCCCCCTGGAGGAGAGGAGTAATCGTGCCCACTGGATGGCACATAATTACATTCTAATTGGACCCTAAGTAACGAGCCGGGCACGCTGGAGGTTTATCAATATCCCACCAAGCCTTAGAGCGGCGCTATTATGCGAAAGGTCTAATCAGTATGTACCTTTTTGTTGCAGAGCCGACCATTAACGAATGGGTCTCGACATCCCTGCGGGGGTGTTGTTTACTGATTATTATTAACGTTGGCACATGAGGGAGTGGATTTAAAGAAAAAGAGGACAACATGATGATTAAATGTTTGTTTAGAAGATCCTAAGCAGACCTTCATCATTCTCTTTACGTTATGTTTAGTTGAAGAAGGCTTTGTTAACATTAGTTATTGATTAGGCAAAAACATTATTGCACATAAACAAAGCAGACTTTTTTCTCCTTGATTTGTTCACAGTTTTAATGTACATTAATATGACTGAAGTGGAAGAGTATTGACTTTACACTGCAACCTTTCATACATTTTTAATGGAATTGCTTTTTTTTATTTGTTGTTTTGGTTGCATGATTCCCGTTTTGACTTTTTAGATAAAATATGAAGACTTCCTGTAGTAGTACTGTATTGTTTTCACAAGTTATTGTTTATGTGATGTTCATTCATTCATTCATTTTCTACCGCTTATCCTCACGAGGGTCGCAGGGGTACTGGAGCCTATCCCAGCTGTTTTCGGGCGAGAGGCAGGGGTACACCCTGGACTGGTCGCCAGCCAATCACAGGGCACATATAGACAAACAACCATTCACACTCACATTCATACCTATGGACAATTTGGAGTCACCAATTAACCTAGCATGTTTTTGGAATGTGGGAGGAAACCGGAGTCCCCGGGAGAAAACCCATGCATGTACGAGAAGAACATGCAAACTCCACACAGAGATGGCCGAGGGTGGAATTGAACCCTAGTTTCCTAGCTGTGAGGTCTGCGCGCTAACCAATCGACTGCCGTGCAACCCGTTTATGTGATGTATTATGCAAAAAATGATATCCGCTGACATACATACATAACAGACATCTTTTTTCTCCTTGATTGTTTTGGAAGTTGTTCTGTTTTGAATGTATATTACTGCCCCCTTCAGTACTGGAGCGGAACCATATTAACTTTTTTTGTACACTTTGTATGTATGTGCTCCCGACGGGCTTTTTTGTGTTCTTTAGATTGCAGGACATCACTTTGTGTCTACGTTGTGTGGGTTTTTCCTTCTTTATCCATAATTCAAATACTAATGTTTTTTATTCTATTAATGGTGGTTACTTGGGTGGCATGGCAGGTTCTATCCTCCCGTAATTGGACAAGTTACTCAACTCCCAGTTGCTCCTGATGCAGCGCCATCAGTAGATACAGTAAATGTGCTAACAGTGTCCAAGTGTGTCTTGGAGGTGGAAAAGTGCTATACAAGTAAATGACTTACTTTCCAAGACCTCTCATGAATGGTGAAAAACTCTAAGTGATCAAGATGCACAAAAAATGCCTCTTTTTGGCAAATGGCTCACCTCTCTCTGCTCCAAACCCTTTAGCTATAACGTTGACATTCCCTTCAGATTTTGTATTGGCAGTTTCAATCAAATAACTGTCTATAAAATTAGATCCCATTCAGCTTACCTTCTCTCTTCAATTGTCATTGTCCTAAATATGCCTCACACACTTATTATACACATTTCATGTATAAAATGCACAAGTACTCACCATTAATAAATGCTAATGTAATGATCCATGAATAAATGGAACTGGAGTCACAATGTAGCCTTCATGCTTGGTTGTCAGGCTACGTGTAATCCACACTGCATGTCTGTTCTATTAATGATTTATGATCATATATTAACATGCGTGGTGCCATGGCGCCATGGTGCGTTCAATGATTGACAAATAAGATGCTTGATGAAAAAAAAAATCAGTTAAGTATAAATAAGGATTAAATAAAGACACAAGCATGGAAACATGTCACATATTCATAAATTATAACAGATTCATGGTGATTGAGAAATGTTTTCTGCAAGAAATTATAAATTTTTGAGCAAATATCTGTGAATCCTGAATGGTGACTGTGCGGCGGTTCAGTGTTTTTTTATTGGACGGTGCAAAAACTACTTCCATTACATCACCATGTGAATACTAGACCCCTCCAACACACTTTTGTTTTTCTTTTCAAGCATTTTTCTTAATTTCTCTGTGAATAATGCATCACATTCAGGCCTAAGCACATATGCATGTAACTCTCCGATGTTGGCAGAGGTGGTCTCCACTCCCAGTCCAAGTCCCAGCTGGGCTGTGCACGTATTGTGTTGTACCATGTTCCCTTTCCACCCCATCCTCATTACAGGCAGGCCTGTTGACCTTGCGCTTGTGGTTCATGTTTGAGAGCAGATGTGTTGGCTCTGAAGGGCTTAATGGAGAGCTGCAGTGCATGCCATCAGCTGTTGAGGGTTATCAATCATTAGCCCGCTGGCAGGTCTGAATGTGACACCCGCAGCGGGTTCCACGGTAAAGTAAAGTCTGCACAAGGAAAAGACTATCATTTAAGAAGGTAGAAGACGTCCCATCGAGTTTGCGTTGACTGCGTCCCCCCCTCGTTGTAGGACGCAGGGGTGACTTTGGAAAGTGGTCTCAAGTGTCGTCACAGCAATTTAGCGCCCCGACCGAAATGTGCATCCTGGTGAAAACCAACAAAAGATATGCGGTGTATGTACATTTTCAACTTTTGTATGTTCAAGGGTGTTCGCTGGTGTGTGTTTCAAGAATCAATCTTTATTAAAAAGGATAAGACTGAAGAATTGATTTAATGAATGCGGCCTCATGTCCGGCGGCCACGTGTAATCCGCAGAGAATCGTCGAGCGCGAGCTCAGGGGGGACAAAAAAAATGTTCGTGGAAGACTGGTGGAGTGGCCTGTGATGATAGTCTCCATATAATCCCCTAATTCCTTGTTTAATTAAACTCTGGAGCTGGCCTTGAGACTCTGCCAGCTCTGTTGCTCTTTTGTTCTCACAGTTGTTATTCCGAGGCTATGTTTGAGTATTCTTTTGTCCACTTGTGTTGATAGATGCTGCTGAAGTGAGCCGTAAACGGAAACAATAAATTAGGCGCTAGGAAGTAGCTCGATTGCTACCGGTGGAGCGGTACGCCACCTCGGTACCTGGGTTTAAGATCACAGGAAGGACATAAAACTGCTTAGCCTTTGTGTAAACAGCTCTATTATGGGTTTTAAATGAAACTGCTTACATGTATGTTTATACAGTGGATCCTCTCTTAGCATCATTAAAGTGTTCCAAAGGGTTCGATTCTAACAGATGTTAACCAAGTCAAATTCTATCATAAGAAATAAATCTAATGAATCTGTAGGAAGCTAACAGGGACATTTTTGGATTAAAAAATATATACATTAAAGGGGACCTATTATGCTTTTTCCACTTTTCTGACCTATAAATATAGTTGGAATGTTGTATTCTCGTGTTAAACAATGCCAAAGTTTCAGATAATGAGGTTTTTGCTTTTGGAAGTGAGCTCAGAAAAAGTTTGAGATGGCTCAAAACGCTCAGTTTCAAAAGGCGTGGTAAAACTGCCCCTTTGTGATGTCACAGAGGGGTGGACGTCCTTATATGGTTTATAGTTAGGAAGCACTTTGGGCGTGTGACCAATCACTGCATGGTGGGCATGCCCAGAAGTGGGTCGTGGGTGGAATAAATTAAAACAGATTGTTTTGGCAGGAAGCACAAATCAAAGGAAATACAGCCGGGATAGGTGCAGAGTCTGGAAAATCCAAAAAGTTTTTTGTGCGGGTTATTGTGTGTAGCTGCTCTATAGGAGACCACAACTCAATAAAAAAGGTCAAAAAATGAGTATTATAGGTCCCCTTTAAGAACAAAGTTGGACTCACCCAATGTATTATTTGTTGTATTACAACATGACAAGATGAAAAACGGACGATATGGTGGAGTAACCTCTCTTCCTGCATTCATTCATTAGGCCTAGTGCCGATGAAACATTTCTTTTCCGAAGAAAAAATCTTATCACGTTTTAATCTTGCAAGATCACCCTTCATTTATATGGTGTATGTTTAATAGTTGACAATGTCTATTTTTAGAAAAGTGCAGAAATACAGAACGGTGCAGCAGTAACAATAACATTTTCAGGGGCATAAAATCTTATTTTTCTTGTAATAAATAGCTGAAGTGCAGCACTAATAGCAAACAGAAGAGGTTTTTCCACTCTTTGGTTTTGTCCCGATTTGTTGACAGAGTAGTGTTGACACCACCCATCCCCCACTTAATGTGTACCATGTAGGGAAAAGTGTATGCCTGTGTGTTCCATGCCGATAAATCTGATTAGGAATACATGTGCTGTTACACTACTATAGGTGACCATTCTATGGGCTGTCATTGGAGCCGAGTGGTGTCAGAAGCGGGATTCTGGTGTCTCTTCTTCCACATCTTTCCTTTCTTCTCCCTCTCCCACACTCTTCTGGACTGTGCATGATGCAATCCAACAAGGCCCGCAGCAACACTGGCACATCACCGCCGCCTTGTCAGTGTCTCAATGAGGAAATTATGAAAATAAGAATTTTGTGACATGAAATGAAAGGGGCCATGCAGTCTGAATAGACATGCAGAGGTGGTGAAAATGATGCAATTTTCCAAATGCAGTTATAATGGTAATGTTGCGATGGTAATGCTGTCAAAAAATTTCCCTGTCGGCCCGGATTGTGCAGCTTTGTGCCGTATCTATGTTCCTCGAGCGGAAACTCAGCTTAGTTGAATGCTTCAAAAGTGGTGTAAAATGTGTTCTAATTCACTTAATGACAGAAGACGCAAACACAAGGAGAGCTGAATGGCTTTGCTATGATATTATGCTTACACACACTGCGGCTGTGTGTTGTGTATAAGCAGCATGCCCTTGGCCAACCAGAGGCGAGGAGCAGCAAGGTGGCCTGTGCAGATTAACCCGACTACCCCCGCTCCCTCTCTAGCGCTTAACTTCTTCTTAACCCCCCTACCCCCTCACTACTGAGGCAGGATTGTGCATCAGGGCCTTTTTTTTTTATTGTATATAAAAAATATTCACAGATCAAGATAATATTCTTACAGCTGTCATTGAAATGGAATGATGCATTTCCTGAACTATAACTATTCTACTCTTTCTTTACCCCTCAGGTAGCCGCACAGACGACGGTTCCGACGTGGATTCGGAACCCGATTTGCCGTTGAAGAGGAAGCAGAGGCGCAGTCGCACCACCTTCACCGCCGAGCAGCTGGAGGAGCTGGAGAAGGCTTTTGAGAGGACACATTACCCGGACATCTACACCCGGGAGGAGCTGGCTCAGAGGACCAAGCTGACCGAGGCCAGAGTGCAGGTAGGGTCCCGTCGCCTATTGAGGTCAAAAAGCATGGAACAGTTTTAAGCCCCTGCTAGTTTTTGTTGTTTTACTTCCCCTTTTGCATTGCACTCATTTGGGCTTTTTGAAACGGTACTTTTTTTGGTAATCATTGTTCATCGATGCACTGCATGGCGGTCGAGTGGTTAGCGCGCAGATCTCACAGCCAGGAGACCCGAGTTCAATCCCACCCTGGAGTTTGCGTGTTCTCATGCATGGGTTTTCCCCCCCGGGGACTCCGGTTTCCTCCCACATTCCAAAAACATGCTAGGTTAATTGGCGACTCCAAATTGTCCATAGGTATGAATGTGAGTGTGAATGGTTGTTTGTCTATATGTGCCCTGTGATTGGCTGGCAACCAGTCCATGGTGCACCCCGCCTCTCGCCCGAAGACAGCTGGGATAGGCTCCAGCACCCCCGCGACCCTCGTAGGACAAGCGATAGAAAATGAATGAATGAATATTCATCGATGCTAACGGGTGTAGCTCTGCCATCGTACAAACCTCAACCCCCAGATGCCTTAAGAGCTGCAGGGAACGAGTTGGCGACTCGGGATTTTAGCTTGTTGCTTATTGCGCTGATCAGTTCTCAATCAGTGGGGATCTATGGATGCGGGTTTGAGCCCCGGTCATGGTATAGTGTTGAACTACATTACACTAATAAATATGATTTTTTGGTATACAATATCTGACTGATCAATCTTATTGAAACATTATCAATATATCCTGTTTTTGGAGTGTGTCCCTCAAAAAGAGTGAAATTCTACAATAATATTTTTTGGCATCTTCCTTTATGATGTTTGGGCAGGGTTGCATGGCGGTCAAGTGGTTAGCGTGCAGACATCACAGTTATGAGACCAGGGTTCAATTCCACCCTCGGTCATCTCTGTGTGGAGTTTGCATGTTCTCCCCATGCATGCGTGGGTTTTTTTTGTTTCCAAAAACATGCTAGGTTAATTGGCGACTCCAAATTGTCCATAGGTATGAATGTGAGTGTGAATGGTTGTTTGTCTATATGTGCCCTGTGATTGGCTGGCGACCAGTCCAGGGTGTACCCCACCTCTTGCCCGAACAGCTGGGATAGGCTCCAGCACAGAAAATGAATGAATGAATGAATAATTACATTGACGTTAAAGTAAAATGGTGGGTTCTAGCCAACTATAGGTGCTCCAGGGTTGCCATGGCAATAAAAGAGCAACTATTGTATTAGTTACAGGCTATTTTGTAGTCTAATTATTGTTTTATGTATGGCCTAATGTTCAGTAGCTGAAGTATGACGATTTGAAGAGATGCTTTTAGTGCTTTTAAAAAGGTTCCCATGCTAATCGGCCGCTCCTTCGTTGTAACTGTCTGCCTGCCTGGGTGCCATGCAGCTGTGTGTCAAAGCGAGGGAAAATATTTACAGTAGAGTTATAGCGGCAGCTGTTCTCCCAAAGTTTAGGAGGGGGGTGGAAGGTGAAAAAGAAAAAAAAAAGAGTAGAGAAAGAAGGCAACGCATTCCTGCTGGATTTCTCATTCCGGCCCCTTGGCCCAGGATCTCATCCCATCACTTTCAAGCTTGCCGCTGCTTGTAAAACCTTCAACATATCACACAGTGTTCCTCATCCTCTCCTGGGACCCCCGTGCCCTGACAACATTAATCAATCAGCCACCGGTTGGGGGGGGGGGGGGGGAGTCTGGGGCACCCCTCTCCTCTTACCGCAGTCATTCACACTCTGTCTGAACCCCTGGAAGTGCACAGCGCATGCTAAGTGTTCGTCACTTGCAATAACTGCTTGCACACATGTCTATGTCCATCTCGCCTCCTCACACAATTCTTATTTCATGAGACACTCTGTTGGTTTTTGTGTTTTAGATGTGATACTCACATATGGTACATGTGCAGGAAGCAGCTGCTCCAATAGAAATCATTCATCTGTAAACCCGTAGAAAAACAGTCAAATAGTCTTTAAGCAAGGACCTGTTGAAATACTTAGAATTCTATATTCCCAACATGGGAAATGTATTTCACTGGTGCGGAACCTCCAAACTTGAACACAGTTGGTTGTCAGAGGGTTAAACAATTTTGATAATAAATAATTGTATTGATATATTTAAAACTGTAGTAATGTTTTTGGTTATATTTGATCATAGGCAGGTTGACATGGAAATACAAAAAGAAGTAATAGCAGTATTACATAAGTTCTATCTATCTATCTATCTATCTATCTACCACACTGCTAATATATTTTTTTTACTATTAAAGTTATTATATAGTACTTACTTATAGTACTATTATAGTTACTATTTTCCCTTTTACTAATACTCTAATACTGAAACTAACTAACAAAGATTTTTGAGTGCACCCAAATATCTTGCAAAAATCCATTTCAGGGCTGCACGGCGGTGAGTGGACCCGAGTTCAATCCCACTCTCAGCCATCTCTGTGTGGAGTTTGCATGTTCTCCCCGTGCATGCGTGGGTTTTCTCCGGGTACTCCGGTTTCCTCCCACATTCCAAAAACATGCTAGGTTAATTGGTGACTCCAAATTGTCCATAGGTATGAATGTGAGTGTGAATGGTTGTTAGTCTATATGTGCCCTGTGATTGGCTGGCCACCAGTCCAGGGTGTACCCCGCCTCTCTCCCAAAGACAGCTGGGATAGGCTATAGTAGTGGTTCCAATAGTGGTTGCATGTTCCAATGGTACACTCTTTATTATTTATACGCCAACTTTTAACACTCATTCATTAATTTTCTATTGCTTATCTACCACAAAGGTCGCAGGTATGCTGGAGCCTATCCCAGCTGTCTTCAGGTGAGAGGCGGGGTCCACCCTGGACTGGTCGCCAGCCAATCACAGGGCACATATAGACAAACAACCATTCACACTCACATTCATACCTATGGACAATTTGGAGTCGCCAATTAACCTAGCATGTTTTTGGAATGTGGGAGGAAACCGGAGTACCCGGAGAAAACCCACGCATGCATGGGGAGAACATGCAAACTCCACACAGAGATGCCCGAGGGTGGGATTGAACCCTGGTCTCCTAGCTGTGAGGTCTGCGCGCTAACCCCTCGACCACCGTGCCACCTTCATTATAATTAATATCATATAATTGTATTTTTTGTATGTTTTTTCACAACTATTATCATTATTTTTAGTATTATTTGATCATGATCTATTCTTTACCTTCTATTTAATCTTTTTTTATATAAATAAGCCATCAAAGAAGATGTCTCCATGACTTGTTTATGGACAGGATGGTGTAAAAGACTGTGATTTCTGATAAAGGTTCAATTGATAACTCTCGGGGTGATAGCAAAAAAAAAAGGTAGGTTGATGCTTGAACACGTGAAAGATCTTATTGACTTTGGTGTACATAAAGTACAGTATGGTGGCCTTACAGGACCAAATACACTTACAGTTTCTATGAGTTGTAACATGGTCAGCAAAGTAGTAGAAGGTTATATGTGCCATGGTTACATCCTTGGTTGTGTTTTTGGATGGAATGTACACGTGTCTTCGTGAAACAAGCACCAGCTGGGCCTTTACATTTAGGTGCCCAAATGGCAGCAAAGAAAGAAGACCCTTTGGCCCGGAAAGCCCATCTTCTCCTGCACAGCTGCAATGATGCATCCTCCAGATGTCCTAGAGAGACCGATGGGCGCATTGGGTTAAGAATAAAACAATCATGGTGTAAATCACCCGTGTGTCGTCCACCACGGTGATGGTTAGGGGAGTAGAGGTGCAACTTGGGAGGCCCGAGCTGTCAATATGTGCTGATTCGCAAACCTCATAAACGGATGCACACTCCCTTGTGTCTGGCTGGACAGGCCTGCCATTTTAAAACACCCCCGCGCCCCCCCATCTCTCATCCATCTTTATCAGCTCTGCTGTCACTTTGAGAGCAGTTACCAGAGCTCCTTCAGCAGCGCCAGCCCACTACGGTTTTATTACCTCCACTGACAAATTGTGGGATATGATCCATGTCCTCAGTAGGAGGGTACAGAAGGTCCTTTCAGTCTACCTAGGAGTTCCATTCCTTCGACAGCATATAAGTCAAATTTTAGTATTGAAACTTATACTAAACTAGACCTAAGTCACTCACACTACACACAACACATATTATTAAAAGAAGGCCGCACGGTGGAAGAGTGGTTAACACGTAGGCCACACGGTGGAAGAGTGGTTAACACGTAGGCCACACAGTCAGGGGATCGGGAAGACCTGGGTCTTATGCTGGAGCCTATCCCAGCTGTCTTTGGGAGAAAGGCAGAGTACACCCTGGACTGGTCGCCAGCCAGCCTTGCTTGCAAACCACTCCTTTATTATTGTTTTGAGGGGGCTGCTTTAATTGCCCACTTTTGTGGCTGAATGTCCTTATAGTGGTGGCGCCACCTGTTGCTCTGGTATGCACATGACAACTTGCAAATGCGTTTTATTGTGTGATAAAACCTTTCAATAGTTTTTTTTTATAAATAAAATCTTGAGAGGGCTGCACGTTGGACGAGTGGTTAGCGCGCAGACCTCACAGCTAGGAGACCCAAGTTCAATCCCACCCTCTGCCATCTCTGTGTGGAGTTTGCATGTTCTCCCCGTGCATGTGTGGATTTTCTCCCCGGTACTCCGGTTTCCTCCCACATTCCAAAAACATGCTAGGTTAATTGGCGACTCCAAATTGTCCATAGGTATGAATGTGAGTGTGAATTGTTGTTTGTCTATATGTGCCCTGTGATTGGCTGGCCACCAGTCCAGGGTGTACCCGCCTCTCGCCTGAAGACAGCTGGGATAGGCTCCAGCACCCCCTTGTGAGGATAAGCGGTATAAAATAAATGAATGAATAAAACCTTTCATTAGGTTTTTTTGGGGGGAGGATACAATCTTGAGAACAAAATATAAATAACATATAAATAACATAGCTTGTCACATTGATAGCTTGCAAGCAGCCTCACATACAGTAAGATGAAGCAATTCTTGGTTTGGCTGGTGCGGCCAACCCAGCACGCCCCCTCCCTCTCCATCAGCTCACACTACTGTCAAAGAGATCATCTTTCATTAGCAATAAACATGGGGCATGTAGCTGTGATACTTAGTGCAATCTAATAGGTAGACACGTTGGCTTTTTACCAAGCGTGTAAATCAATTTGAGGATGGAGGAAAGTTTCTCCCCTTTTCTATGTGCTTACCAGTTAATATGTTGGGGGAGGGGGGGAGAAGGATAAATCGCCACTGTGTGTAAAAGTATTGGGACACTTGCTCATAACAGACAAGTTGGGGTGCAAATTTGCACATTTTTCTGTGCTATTACTTTGACAAAAGTGCAAAACATTTGGAATGATTAGCTGAATCGCAACAAAATTTGGTAGCGAGAGTGACAAGCACACGTGTGTGAAATTGGAACAAAACATGGCCGCTTTCAAGCATAACCTCTTTGCAGGAGCTTGGGCGGGACTTAGCAAGCCATTGTCCATAGGATGAAGAGTCTTGAACCAGTCATGATGTGCTATACATATCACTATATTGACACTTACTATGGTACCCATTATGTCATTGTATGCTCATATCACCTCGTACTTTTGTACGTGACAAAAATAAAAAATACATTTTTTTTAAATTTAACCATATTAAGAAAGCAGGAAGTGAACAAATGTAACAGTTACTGATTGTAAAAGCACCAGATGGAGGGGTAGGATTTAATAAGCTTTGCTTCTTCCTACTCCTTTTGGACCTGTGGAACTGTGAACTGATTATGTGATGCATTCAATTGTAATCTGATGCATGTTCAAATGAAATAAAACCATTACCATTACCATTGTCCATAGGTCATTGACCATTTATTAAACCCCATAAGTTAGATTGACTTGAAATTTCTCACATGTATAAAACACCCAATGTAACTTTAGAGTGAGTAGTCGAATCACCACAAGTTATTGTTCTTTTTGTTGTTTGATTATAAACCTCTTAGGCTACTTATGTTATTTGCATCCTCGTATTCCAATGCATGTTGAGCACAGTGCCACTAATGTCTTTGAATGATGAGTTGCTAGCTCACAATCTCTGAACTTGGACACGTAGAATCATTTTAAATATTGACTTAAAAGCAATTGAGTAACTCGGGATTTATTTAATTCAATAAGTCTCAATCTTTCTGCTTCATTTCCAGCTCAGACTCCTACTGCACATTCATAATAGCAAACATAAACCAAGAGGGGATATATAACAAAGTGGCGATTGTTTTACTATCAATCGCCCACCAGCGGCAAAAAAGCGAGGAAAAAAAAAAAAAACAATGGAGTCGACTGGCGGCAAGCGAAACCCAACAGGCAAAAACTGTATTCCCGCCAGTGTGGGGTTTATATTTCATAAAGGCACAAATAGGATTTATGTAGATTGTGGTGGGGAGAAATGGTTGCCAGTGCGTCAGTGTGAATGTTCTAACACTTTCTTATTATTAGAATTTAAATGACTTTTGGTACAGTGCTTCTGTACTGCTGATACTTATCAAGTTAATCCGCACTCTCCTCTCATATTCACACTCCTAGCTACTTTAATTAGCATAGTGCCAGCAGTCTGCAAGGCAGGAAGGCAGGCAGGGCGGGAAGATGACGGGGAGGGGGCGGCGGGATGAGGAAGGGAAGGGGTGGTGGTGGGGGGGGGGGGGGGGTGTTATTGCATGGTAGGAGGGAGAAGAGTGTTTGTATGTTGATGCTGCTTGCATCACCCTCAGCGCGTTCGGGCGGATATGAAGTCAGCGGTGCATTTTGTTTTGTCATTATCGCTCATGTCGCTTGCTATTCATCTGCAGCAACATGTTGCAAATTGGCTCCTGAAAGGCGTCACACATCTACTGTCTACTTCTCTTTTGACAGCAGCCTGCATGGAGGATTGGCTTGAAAGAGGGGGGGGGACTCTAAAATTCCTTGTGATCCCATTGAATGGTTGCTTTAACCTCAGAGCCGAGATGATATCAAATACAACACGATGGCGCAGGAATCGATGCATTTGGCTGAAGGTGAATGAGGGGGATTTAAAGGCAAAGAGGCGATGCCAACATACAAACTTGAACCCACACAAGCCTCTGAGAACTGAGAACACAATCTTTTCCTTTCAGATCAATTATGATTGCAAAAACCTGCGTCAAACTGTCATCATAGTTAACTTTAAATTTACAGTCATTCGTTCATTCATTTTGTATTGCTTATCCTTACAAGGGTCGCAGGGGATGCTGGAGCCTATCCCATCTGTATTCGGGCGAGAGGCTGGGTACACCCTGGACTGGTCGCCAGCCAATCACAGGGCACATATAGACAAACAACCATTCACACTCACATTCTTACCTATTGGTAATTTGGAGTCGCCAATTAACCTAGCATGTTTTTGGAATGTGGGAGGAAACCGAGAACAAACTCCACACAGATGGCCGAGGGTGGATTCGAACTCGGGTCTCCTCGCTCGCTCGTCCGCCGTGCAGCCTTAAAGTCATACAGTTTTAGGTCATACATTGAGAGACCAGGGAGCATTATCTCCCAGAAACCGTCTTTTTATTTATTGTGCTTATTTCCATATTGTACTGAGCAGCCAGGACAGACATGCAAGTACCACTTCGACAGTCCTCAATAAATTCAATTTCTGGTTCATCACAACCTTTGCAATATTGAACTGAGTAGCCATACCAGACACGGAAGTACCACATTCTTATGTCACAGTACCTTAAATATATGTGGTTCCATGGCTGTCATACTTATCACTCATGACGCACATTCCATTTTACTTTGACTTTTTACCAATGGTGGCTTTAGCCATATTGTACTGAGCAGCCAGGACAGAGACCCAAGAGCAATCAATCAATCAAAATATCCAAAAAACAAATAACGAACAAGAACCGGGATATAACTTTGCCACTTTTGGACAGATTTAGTAGAGATACTCAATTGTTTTAGGCTACCATTAAATTTACACAAGTACACGCAATCTATACTGCAAAACCGCTGCTCAAGCTCTGCAACCATTCTGTCCAGTGGACAGTGATCAGTTATATAATAATATTATTAATTAGCCTATTATTATGACTATCATCATTCTTTTTGTTCTGATTATTGCTACTATTAGTAGGCTAGTATTAGCCTGCTTATTGGCTTGCTTATTGCTTTTGCCCTATTATATGAAATTTGTCAGATTTTTTTTTTTAAACAAAAAAAAACCAATCAAAATAGCAAATTATTTAGGGGGGCTTAAGAACATTTTATTTTAGGGCTGAAGCCCCCCTAAAATAGGCCTAATGAAGCCACTAGTGTACTTTGAGGCAGAATTTGGGACCAAAAAACAACAAACATCTTAAACATGCAGAAATCCTTTGTACACTTTCAAATCAAATCGAATTGTTGTGTTATAAAAATATGGAGTTTTTTTCTGTTAATCTTTGCCAACACTGGTTCTTTTCTGCAGTGATGTCACACAAAAGCCAAAGAAAAAGCATTCAGTTATAGTCAAATTTTGCCCAATTTCATTTTTATCATTAGCATAGTCATCTTTAGAACTTTACATCAACTTTCCATCCACCTTACATCATCTACATACACTGTCATTATTATTATTGTTACATATGTGTGTGGATTGAATATGATCCACAGCAACCTTCACCTTTTGGTCCCCTCACTGCCGTCCCACATTTTGTGGTTCCTGCAGCAGAGTTAAGCTGGAAGCTCTCCTCTTCCTCCAAGCTGAGGTGCATCCTTGTCCAGACCCTCCAGATACAGAAACCTCTTAGTAGCTGAGAAGGAGCGACACGTGTAGGTAGATATGGCGAGGACGCCGAGGAGCGCCCAATGCTCTCTGTGCGCTGCAGAGAATTAAACCGGATTGGGGAGAGCAGAGAATTGTGGTCCAAGGTGACTTTGTGATCAGGTTCCAGAGCACAGCCTCAAATCCTCAGGCTTCAGGCTGCTCAGTGGCAAGAGTGTGGTTTTGTGGTGTTAAAGAGCCTTCATCTGTGACACACGCTTCTCTTTTGTCCCTTTTGTTTTGTGTGGAGGAGACATATTTGGTCACTTCAGAAGTGAACCTCCATTGTGTGATGTTCCGACAGTAAAACAACAGGAAATGGGAATAATGATGATTATTAGGAAATAAAAAGGTGTCACTTCACCGTAACAACATTTCATAAATGTTAATAGTGAGGTTGAGATACTGTTATTACTGTTAAATACAATTTAGACACAGGCTCTCTAATCATTGTTGTTAAAACTCCAATTTTTTAGTTAGAATGAGCTGCTCTCAGGAAGCTAAACAGGAAGTTGTCCTCCTCAACTATACATGTCATTTTATACATTTTAGAAAAACAACTCAAAAGTGGTACAATAATAATAATGACAAAAAACATTTGAATGCAGTAGTTTTACATTAAAAAAATAATTATTAATTATAAATATTTCTAACAAAATTATTTTCATATAGTGTCCTATATACAGTATATATGTTATACGTATGTTATAACCATCCATCCATTGTCCATGCTGTTTATCCTCACGAGGGTCACGGAGGGTGCTGGAGCCTATCCCAGCTCTCTTTGGGGGAGAGGCGGTATACACCCTGGACTGGTCGCCAGCCAATCACAGGGCACATATAGTCAAACAACCATTCACACTCACATTCATACCTATGGACAATTTGGAGTCACCAATTAACCTAGCATGTTTTTGGAATGTGGGAGGAAACCGGAGTACCCGGAGAAAACCCACGCATGCATGGGAAGAATGTGTGTTATAACCACTTACACAAAATGTTATAACACAATAATAACAACAAATACATAAAACAATATATTTTTATTTTTTCATTATAAGTTATATTCACATTAAAATTTATTTTGTTCATTTCCGAAACTGGTATTTTATTTATTTTTTCTTCTATTTTCTTGAGTGATGAATGTATGCATGTCTAGGTAAAAAAGGTAAAAGTGGAATTTGGTCCATAAAGAGTATCAAATTTTACTGTATTTATTTATTTTTGTACAAAAAGAAGAAGAAAAAGAACAAAACAAAATAAGGTGAGATGAAAAAAACAGAAAAAAAATTATAGTTATAACCAGGGGTGCCATAAAGTGGGAAAAAGTTAGGACAATTCCAAGGCAATAAATAGTGTATATAATATGTACAGTATAGTAGTAATAGTAGTAGTAACTTAGTGTCCTGATCAGTGTGATTATTGTTGATGATGGAAGAATGTGTGAAAGTGAGTCACTGCAGGGTCGCCATTGCAAAAAGAACAACAGTCAAATGTTTTTGGAAGCGTTTTGTGGCTCCCATGATGGAACACCTCCTAGGATGACAAAGAGGGGGAAGGAAGTTTAACGTGAACATAAAAGAGGGTTGGGGTGAGAGGATGAGGTCGGAGGTGAAGTGGCAGCGCCGAATGGGGTGATGGGGAGTGTGTGGAAGTCCTCCTCCTCCTCCTCCTCCTCTTCTTCTGAGTTACGCAGCTGTTTGTCTAGCCTCAGTAGGAGCTTCTAGTGGGGCGCTTGGGAGCACGCTCCACTACATCCCAATGGATGGAGCCTCCCTACAGCCACACATCACTTGTTGCTAGCAGGATGGAGATGATTTCTTCTTGCAGTATTGCTAGGTTGTGTCCTAGAAACTTCCTTTCTTCTGCTACACATTCCAATAAAAATCCCATGTACGGTCCTTTAAAAGTTTTATATACGTATATGCTTGTGTGTACAAAAAGCGCCCCCCTTCCTCCTCCTTCAGCAAGTATGTTGCTGTGTAAGTCCCCTTGAAAGTGTCCCCTCTTTAAGGCCTGTTTAAAAAGGGACGCCCCCTCTTTGTGTCCACTGTTCTGGTTGGCGTATGGAGGGGCCTTTGTCCCCCTCTTTCATGTGTGCTCACAATAGCCCGGGCCGTTTGAAACACAACAGTAGATGAACTGCGCTGACAGTGTATTAAAGTCTGATGAATTGCCTGTGCGAGGCATAGATCAATGTCCTTCAGCCCCCACCGAGCGCGCCACAGAGGCCGCAGCCTTGTCTCGGGCTAAATGGAACAGGTTGCTGCCTCCTTTCACAAGCTCTGATTAGATTCATGTTTTGTTGAAGCAGAAGAAGAAGCCTTTTTAAAATGTGTAAATCTTTTTGCCTGTTTCTAAAGAAAGTCTGATTTTTTTTTTGTGCCTTTTTTTATTCAGGGAATTGACATTGTGTGTGCTGCTCATTTTGGGACTGACTCTGTCTAGACTGGAGTTCTTGCCTTCTAAATACTTGATTTGGAAAAAAAAAACATTATTTATTTAAATTATAAATAGTACCGAACAGCAAAGTCACACTCTACATAGAACATATGAATAATATATCATATCAATGACAGATTCAATACAAGAAAAAAACACTAAAATAATTACTAACAATTACATTTAGTATACTGAAAGGGACGTTGCAAAGAATGGAGAGACAGGTCTATTGGAAGGACCACTGCACTGCTTAGGTAGCTATCACTGTCCATTCCGGAGCAGATCCTTTCACATGTTCAAGGATACCATCTCCTTTTCTTTGATGCATTGCAATCAGAAGAGTCTATGTCATGCTTGGGAGACATCAAGGAGGTTAAGTAAAAAAAAAAAAATTGATGTTGACGCACATTGATTGGTAATCACTCACGTAGAAACTCCCTGACTTTTAGCTGTCGCGGTCTCCTGAAAGAGCTTTGACCAGCCTTTTTGCAGTTGGTCTTTTTCAAGCAGGTTGGCTCAAAGCACTGCAGTGACATTTTGTGCCCTTAAATTCCAAACTGAAAAGGGTACATAAGCCTTATAGTACATTTGCCTCATCTCTCCTGCTTAATGAGGGTCCTTGAAGGCACCATTTGTAATAACTAACTAAGCAATCTTATATAAAAGTATAAGTAAGTAGGGTTTCAGGTCAGTAAGCTTGTGTTTTGCCTACACCGTGGTCCAGGGCTGCATGAGTGCTGTCAGTACTGTGGAGCTGTGGTTTATTGATAGAAAGAGGATTTAAAATCTCTTCCCTCAATATCTCCTGCAGGTGTGGTTCAGCAACAGAAGGGCCAGGTGGCGTAAACAAGCCGGAGCCAATCAGCTGGCCGCCTTCAACCACCTGCTTCCTGGGGGGTTCCCACCTACAGGGATGCCCACTTTACCCACATACCAGCTCCCGGAGGCTAGCTACCCTAGCACCACGCTATCACAAGGTGAGTACGCGGTCATGGTGTATTTTTGCAAAAGTTCCAAAAAAAGGAAGAGCCCTCCTGGCATAAAGAGGATCTTTGACTAGCGTTTTTTGAAGTAGGTCATTAAAAACAGCAGCATGTTCCTGTCATCAAAAGACTCTTTGACTGTTTTTATAAAGGTATTTAAAAACAACAGCAGTCATATTATACACAGGATCTTGGACTAGCTTTTTTGCAGTAGATCCTTAAAAGCAGCAGAGGACCCTGTCATATGAGGATCTTTGACTAGCGTTTTTGAAGTAGGTATTTAAAAACAACAGCACTCATGTTATACACAGGATCTTGGACTTGCTTTTTGGCAGTAAATCCTTACAAAGTAGGTATTTATGGTAATGGTAATGGTTTAATTTTTATTTTGAACATGCACCAGGTTACAATTGAGTGCATCACATAATCAATTCACAACAAAAAAACAACAGCACTCATGTTATACACAGGATCTTGGACTTGCTTTTTGGCAGTAGATCCTTAAAAGCAGCAGAGGGCCCTGTCATATGAAGGATCTTTGACTCGCATTTTTGAAGTAGGTATTTAAAAACAACAACACTCATGTTATACACAGGATCTTGGACTTGCTTTTTGGCAGTAGATCCTTAAAAGCAGCAGAGGGCTCCTGTCATATGAAGGATCTTTGACTTGCGTTTTTGAAGTAGGTATTTAAAAACAACAGCACTCATGTTATACACAGGATCTTGGACTGGCTTTTTGGCAGTAGATCCTTAAGCGCAGGAGAGGGCTCCTGTCATATGAAAGATCTTTGACTAGCATTTTAAAAAATGTACAAAGTGCTCCTGTCCAAACAAGGATCTTTGACTTTGGTCTGCATAGTGCTCCTGTTTCATTGAGGATCTTTGACGAGCATCGCAGATTTTTTTTTTTTTTAATACAACGTAGTTGAATAGCTTTGGAGGAACATAAACAGATGTTCTTCACAGGTAGTCCTAATTATGCATATTATATCTGTCCACTAATCTGCTGTTTATGAGTTTTTATGAAATATTTCATTTAAAATGTGTACTGTGTGGAACTGTGCTCCTCATACATTAAGGAACCCCACTGGAGGCAAGAAGAAACTCCTCTGGCCTACTCTCCATACATAATATGATATACTTTAATGTTGTCAATGGACATGTGGAGATATCCTACTGATGATCGTAGCTTACACAGTACCTGTGCATGTTTCCCCCCCTGTCAGAGGGCAGCAGTACCTTGCACAGACCACAGCCCCTGCCCCCGTCCTCCATGCACCAGGGAGGTCTGAGCGCCGACAGCAGCTCGGCGTACGGCCTATCGTCCAACCGCCACAGCTTCTCCAGTTACTCAGACTCCTTCATGAGCCCCTCAGCGTCCAGCAACCACATGAACGCGGTCGGCAACGGGCTCTCTCCCCAGGTAGGACACAACTCTAAAACTTCATTCCTGACGTTTCCCCATCCTCCTCCTCTTCCTGCTCATCTCACTTGTCGGAATATGTAATTGTGGCTGCAATTAAAATGTTCATTGCTATAACTACCAGTGTCAAGCTTTTATGCCAGCCTTCCAAAAGCCCTGGATTTATTTTAGCAACTCCAAATTGCTACATTGCTAAAACAATTGGATTAACATCAACAAATTAAAATTTATCTTGATAGTCCACAGCGCTTTTTACTTTCCTGGGACGTCTAAATCCTGCACGGCGTTGCCAGAACACACGGAGATGAAATAATTAGCTAAAGCTTTAAAATGTAGACCCATAATCTTCTTGCTGTAATTGTCTGCAGACGTAAGACTCCAGTCTTTTTTTTTTTTTTACCCTTTTTTCCAGCCTCTCTCTGCATTGTTTTTGTTCATTTTCATTTTCTCATCTATTTTAACTTATTCCTTTATCTTTAAGCTCTTTATTTATTTAAATGTATTTTATTTATTTGTATATTGTTTACTTGCAACTTCTGAATTTTTATTTTTTTTCTTTCTCTTCATCATTTCTCATTATTTTAATTTGTTTTGCTCCTGTATTTGTATGCATTAAATTATTATGGATTTATTTAATTTAATTTATATATATTTATTTATTTATATATATTTATTTTAATTTATATAACACATTTATTTCTTATTTTCATTTTCAACATTTTTTTCTTCATATACATCTTGCTTCTGCATTATTTTCAATTATTCCACTTGTGAATTTTTTAATTATTCATTTATTGCATTGATTAAGTTAAAAAAAATTACTTACTTCTTTTCTATTTTAATTTCTTTGTTTAATTAATTTTACACCTGTATTTTTTCAAATGTATTAATTCATCTTTAATTTCTCTATTTTTTATATTATTATATTATATATAATAATATATATATATATTGGAATATATACTATTATTATTATATTTAGTATCTGTTATACATTTTTTTATTTTAGCTCCCTTTTTCCCCTTTTCTTTCATTATTGTAAATGTTACCTATTACCTATTATCTATTGTTACACATTCTTTAATATTTTCTCTTCCTCTTAGAAAATGCTAACATTTAAACACAGGAAGTGATTTTTTTTTCTTTTTGACCTATTGGCTTCCTTGCCTTCTAATGCAGGGTGCTCTATGTGTGCTACTTTTCATGCTAACCTCCTTGGACACCTTAGTTAATGAGCGTTTGAATGTGGCTCCACGCTGGAGGTTGAGCTTTAAGCGGCACAGAATGCAAAACCATTTGTAAATGATGCAAATCGTGTGTACGCAGCGAATTATACACAATTACCCATCAATACTGGCCAGCCTTGCCCACCCCTCACCGACAAGATGCGGTTAACAAGCAGAAAATAAGATTGAAATGGTGTGTAAAGAGTTGAAAATGAATTTCAATGCCGCATTTGTCCACAATTACCCCAGTCGTTCGTGTGTGTTTTATTTGAGTCGCCTTTAAAATATTTCTGAAAGCAGATTGGAAACTGAGTATTACCCTGTTTTTTTTTAAAAGAAAGAATTAAGGATTTTGTGACAAAAAGGAGATTTTCTCTCCTGCTGGAGTGACGGAGTGAGGATAACACGGAGGCTCACAGTGTGTTGGATTGTTAATGGAGGCGCAGGGGGCTTTAGCTGCTAATGCTCCCGCTGAAAAACCTGTAGACAAACACCAAGTTCATCATTTATCAACATATATATTTCATTAATGCCTCATTCATGCCAGCATGGGGTCCCCTTCTTTTTTTTTTAGCAGGGGTTCTAGAACGTGTTAGGATATTAAACATGTCCTTGTAAAGTGAGGATGAAAGGACAGAAGCTAGGATGCATTTATTCATGCATCCATTCTTTTTCTATGCTGATTATCCTCACGAGGGTCACCGGGGTTGCTGGAGCCTATCCCAGCTGACTTTGGGCGAGAAGCGTAGACTATCACAGAGCACATATAATGCATATAATGTCTTTTCCCTTCATCAAGGAGCTGTTAGTTATTTATTATTATAAAATGTATTTATGTTCATTTTAACTAGATTGAAATTGAATGTATCAAGTTACTCAATTCAAACCTGTTTAAAAAAATTATTTTTTAGTTATTTACTTTCACCATTCAGCTCAATGCACTCAACACATTCCAAGACCTCTGTAACTGTAGGTGTTTAGCCAAACTCATATGAAATTTGGTACGCAGGGGATTACAAACACATGTGTGTAAAATTTGCGCAACAATGGTTGATAAACATGGCTGCCATCAAGCAAAACGGGTGAGAATTCGCAAGTAATTGTCCACAAGTCATTGAGCTTTGAGTGTATCTGTACTACATGTACAGTATGCTTGTGAGTCTTCCGAAGCATTTTAACCACAACCAATAGGATTTAGTGGTGTATTTGGTGAATAAAAATGGAGATCCAGGCCAGAATCTGTCTATAAAAGAACCAGTTTCCATTCTTCACAGTGTGGATTCTTTGTTTGTGCACTCAAATCCATTTTTTTGTTATTTTCTGGTTATTTATTGAATTTATTAGCAAAATCCAAAATTTATTTTATTTGTCAATGAATGACATGTTAATTCTGATGAGCTATTCGGCTGGTATGCATATCTGCTGTATAAAGGTAGTGAAATTTGGGTTTACTCGGCCTTGGTTGAGATCTACGCTTCCCATTTTCCTTCCAGTCATGTGTCTATTTTGAAGTCCAAATGGGTATATTTTTGTTTTTTGTGTGTGTGTATTTTCATTATATTTCCAAGAGATGTTTTGATGTGGTATGCCATGCTTGTGCAAGGCCCTGCACAGCATTCCCATCAGCTTCTCAGCATGGAAATGAACCTTCCCACTGGCAGTAGAATCAGAGTTCACTGGGTGGCGCGACGTCCCGCTGCGTACACACATACGAACACAAACATGCTGTCCGCATTGCACACAACAACTCACAAGCAGGCTTGCAATTAAACATTATCATAAATTGAGCTGTGGTCATGGTGTATTTGTCATGATTGATGGGGGGGGGGGAAAGCATGTAAAGACGAGTTTAGTCAGTTGCACGCTGTGTATGTTTGCAGGAGATACGCTTGCTGGTAACGTAGGAGAGCTACAGCATTGGTGGCCGAGTCCCTTTGCCGCAAAGATTGACACAAAAAATGTCTCTGCTTCCCAACAAATGGGCGACGGTGGCGTTCTGCCAAGTCTGTAATGGAATCCTGCAGCGTTCAGCAGGCCCCGACAGGAAGCCCGCGTCCATCCCAATCCCATAACCCAACCCGACAGCACATATTTTCCCATTACGGTGGAAAAGCCATCCAGAAAGGACGTGAAAGTGGTTGCTGTTTGATTGTGGCGACATGTTTGGCTGCTTGAGGGAGGCGGTTGCTGTGCATGACTGGCCAAAAGGAATCAAGCGCAAGTGCTTTTTCCTTGTTGGTCTTGTTTCATTTCCAGGCGCAGCAGGTGTTGGGAGGGCACACACTGAATAATGTCAGATAAACTGCTCGAAAGATTCTTGCCTGTCATCATTGAGGATATTCTTGATAATAATAATAATAATAATAATAATAATAATAATAATAATAATAATAATAATAATAATAATAATAATAATAATAATAATAATAATAATAATAATAATCAGATTCAAGGCTACTTCACTTGTAGAAAACAGTGGGTCTGCATCGTCAGCATTAGCCACCCTGCAAATTTTGATCAGAGCTTTATTTTTTATTAGCAGCCGCCAATCAATCGAAATGCCCACCTAACTCACGGTGCAACCAAAATAGGAACACACAATGAACCTGTACCACACAGACTATGCAGGTGTCAAAATAGGCGCTTACACACATACATGAAAAACTATACTATTTTATATTATTTCAGAGTCCACG
This sequence comes from Doryrhamphus excisus, assembly GCF_030265055.1. NCBI lineage: Eukaryota > Metazoa > Chordata > Actinopteri > Syngnathiformes > Syngnathidae > Doryrhamphus > Doryrhamphus excisus. The sequence goes on along the minus strand of NC_080483.1, from coordinate 9,174,033 downwards.
GGGGAGAGCATGCTGATGCCTGAAATGTCTGGATTTAGACTAGCGTGTTTATATTTAATCAAGCTAAGCAAAGCTGTCTATTACATTATGAAGTACTACATATAATGAAAGTCTATTAGCTCTAAAGCTCTATTAACCCTGGCATACTGTACTTACCAGTCAAACATCATGTAGTAATGGTAATAGTAATGGTGTAATGGTAATGGTGTAAAGGTCCTCATTCCTTCTGGTACGACAAGGTTAATTGACTTAGAGATAGCATTTCTTGTGTAATGCTTAAAAAAGCAGTTTTAAGGTTTATTCTCACTCAATGTGTTTTGATTGACTTGTGAATAGTGTGGAAATGGTAAAAAAAAAAATTGGTAGTCTTTAAAGTTTGGTTTCGATCATGCTGACACAAGTTTTTCCCAACATTTCCAGCTAAAATTTGGAATTAAATTAAATTAAAACCCCATATACAGTCATGTATAGATTAATCACCCCATTTATTGCAATTAATTGGTTAAAAAAGTGGATTTTTTTAATTTAAAAATGAAATATTTTTGTAGTTGAAACATAGAAAACCTATTTACATCCATCAAAATACAGTTTTTAACATTAATAGAGCCCTCTAGATGTGAAATAACAGCCCTACAGTCACCTTTACACTCTTATTACCCAATAAAGTAGACATAATCAGAGAAAACAAGAAATAAGTGTTGAAATAAATGTGTACCGGACATGTGGAGGAAAGGAAGTGATGTCAGAGGGTTCAGATTTGAGTGGATTATGGCTGTAGCAGTAGCCTGTAACAGCACGTTATTGTTATTGTCCACATTTTACCAGCAGGCGGCGCGACACATGAAGTACTCGACTTGCTTCACATAGCATTGTGCACATTAGCGTAAAAATCCAGCAATTCTTAAAAAGGACCCCTTATTTTTGGTGCTTTGTATTTGGTTGTGGACTCCTATAGAGCAGCTACACACAATAACGCACACAGAAAACTTTCTAGATCCTCCAGATCCTCCACCTTGTCATTTTAATTTACTCCACCCCTGGCCCTTGTCTAGGTACGTGATTGCTCATACTCCCAAATGCTCCTGAGGACTTCAGGATATGTACCTCCATGTTTAAAGACGAGCCTTTCATCTGAATTTTCACCTTAAAAAAACTTTAAATGAAGTGAACTTTCAGTTTGAAATTGAAATGGTGAACTAATTATTCATATTTTTAATGTGTGAACTGAACTTTGAACTGCTTCATGAGAACTATGAATCATGTAGCATTCATATAATACAGGTATCTTCAACTTTTCATAATCATTAGACAAAATTCAAAGACAATTTTTGTTCATATTTTACACACATGTGCTTGCCAGTGTCCTGATCCAGACCACCATTTTGGGGGCGGGGTTTATGAACTGCCTCACCACATATTTTAATAATACTAATAATATTTTGTAAAAAATGCTTGACTACATGAAAGAATGGCATTCAAAGAAGGCCAAAGAATCCAACTTTTCTGTAGACGGCCATTGCACGTTCCCGTTTTGTAGTATTAAGATACATTCAATGAGTCACAGGTAACAAATGTGTATTAAAAAGTGTATTAAAAATTATATTATGTTCTCAAGCTGCTGCGCCATCTTCGAAGCTGCTTGCAATAAAAACCAGTCCAGGTAGCCATTTTTGTTTCCCAACCCATGATTCCAGTTTGATGTTAACAAAGTTGACAAAGTTACTTTGTTAACTATAAGTAACTTTTTCATGTGTTTTCAGTTTAATGAAAGTGTTTTGGAATGACAGCGATGCGTGTGCATGTGTATGTAGAGGGCCTTTGGGCTGTGTGAGTGGGCAGGGCCTTCACACACACACACACACACACACACGCATATACACGTAGACGGGATCAGAGGCATTGCGGCGCTCACCCCTGCCTCCCTTTGATCCGTGTCCCGGGGCCTGCCCGCCTGCCCGCCTGCACCGCACCAACGCACGCTGACACCGTGCTCACCAGCGACTCCCCACAACTGTCTGAGCGAGATAAGCCAGGGGAGACTCCAAACTGTGCTGCTGCTTCTCCATTAGCTTGCGCAGACGCTTCTTTAAAAAAAAAAAGGATGAATTATTTTTAAGACGCCCGCTCTGCTCCTGCCAAAAAAAATGGAGAGAGGAGGGGTGAAATGTACGGAACAATCTGGCTTCATTCTGCCTCCCTCCCTGACTTCTAACAAGGCAGCCTGCACCTGAATACCAATGAGCGAAGGGGGGGGGGGGGGGGGGGGGGGATTGGTGTAGTCCCCCACACTATTAAAAGTTGGGCATTAAGCCTCTCACCGGGCACTGTGTCAGCTGGCAGCCTCCTCTGACAACAAATCAAAGAGGATGAGCACATCGCCTGCATTCACAGCATCCGCCGCTCGCTCAGCAACACATAGTGGTTAATTAGAACTCCCATTAAAACAAATGCGCTTTCAATTTGGCAAGTATTTAAAAAAAAACATGTAAGAGGCTTTCTGTAAAAAGAGACCTGCTGTTGGCAGCTGCCAAGAAAATCCAGGGACTGTAAATCATATCCACTGGCTATACTGTTTCTGCTTAGATTATTAGTCTTGTTTTTGCAACACTTTTGAACTCTGAGGAAACCTTCCCCGCCTGTGACATCAGAAATATGCCCTTGCTGGCACTGATTCATCGACTGGGATGAATGACGCCTCATGTTGAGACTAGAATGGCATGCGGAGTGGAGCACAGACCTCCGCCAAGGCCACATTTGGGGTCAGAAACAAGTCCGCCAATGTTAGTGAATGGCATTTATTGGGGTTTGGACCTCAGTTGAGGCCAGTAATACTTGTTTGGTAATGGTAATGGTTTTATTTCATTTGAACATGCATCAGATTACAATTGAATGCATCACATAATCAGTTCACAGTTCCACATGTCCAAAAGGAGTAGGAAGAAGCAAAGCTTATTAAATCCTACCCCTCCATCTGGTACTTTTACAATCAGTAACTGTTACATTTGTTCACTTCCTGCTTTCATCATGGCCAGTTATGCAAATTAGACAATATTATCATCAACACCCCCCCCCCCCACACACACACACTGGAAACCAACACCACTGGTAGATTGCAGTCCTGTGAGACTAAAAAAGTGCTCAATGCAATTTTAACTATAATATCATAATATTCATTCATTCATTTTCTACCGCTTGTTCTCACAAGGGTGGCGGGGCGTGCTGGAGCCTATCCCAGCTGTCTTCGGGCAAGAGGCGGTACACCCCGGACTGGTCGCCAGCCAATCACAGGGCACATATAGACAAACAACCATTCACACTCACATTCATACCTATGGACAATTTGGAGTCGCTAATTAACCTAACATTACAAATGTTTTTGGAATGTGGGAGGAAACCAGAGTACGAACTCCACACAGAGATGGCAGAGGGTGGAATTGAACCCTGGTCTCTTAGCTGTGAGGTCTGCGCGCTAACCACTCGACCGCCGTCCAGCTGAATGTTATTTTAACGTTTATTTTTGTTATTTTAACGTTTATTTTTGTTATTTTAACGTTTATTTTTGTTATTTTAACATTCAGAGATAATTGTTACCATTGATGTTGTTGCGGAAAAGTATGGTGCAACAATTCAACCATTTCCAACTTGTCGGAATAGCCTGCGTACCAAAGCATAGACGATCAAAACACATTTTGTATCACTGTTTATTACTTTTGCTTCAATTTTAACCCTTTCATTTTTTGGGAGGATTTTTTGTTTTTTTGCCCACTTGAAACAGGCCAGGGGCTGCATGGGGGCCAAGTGGTTAGGGTGCAGACCTCACAGCTAGGACACCCGAGTTCAATTCCACCCTCGGCCATCTCTGTGTGGAGTTTGCATGTTCTCCCCGTGCATGCGTGGGTTTTCTCCGGGTACTCCGGTTTCCTCCCACATTCCAAAAACATGCTAGGTTAATTGGCGACTCCAAATTGTCCATAGGTATGAATGTGAGTGTGAATGGTTGTTTGTCTATATGTGCCCTGTGATTGGCTGGCGACCAGTCCAGGGTGTACCCCGCCCGAACACAGCTGGGATAGGCTCCAGCACTCCCAGAACACTCGTGAGGATAAAGCGGTAGAAAATGAATGAATGAAACGGGCTAGTGTACCAAAATATTTTGGTATGGACCAAAGGATGATAATCGTATCAATATACGAAAATAAAGACATTCATGAAAATATTCAATTGTATGTTTAGCGGCTACTTTTTGGAGAGTCTGCTTTTTTGATACATCCTGTAGATTAGTTAGTTAGCAGGCTACTTCCTGGTTCATCCAGAGGCTGGGTTTGGATAGTACAATTTGTGACAATTTTTATTTTCCATAATTCCATCCAATGGCAGCTTGAGGCCATGACTGGTAACTTACTTTTTTTAAAATAAAGTAAACAGGTGTATTTTTGTCACATTTTCAATCCGGCTTGGACTGTACCATTGTTGCTGTGAAAAAAGTTCTTAATCTGCATATTTACACTGTTAAATAGTTTTAGCACTAACCCTCCAGTTAGCAAATGGTGTTCAATTCTTACTTCTCGTGCTTGGCTAAGGTAATACGCGTTCCGCTTTACCTCGCTATGTAAACCTGCTCTATCTCTAATGTCTGCGGGGCAACCCAAAGAAGCCATTTTTCATTTTCCCAATCCCAAATATTTTGGTCTTCATGTGTTGCTTTCATATTCTATTTTTCACCTGGCAACCTCACTCTTCGCTCTTTGCATTTGCCTCCATGTCATGGCGCACTCACTCGCTGGTGCCCCCCCTTTCTTTGCCCTCCCCCCGCCACCTTCCTCCCCGAGCTCCAAAAAGTGTCTCCCCCGGAGAGGCGGCTCTCTTCTCCCCGTCGCCCAGATGAAAGGCTAGGGCGAACAATAAAAATGCTATTTAAATGCAAGGGTGTTTGTGTGCGGGTGAGAGATATTTCCCGCTGAAAGTGAGCTGCTGCGTCCCGATAAATAATAAATATAAGGGAATGTGATTTACATTTATCTCGCGGAGGCAGCCAATATGAATTTCAGTAAATCCTAGAAGATGGGGATTTAAGGAGGAAAATGACTGAGACTGATTCACATGCTGTGTGTCCCACGCAGCTACGGTGCCTTATAAGGTGCGCAGGCCTGCTGCCGCTATTCAAGTATCGCTGCACACTTCGATGCTATCTAAAATAGCCGCTAACGCATCCGCACTCATGCGCTCTTGAAGGTGACTTTTGCTATTTCACAATATGCCTACTCTTATTATGATAGTAGAAATTATATTATAAGCCAGCTTCATATTTACTCAGTCACCATGTCCACTACTCCGAAGTTCTTTGTGCACAGAACACAAGTCAGACATTAATTCGGATCACATTCAAATTTAACCTGATGAAAACAGTACTCAAAATGGCGACACTGGCCAAAAATGTTATCTCTTTCTTCAATTTTGATGAAGTTATGGCATTTTTTACACTCTATTAACTAGCTTCCCAAAGTGGGGTACATGTACCCCCAGGGGTACATCAATTGTAGTAGGGAGGGATGTGAATAAAAATTAGCGCCTAACACAATTAGGAGTGCGCCTGAACATCTCATGGCGCAAGCAGAATGAAAGGAGAGTATGAAGTTGTTCATTGCTCTGTGTGCATCAATTTGTTATGAAATGAATATGCAAACATAAACCATAGCCATCATGAGTAGACAAAAAAGGGAACTCAAACTCGGTCCATTCAAAACAGAAGAATTTCAACATGAGACTGGAATAAAGATATATAGGATGACTATGTATGTATTTATCAGTGATAATGTGAAACTTTAGCAAATATGATGATGTAAAATACATATTTTTGAATTCTGATAAAATACAGCCACATTTGAGGTGACCTGAATATTGGAGACTATTTTGTATTAAAAAGTTATTTTTTTTGTTAAATGGATCCCTTCATTTTTATATTTACACCCTGATTTTCCGAAGCATATTTTGGGGCATTTTCTGCTCAGCTCAGACTCTTTTTTTATAAATACAATGCAATCATTAATATACAAAATATTTATTTTTTATATTGTATATATTTTAATATTAATATAAAAATATTTTATTAATATTATATTAATATTTATATTAATATAAAACGAATTATTTTTAATATATTAATATAAAACAAATTATTTTTATATTATATTATATTTTTTATATTTATTTTATATTTCATCATAATCAATATTTATCATAATATTAGAATGAATATATGAATATATGAAAATTAATATATTTATAATAATGTTGCTATTAATATATATATTATTTCCTGGAAAGGGGCCCTTATGCCATGTGATTACTTGTAGCCAATCAGCAAAAAGGCCCATAATAATAAAGGGTGCCTTAGAATAAGCTATCATGGGGGAAAGTATATATATATATATATATATATATATATATATATATATATATATATATATATATATATATATATATATATATATATATATATATATATATATATATATATATATATATATATATATATATATATATATATATATATATATATATATATATATATATATATATATATATATATATATATATATATATATATATATAATCACTTTCACACAAGATGTGAATTTGCTGAAAATATAACTCACCTCATTCATCACAAGCCAATTACCTGTCAGTACAATACATATTCCAGAGGTACCAAAAATAATCTGAATGCATTGTGGTGGTCTACAGAGGTGGCAATAGTGTTAAATAAAAATGAATACAGCATCCACTTGTCTTTGGCCGCTCACCAGGCAGGTGAAGCGTCTGTGGCGACCCCATGCTTCCTCAGGGGTCAAGGGTTAGGGTAGCAAGAGGATATTATGGGATGACCGAGGTCTGCTCTGCTGTGAACCTGCCTTCCTGGTGTTGTGTGTGTGTGTGTGTGTGTCAGAGTGTGTATGTGCGCTTCATGTGCGTCCTGTTAGTTCCAGATGCCACTCTGACAGGTGCATTGATGTGATTGATACTCGCCCTGACTTTTTGCCCTCTCACCTACACTCTCCGTCTTTTTCATGCCAGCGACCATCCACCCTCCCTCATCGCCAAACCCCCCTCCCGTCTTTGCGCCAATGTTAGCGTTAGCCGCCTGGCTTGATGGTGTAAGACAACAAGGCTGCCGGGTCCTCAGCTGGCTCGCCTCTCCGTCTCCAGCTGAGAGCTATTTCACTATTTATTTACATGTAATTATGGCGATGAGGTGCGGATATTAACACTGTCAAGAACGATTTGACCTGACATTTTTCACTAGACCTGGCCCCTGCTGCTTTTCCGCAAACAAACCCTCCTCCTCCTCCTCCTCCTCCTCCTTCTCGTCTTCCTCCAACCTTTTCTTGCCTCGCTTTCCTCCACACGCCAAAACCACTCTCCTGGAATCAGAAAATCTGCCGTTTAATTTAGAGTCTGTGTGCATTTGTGTGTGTGTGTGTGTGTGTTTTGAAGGGGCCTCTCTTGTTCCTGGTGGCTGAATCCATCCCATAGTTACTCAAGCATATCACTAGCAAAGAATAGACGATTGCTTCCCCACACGCTCTCCAATTGCACTCCAATAGACGGCATATTAACCTCTGGTTAGCAAAGGCCCCGACTTTATAGGCGCCACTATGGGATGTTTAAGAGTAGACTTGGGTGTCAGTGAACAGCTGGGCTTGCTTAGATGTTTCCACGTTAGTAAAAGTGAGCTGGAGAGGATGTAGGTGTTTTTTTCTTTATTTGTAATTACTAACTGAAAATTTCATAAATGTCATATTTTTATAAAGGAAAAAAAATTAGTAAAGAAAATAATGAAACATGTCACAATAAATATACATACATAAATATACACACTGAGAAACAGGATTTTTTTTTTTAATCAGCTGTATTTGGGCGAGATGCGGGGTACACCCTGGACTGGTCGCCAGCCAATCACAGGGCACATATAGACAAACAACCATTCACACTCACATTCATACCTATGGACAATTTGGAGTAGCTAATTAACCTAGCATGTTTTTGGAATGTGTTATAACCACTTACAAAATGTTATAACACAAAAATTACATAAAAACAATATATTTTTAAGTAATTGTACATAAAGTAATGATTACCACCCATCATAATAATTTATATTCACATTAAAATTAATTTTGTTAATTTCCAAAACTGGTATTTTTTTTCTTCTATTTTATTGAGTGACAAATGTATGCCAGGTAAAAGTGGAATTTGGTCCATAAAGAGTAGCAAATTTTACTGTATTTATTTATTTTTGTGCAATAAGAAGAAGAAAAAGAACAAAAGAAAACATAACAAAATAAGATAAGATGAAAAAAAACTTATTGTAGTTATAACCAGGGGTCTCATAAAGTGGGGCCAATCACAGGGCACATATAGACAAACAACCATTCACACTCACATTCATACCTATGGACAATTTGGGGTCCAAATAAATAAACACACAACACGTAACAGGTAGTGATAAGAGTAATACTACTTTAAACTACTATTTACAAGGTGCCCGCAAAGCATGCTGGGTAGCCCACCGCCAACTCCATTTGATGCTACAGTGTTAAATTGAATGAATGAAATTGATGCTATCAGACAGTATGGTTCTGGATGAGAGTCGATAGACCTTTCAGGTAAATCATCAGCATCACTTTTAATATCAACATTATTGTGAAGAGTGACAGCTTGTTCCTGCGGCTGCTAATCATCCTCATCTGCGCCTCTCTTGTCACTGCCCAGATTCTGTCAGTGCCAATCAGCCACTTAATTGAACACAATTAGCACCCCACCACCATCCCCACCCCAACCTTCCATTCTTTAAAGGCCGTCTTTTCTCGCTGCCGCTGTCTTTCCTGTTGGAAGACACTTTTCACTTGTTATTAATGTGCCGCAGCCAATTAAGGCGGTGGCATGCGGGCCAAAGCCCATCATCTGCTGCCTGCCACCATCGCCGCGGCCCCCGCCCCCGCCTCGCGCCACCTCCTCCACCGTGACCAAAACGCTTTAATTCAATTTATGCAATCACTGTTATTTTTAAATAGTCATTTTGTCTGCTCGGATGAGGGGGCCTGACTGCCCGCTGGGCCGGCCCCAGCTCATGTGAGGGATGGAGGAGGTGGGGAGGCTTTGGGGGCAGCAGGAGTGGACCAAGCAGAGGCTGGCTATGGGAGAAATATATAGCTGTATTGATTGTCTTATGGTTGTTATACTTAAAGTCCTTAATGTAAATACTTGATGACCTTCTCCAAAGCAATCCTAAGTTGGATCAGCACTAACTGGATGCTTGGCCACCACTCCATTCCAACATGAGAAGTATGTCTTTTTGCAACTTTCAGATTCCTCCACATACAAAAAAACATGTTGGAAATGTGCTTTTATTAATGTAATTTCATCATTAAATTAAACTTTTTAATATGTATTTTATATTGTTATAAAACGTTGAATATTTTCTTCCATTTTTCTACACATTTAATTTTGGTATGTATTTTATTTTTTTTAATGATAAATGTATTATTATTTTCACTTTGAATTGACACTTTTAATACATGCCATGTGATTTGTACCAGCCAATAAGCAAAAAGTTGATGATGATAATATAGGAAACATGAGAAAAAATGTCACAAGAAAATGTATATTTTACTGAAATAATATTTGTGTAAATAGAATATTGGTTACAGATTTAGAAAAAAAATATAAAGTTGACATTTTTTGGTACAAATTTAATTTTTTCCCTCTTAATTTTTTTTGTCCTATTTCGTGTTTTAAAAATGTATCAAAACCCTCAAGATTTTTTTTATTATTATTATTTGATTGAGCCTTGAAACAAAGGTGCCGTCATCTGGTGCTGTGAAAATGAACGATAAAACTATTCCACACTTTCCTCTGCAAAGTGTGCTAGTACCTTGTGAAAAAAAAATGTCACATTAATTGAGGTATTTAAGAATGTAATAGTACAATAATACATAATAATAATACATAATGTATAATACATAACAGTCAACGTAACACAAATACACCACATTGGACTCTACAGTTTAGATTTTTTAGTGAAGGGGTGCAACCAGGGGTCAATGTTGGGCCCACTGCTCTTTCTTTTATTAGCCCACTGCACATTGTAGAAATAAAATTAAAGCAGAAAAACAGCAAAAATTGTCATAAAAAGGCACAATTTGAAGACAAAATGCTGTTTTGTCTTTTTACAAATCAAAAAAATATATAGAAATACCAGGGTTGCCCCGCCCCGCCCTCCTCATCCTTGATGGAGAATGTTCCGCCAACCCTGTTTTAGAGCAATATGTTTCAAGTAAGAATATGTATCATACTGTATCTGCATTTTGGAATAGTTGAACAGTCCCCAGCCAAAGTCACATTCACTTCCCATTCTCTTGCTGTAATCGCACCCTCAGGACAGGCCTTCAAATATTGATCTCTGTCATCCGAGTGGATCTTTAATCACTCTCCTCCAAGGCCACTATCACGCCTGCAGATCTGCTAAGGTGCTAAGATGCTATTCTGCAGCACTCCGATAACTGGCAGACATTTGGAGTGCTGCTCTTTTTTTTTTTTAATTCTCTCTTCCTCCCCTGTCTGCCCCGCTGACCTCTGCCTAACTTAAAGGTACATCTCGGGGGCATTTCATTTGGGCAGAACAGCGAAAGCTATCGGTGACAGAGGAACTAATCCAGTCTTGCGCAGATTAAGAGTATTTGTGGAGCAGGGTGTGTTGGCGCTGGCGCCGGGAATGGAACAGAGGGACCTCGCTATCAGCTCTCCAGGCAGGCAAGCCCTCGGGCCAGCGCAGTCCTACAGGAGTCTTTGTACTTCCCCCAAAGCCTTCACTTCCCCCCCCCCACTACTCTATTCCTCTTCTGCAGCCCTCCTTCTATACACGGTCATAGTTTCACTCGTGTGCAGGTGCTCTAGTGGGTGCAGCAAGCAGCAGATTGCTCTTTTTTTCATGCCAATGTTGTCTGAAATAGAATGAACGCTTGTCTTTCTTTATTGGGGCTGTTTTCGACAACAATCCACACAGAGAGGCTTGTCAAACATCCACTCAAAGACAAAAAAAAATGCAATTTGACTGTTGAATAAATGAGCAATGAAAGGGGCTTTTTATTTATTTATCTGAAAGGATGCACATTGTATCAATTTACAATTCTCCCCAGGCCGCAGGGCTCACAACTTGAGAGAATTAATTACTTTGTGTGTGTGTGTGTGTGTGTGTGTTGTTATTATTTTTAAAGTAATCTATCTGTAGCGAGAGCATAGAGGGAGGGAGGTGGGAGGCAGAGAACACCCCGGAGCATTGTCCTTTAAACTAAAAGTCCTGGCTCGCATTATCTCCCAAAGCAGCACTCACACTACGTCCAACAACAAACCAAACACTGTGGAATAGGAAGGAAGGGGGGGGGATGAAGAGTATGTTCGCAAAATGAAACGCGTTTTTCTATATCAAAATGTCAAAGTCTTTACGTTTCCTTTAGATCGGTCATAGAGGCTACTCTTCCACTGTATGCAAAAAATGCATGCATAGTATATTTGAACAAGGGTTGTTTATGTTTCCAAAAACAGTTATAATCCAGGAAAAGTCCAAATTTGTTCATTTGTTTTGTTTTTATATTTCATAAAGGTTGAGTGTTTATCATAGTTGCTGACAGAAACATTGCTTTTTTTCTTACAAAACACTCATTTTATTCATTTTTTTGCTTCTTTGCTACTCGAGCAACAACATCATTGAACATCTGAGTCAAAATACAAATCTAACACCCAAGAACATTTCTATATATATAGCTCACAGAAATGTAACATTTTAGTTACAATACAACACTATATTTTCTGCAACATAAGGCGCCCCATATTATAAGGCACATTCTAAAACAGACGGTCTACAAAAAAAGAAAAGGCAAAGGAAGCAAAACAATAGGTTTAGTTTAACTTTATTTTACTGTTTAACAACGCACTTAAAGTCCTCATTTTCTGCATCAGAATTGAACAACTGGGCAATTTCGCCATCACATTCAGGGTTCCCTCTCATTATTGTCGGAGTCAGTCCCGTTACAGGTGGCTGTTCAGCAATGATTCTGACAACAGTTAAAGCAGATACCTTAGCTTGGCGATTTGCCACAGCAAAACAATCTACTCCATCCAACCCTATCTTCTGCATCGACTACCCTCGTGTCCTCCTTCATCTACATCCATAAACCTCCTCTTTGGTCTTCCTCTACGCCTTCTACCTGGCAGCATCCTTCTACCAATATATTCACTATCTCTCCTCTCTCCCAAACATCTCAGTTTGGCCTCTCTGACTTTATCTCCAAGGCCTCTAACATGTAATGTGCCTCTGATGTACTCATTCCTGATCCTATCCATCCTGGTCACTCCCAAAAGTACATTCATACAATACAAATATATCACCAACCAAAAGAAGTGTAAACTACTTGTTAGCCCATGAATGTACTTCATCACATCATAAATATGTAAAAACCAGAACTTTGGATTATATTCACATTATACACACAAATAAACTTGTTTACTTCTTTACCAACCTTATAAGTTATAAGCTTGACTTTTTGTACCTGTAACACACAGCACATCATCAGCAACTATTCCAGCACATGTGACGACAAAGACTTCACATGTTCTGGTTTCTAGGTTACTCCATAGACGTCCAAGATGCCTTTTATGAACTTTATTTTCTCAATAATTATATATTCATGATAATTGCACTAAACTAAATATACAGTATATGGGTGGGAAGCATGAATCAATGAACTAATGAGCCCAACATTGTCCATCAACACAGTTCATTAAAATAAATTACACAATAGATGCAAACAACATGTTCTTTTGTTGAGTTTTAGTAGGAAATACTGCAAAAAAAAAACAAAAAAAAAGCTTGCCCAAAAGTCAAGTGATACACCACAGTTAATATTTTGCTATTATTTAATTTAAATTTATTTTATTTTATATTTCCTACTCTTATTAAAAGGCACTCATTTTGACATGGATCCCCACTAAATTTTCACAAATCATATTATCTTAATCCATTAACATGCTTTAGTTAAGTTCATTTTTGTTGTTTGGAAGGTTTTAGGAGAATTATAGTCACAAATCTTACCAAAAAAGCCCTCATGATGTGATTGCATTGATGAAGATGCGGAATATCTGACTTTTGCAATGATGTCTAAATGTCCAACTCCATCCTTTTATGAGTGTTATTAAACATCAGATGACTAAAAGTTACGGAGTGCGTGCAGAAACCTCCAAAAAAAAGCTTATCTTTGCTCCTTCAGCAAAATTCCAACTATTAAGGCCGAGGACTGACAGGCAGATTTTTTTTTTCCAAAGCGGCTGACCCATCCTTAGAATAGCAAAAATCTGTGATAAGGCATCGTTTTCTTTTGAAGAACTTTTATGAGCATGAATATTAATTGGAGCAATTGTTGGCTATTGGGCGATCCAATCGAGCTTCAATTAAAAACTAAAATGGACCACCGTGCCTTGCAGCCATCTTGTCTGTCCTCCTGAAGACGCTTCATCTTCGTGGTCCTTGAGTTAAATGTGTCCTCCATGCACGCTGTCTCTTATGCTACATGCTTTAGTGTAGGATTGACATATGGAAATGATGTGTTATGTTTCCTAAAGCTGTGATTAATGTAGAGAATGTTTAATTCTGTTATGTGGGATCCTTCACGTGATGTATGTTCATGTGTGTGTGCTGCTAACCACCTCCATGATGGCCTAATTGGTTTAGCAGCCAGGGGGCCAAAGGCCAGTGGAGCATAGCCAAACTCAACATGAACCTGATGTTGAGAAGTACGGCTTCCTCGCTATAGGAGGGAAAGGTTTTTTTTTATTATTATTATGAGGCACCCCCTCACTCACTTAAAAGTGCAGCGGTCCAGTGTGCTCCAAGTGGAGGTAATCTCTTCCATTTGAACACATTGTGAGACCTTCCTCTGGCGAGTGTCACATGCTATTACAATAATCTAGAATATTGAATTGGAAGCTTTATGCGGCAGCAATAACGCACGCGCTGTCATATTCGGGGGGCCGAGCCCTAACCTGCGGTATCAGCGGGCCTCTCTGTTGGCTTTGCAGAGCACACTTTTTGTGCAGGGATCTGAAGGGATCGTTTAGCAGTTCCAAGTCCATTACTATTCATGAGACGGCTAGGCTAGGGGCGAAGGATTAGGGACTCCCTCGGTGCTTGTTGTGCTGTAGGCTCCGGCTCAGGCTTCGGGCTGTCTGGCACGAATGGTGGGTCTATTATCACCCTTGGGGACCCTTTACGTCCCACAGCAGAATGCTTACTGACAGCGCCAGCTAATGGAAACAGTTGCTCTTGTTCCCTGAACTCATCACTGCGTTTATTTCATTCTCTCACTCCTAGGTTTATTTACCTACTCATGTATGTGTCTATATGTGCACTGTGATTGGCTGGCGACCAGTCCGGGGTGTACCCGATCACCCTGTAAAGTCAGCTGGGATAGGCTCCAGCAGCCCTAGTGAGAATAAGCGGCACAAAAAAACAGAATGATAGATGGAAACAAAATATAATGGACATGTATTCTTCCTTTTTACCTCAACTTCATCACCGCTTTGATCCTCAGGTGATGAGTATCCTGAGCAACCCCAGCGCCGTGCCCTCCCAGCCTCAGCACGACTTCTCCATCTCGCCGCTACACGGCAGCCTGGAGAGCTCCAACCCCATCTCGGCCAGCTGCAGCCAGCGCTCAGACCCCATCAAGAGCGTGGATAGCCTGGCTTCCTCGCAGTCCTACTGCCCCCCTACCTACAGCGCCACCAGCTACAGCGTGGACCCCGTCACTGCTGGATACCAGTACAGCCAGTATGGACAGAGTGAGTAGTCTTATTGAGCTTTAAAAAAAAAAACATCCTTGGAACTCCAATGTAGAACTGTCTCAGACATGCATCTCCATTGGTTGTTAAAGGTGTTCATCAGTTAAGTCAGAGAGACGCCTCTTCGTCTTTTCGTTTTCCTCCCACCGCAACACAACCTAGAACGAAACAAGCACCCAAAACACAAAACATTTTTGGACTTGATGTTTGAATGTCGCTAATTTAAGCACACTGGATTGAAAATTAGATGGTTCAAGAGTTGTTTTTATGAAACTTAAATGAAATGAGTTTTGATGAGACTTAACAATTTTTTTAAAATAGAAACCTTAAACTGAAATAACAAAAATAATGATGGAAAAAAAATAAAGACAATACCAAATTGTATGTACACAAAATTGTGGAATATTATAAATACATTTTTTAAAATTAAAATTGGTGGAAAAAATAAAAAAATATATAAAAAAACAAAAATAGAAAACATTTTATAAAAGTAATACCATTTCTTGTAGTACCTCTGGGCTAGTTCCTATGTTTTTTATGGGTTTTTTATGGTTACTAAAGATCATAAAAAATACAACTAGTAAAATATTACTAAATGCTATAAAATACCAAAAATAATAATGAAAATAAAAAATTTAAATGAAAGGAAAATGCTAAATCACAAATATTAACATTAAATATAATTGTAAAAAAATGCAATACTAAAAAAATTACATTATTATTATATAATAATAATATATTACTATCATAATAAAAATTTAAAAATACTAAGAATATTAAAACCATTAGATAAAATACTTAAATGATGTTAAAAAATACACAAAAATATACTAAATACAAAAATATTTTAATGACTCTAATTATATATATTTATATATAACTTTATATATAACTTAATTATAATTAAATAAAATATATAAAAATACACAAACATTTGACTAAAATACAACATGGTACTATTCAAATCCTGATGTCATAATAAACTACTAAAAAAGTAGTGTGACATGTGCAGTTGTGTTTCAAAACGCAAGATAAGCGATGAGAGACCTTGTTGACCTTTGCTCTCTAGTTTGAGACACGTGCTCTTGATAAAGACCCCCACCCCCCCATTTACACACACACACACACACACACACACTATTACCAGCACTAGCAGCACCATGCTCCTTAGTCACATCCCTCTCCACTTGGATGGGAAAGAGCAGAGGGCCACTTCAAAGAGCGGCACACCCTCGGGGGCCACAATGTCCTCTTGGCCACCTCTTCCTCTCGCCTCCATCTCACACACACACGCACACACAAACACACACTGGTCCAGCCTGGGGGTAGGAAAGAGTTTGCCTTATTAGATTAGCATAATTGACTGATGCTGTCTCGGCTATTGATGAAGGTAAAATGAAGCACACTTCCCCAAGCAGCCAGCGTGCACACATTTGTTTGTTATTTACACGGACACACACATGCACACATATATAGACCAAAAGCATCCGACATCATCGCCATGTGTCACGTGTCGGGCCGCTTGGCAAGAGTGTGCCGACTATGGCGGACGCGAGCTGATGCGAGGTTAATTAAGATGCTGATTGAGCACAGTGGATGGCTAATGAATGGAGGATGATGAAAATGATGGGCCGTGTGGACTGTGGAGGCCATGAAATCGCACATGCCAAGTGTAATGAAGACTGGCACACACACACACACACACACACAAACACGGTCATCATGGAGGGAGGAGAGGGGGGGGTGTTGCTGAGTGACAGCATGGAGACTCTACCAGGATGCATATGAGCCGTGCCAGAGCCATGCCAACCTCACCCCCTTTTCATTTGACGCACTCGCCTCTGACACCGTGCATTTCATCACTAATGACAGCCGAGGAATATTCTGGACCCCTACACAGGGGGGCTGGAGCCTATCCCAGCCATTCCCTAAATGTACATTTTAATGTAACCATTTTCACTTTGGAACTTCCATTGCTTGGATTCTTCTGCAAGTACTGAAATAAGTATGTAGCTCATGATAACATGTATGTAGAATCATCTTAATAACAAATATATATACATATTTCTCCCAGTGCATGCGTGGGTTTTACTCCGGTTTCCTCCCACATTCCAAAAACATGCTAGGTTAATTGGCGACTCCAAATTGTCCATAGGTATGAATGTGAGTGTGAATGGTTGTTTGTCTATATGTGCCCTGTGATTGGCTGGCGACCAGTCCAGGGTGTACCCCGCATCTCGCCTGAACACAGCAGACCTTAATGAGGATTAATTAGCACAGGAAATGAATGAATGAATGAAAATATATATATATATTTTTCAATATTTTTGGATGTCTCAACCAGATTAATTGGATTTACTTTTTTTTGTACATTTCAGTTTTCATCCGAACTTTTGGAATGACAAAAACCAAGGTTACACAATACAGTTAATACATTGTTAAAATGATTAAATAATAAATTAATTGAAATTGAAATATTAAATTTGTATATATTTTGATAGGATAACACACCGTATATATATTTTGCAGATACCTTACCTTTTCCGCATATACACAGTACAGAAATAGAGATGCACCACCCGTGAAAATGAATGAATGAATGAATATATACTTACATACATTTTAAACCAAATCCCTTCCTTGCATTGTTGCAAAGCACACACACACACACACACTCACAGTAAATTCCCTTTAAATAAAAACAATACTAAAAAAATTAAAATAAATACGCAACTACTGAATATAATATTAAAAAAAACAGAAATATATTTAAAAAAATAATAAAAATATTTTAAAAATTGAAAAAGTACATAATGTTCACTTTTGATGTTGACTGTAGTCTTCTCTGTCGCTGTAGCTGCCGTGGACTACCTGGCCAAGAACGTGAGTTTGTCCACCCAAAGGAGGATGAAGCTTGGAGACCACTCGGCCGTGCTGGGACTGCTGCAGGTGGAGACGGGGCAGGCTTACTGAACCCCCCCCGCCCCCACCCTCGTTCACAAACACATCCAAACTCCATCAAGTGGGGACCCGCCCTCCACAAGTCCAGCAGAAGGAACGGGACGTGCCGTTGCTCTGCAAGAGGGGACGGGGCCACACTTTAAATGGGTCCACATATTGGACCCCTGCCCCAGAGCCATTGGCAACAAGTACTCATGTGACCTTGATGTTGATAGTAGTTAACAAATATCATTTCTTCTTTTTTTGATATGATTGTTAATAATGATAATATTCTTGTGCTTATTATTGCTAACGTTGTTTGACTCCACTGGTGTGTTCGTGAGGAGGAGCACAATGATTGTTTTCCAAGCTGCCCCCCCCCCGCAATTCCCACCCCCTCACTTTTAGTGAGCGATTTGACCTTCCCGCTTTCATATCCATCTTGACATTCCAAAAGAACTTGGCCACTCTGTGGGAAGTCTGGCTGGAGGGATCCTGCAGGGAATTTTAAGCAGTGTTTTGGCCGCCAATAGCGCCCCCCCCCTCCGCCTCCACACCCGCCTCTAACCTCCACCCCATCCTTAGCTGCGGTCCACAGGGAAGTGGGGGCTTTGTTGTAAAAACCGGATTGGGGAAATTAATGTATTTTGTTTAGAAATATGGAGGCCTAACTGCATTACACCCCCCCCCCCCCCCCCTCTAATTGCCCTCTGCTAGTGTGGAAAGCAGATTAAATCACATACATTCACAGTCAAACCCCTCCTCTTATTATTCCTACTTTCTCTTTACGGAGCACATCTTGTACAAACGCACCTTCACTTCAATCATTCCTGACAAACATTCCACCGTAAGCAGCATTCCAACTCTTCTTCCTTGGAAAAAGGACACAAGTTGAGCCACTTACTTGACAAAAATGACAATAAAAAGTTGTTCATGTTCATGAAAATTGTGGGAAAAAAAGTACATGTAAAAAAAAATAAAACTACAAGAATCAAAGCAGAATAATATAATTTTTACGAGAACATATGGAGTCCTACATTTCCAAATAAAAAGTAGTAATATTACTAGAATAATTATTACGATGAATAAAGTTGTCATATTTCGAGGAAAAACAATTTCACATGAAGTAAGTCAATGTGAGTCCCGGTTCCCATCCATGCTCGAAACTCGATGCCCAACACTACTTGGACGAAAAATGACGAAAAGGACGAAAAATGCTGTTATTTACATGAAGGAAGTTATCACATTCAGAGAAAAAAGACCTTATTTTACAGTAATAAAGTTGCCTCTTTACCAAAATTGTAAATTAACGTTATAATAGAAGCATTCCAAAACAATATCTTTGACTCTAAAGCATGATATGAAAAAGGACAAAAAATGCTGTTATTTACGTGAATGAAGTTATCACATACAGAGAAAAAATACCTTATTTTACAGGAATAAAGTTGCCTCTTTGCCAAAATTGTAAATTAACGTTATAATAGAAGCATTCCAAAACAATATCTTTGACTCAGAATGCAACCCGAGCCCCCAATGACATCGTCGTCATCAACGAAATGTACAAAACTAAAGAATGGTGGATACCAACCATGTGTGCAGCACTCCTAGTTGACCTCCAACATGATCCAGGACCACTTTGTCATTTTCTTTCTTTTCCTTTAAAAAGTGTACAGTCGTCATTTGTTTATAAAGAAATATGTTTTATACTAAAACAAAACTGGCTGTCTGGCAACTTTCTGTTTTGTTTGACTTGTATTTAATTGCGTTGGAAGCCTGTGCAGGGATGGAGAACATGTCAGTGTTTTGGACTTAATTCCCTATCCAATGGAAAAAGTGGACCAAAAGTGCTGCCAATGGATGACAGGACCACTGTAGTGTACATTTTATACCATGGCGGATGGATCTCTTTTTCACCGCCTTGACCTCTCGGACTGATCAATGCAAGACAGACAGGACTGCACCTTCCCGGGACACGCCCCCTCCAACTGATTTGTTGACGAGATGAGAACTTTACTCCGCGCACTGAACTGCAGCTTCTCCTGTGAACTTGTGTACAGGTATATTTAAAAAAAAAAGAAGAAGAAATTAGAATTGTCTTTAGTGTATCAATGCCGTTTCTAACACTTCAATAAACATTTGGATATTTAAGGCGTCTTATTCCCCCGTCGCCCTCTACCCGACCCTTAATCTGTTTAGTTGCTTTCTGACATCCTTGCTTTCTCTTCTGTTGGCATGTGTGTATATGATCATACGTATAATTTATTCTGCTGTATCAATATTAGACTAGTGGCAAAACTTGTATTGCTATTTACTACCTTCAGCCTGTGGGTGTGTTTACTGTAACACTGGCGTAACTGTTATCAAATAAAGATCACAAATGCAATACTATCTTGCAAAATGCACTTTTTCTTTTTTTTTTTTTAGTTCTATCTGAGTTAGAAGAGGAATATGAGGGCCACGCCGAAAAGAAAAAAAATCTAATTACAAGAGAATTGTTTTTTTTTTTCATTTATTCATTAATTTTCTACCACTTATCCTCACAAGGGTGTTGGAGTTGGGCGAGAGGCGCCCTGGACACCCTGGACTGGTCGCCAGCCAATCACAGGGCACATATAGACAAACAACCATTCACACTCACATTCATACCTATGGACAATTTGGAGTCGCTAATTAACCTAGCATGTTTTTGGAATCTGGGAGGAAACCGGAGTACCTGGAGAAAACCCACGCATGCACGGGGAGACAAAAACAAATTATTTATGAAAAGAAAATTGAAAAGGTTATATAATCCCAAATTCCAGTGGCTTGAACATCACTTTGTCTGTTTCATGGTTTACTACAGCATATTATTAATCCACAAAATGCATATTTAAGTCAATGTAATGTATTCTCAACCTAAATTAAGCTTTTCCATAAAGAGTAAAAATGTTCTAAATCAACTAAAATACAAATAAAGTTTAAGGCAATACAAGACAATGATGAGCTTGTTTGGCAACAACAGGCTTTTATAATTTTATAAGTATTTATTTATGACAACAGTCACAATAACATAATAACCATCATCATCATATAACACAGGTTACTGTTGGGCTGTACTCAACTCCAAATTATTGCCGTCACTTCCTGCCCACACATTCGGAAGATATAGGGGTGTTATGTCATGTGTACCGGGCTCTACTAATTGTAACAACAAACAGATTTTGTTCATTAATATGAATCCTACTTGATGGAAATTCACTAATTGTGGTCGGGGCTGGAACCAATTAGCAGTGATAAAGAAGGATTACTATATACCAAAATGTCAGAAATAATGAAAACATATTATGAGGAGAAAAAAAAGTCTTCTATATATGAATGCAGTAATATTATGAGAGAGAAAGCATCATTTTACAGATTTATTTTCTCAACTTTCAACTCTTGCCAGCAATCCAAACACACATGCCTTTCCTGACGTGAACCCTGAGGAGAATGAAACCCACTACTCAAATTATTAACTATGAGGAAGTTGTAATCTTACACAAATTGGAGTCATATAGTCCAAGAACATATATGAGGAGAAAAAAGCTATTTCACATGAAGTCAAAGGAGGCGGACTTGCTATGACATTTAATTTGAAAAGGTCTTATTCATTGAAGGAGAATATAACAGGTTCGGTTGAGATGTGCATTTTATCAAGAAGAATATTTGGCTACCTATTAGATTAGAATGTACCTGGGGCTACAAGGTGGTGGAGTGGCTAGCATGGGGTTGGGAACCCGCGGTTCTAGAGCCGCATCCGGCTCTTTAGCGCCGCTCTAGTGGCTCCCTGAAGCTTTTTGAAAAATGTTTGAAAATGGAAAAATATGGAGGAGGGAAATATATTTTTTGTTTTAATATGGTTTCTGTAGGAGGACAATCTTGACACAAAATTTTTTAACATTTAAATTTTCAATGCTGTAAATATAAATATTAAATGTCAACATTTCTGTCAACGAAGAATTACGTCATACCCTTGCGACACACGTTTCTATCAGCAGGGCGGGATGCCAGGCAGGTGGCTGTTGTAAACAAACCGGCGAAAAAGAGAAAAATAACTGGGGAGAACGGAAGATTAAACATTTCTTGGAACGAATAATTTGCATTCATTGCATTCATCTTACATGCCCGATGTTGAAGAGTTGAAGAGTCATGTCTGAAAACAGAAGTCACATTAAACGGGTAAGAACACAATCCTGTCATAGGCACATATTTAGTAACAAATTGTCTGTTTTTATAAAGTGTTTTCTGATTTTCGTCAGTATATATTTAGAATGACACTTAGGGATATTATTATGTTTGGTTCCGCGGGTTCGAATGTTACAGGCATTTGCCTTGGACAGCTAAGTAGGGTGAACTTGCCTGACCTTTGAACCAGGAAGTTCGTCCGGTGTGAAATACCTCGGGGCTGTAATGTTAAAATAAAGTTGGTTGGAAGTAACAAGTAATATTTTCCTTCTCTGCTGAAGTCAGGTCGCCCTTACTACGGTTCGGAGCTGAATAACACTGACAAGTTAACACCAGGAGAGCTACGTTGGTTAGGTAGATACTTTATTAATCTATCCGCCTACCTACCTCCCTGACAAGTTAACACGAGGATAGCTACGAAGAGGAGAGCTGCTGCGTTTCACCCTTGCACTGACTTGCTAGGCATTTGCACAGAAATCAAACTTAAACTGTATTAATTAGATTTTATATACTTTACCTTTTCAAAAGGCTGCGTTTTATTGCACTTTGTTGCCCAGATAAGGGGCTCGTTATGCACGTTCCATTTTGTTGTTGTTTTTTCGAATCATCATAATAAAAATGACATCAAAAATCGGATTTGTTTATAGCATTTCTTTCATTTCATCAAAGCAATGAAACATAATTCATTAATATTGTAATGAAGTTAAACTTGGGGCATCTTACAACAGAGTAGTCACGTGGTGCGTCATTCCCTACAGGATACGCTGCAGGGAAAATAAACACGTAATCATGAAGGCTCATTATGTATTTGTAGCCATCTTAGTAATTTTGATAGTAGGCTAATATAGATACATACACCATGTGTTGCCTTCATTATAAGACTTATATAAGGCTTTTAATTTTTTGCGGCTCCAGACATATTTGTTTTTTGTTTTTTTGGTCCAATACGACTCTTTAAACATTTGGGGTTGCCGACCCCTGGGCTAGCATGTTGGCCACACAGTCCGGAGATCGGGAAGACCTGGGTTTGGTTCTCCACTTGTGCATCTCTGTGTAGAGTTAGCATTTTCTCCCTGTGCGTGCGTGGGTTTTCTCCGGGTACTTTATTCCTCCCACATTCCAAAAACATGCTAGGTTAATTAGCGACTCCAAATTGTCCATAGGTATGAATGTGAGTGTGAATGGTTGTTTGTCTGTATGTGCCCTGTGATTGGCTGGCGACCAGTCCAGGATGTACCCCGCCTCTTGTCTGAAGACAGCTGGGATAGGCTCCAGCGTACCTTGATGAGGATAAGCGGTATAGTAAATGGATGGATGGATAGTTGATAATACGTAAACCAACTAAACTGTTTTATTCAGATGAGTTTAAATCAGATTTCTCATCTAAAATAAATTACCGCTCATGAAATTTCATATGAACAATAAAAAGAGTTAATTATTTCTTGGTATATTTATATCTCTCACACATCAATCTGACCTGATTTCTTGACTAATTAACACAAGCTGCTAATTTGATCCTTTATAGCTTCATGGGAGAGCAAACAAGCGGCGGTGGCGGTGGCGGCGGCGATGATCAAATAAAAAGTAAGTGAGCTCAGATGTTTGACATGTTGGCAAAAGGCAGGAGCATTGACACCATAGCGAAGAGATTTGTAGACAACATTCCGCGATTAACGACACATTGACTGACTTCCTACAGCTGCAAGCCAGCACACACTCTTTCATGCACTGCTGACATGACAAATGATCTTACAGCTGTAGCGGGGCCGCAATATTAAAAACATACATGCATGTATACATACAACAATATAGTACATTTTACAAAGTCAACTTGTTGTATCACATGACCTGCTATATATGAATCAGTGTTCCACACAATAAGGTGATAATATGATATAGTAATAGGGTGTAACTATACACCATAGTCACTGTCACCTCCCTTGCTTAAAGTCACGTATATTTTTTGGTACAGTAAAGGAACAAAATGCAAAACATAAAACAGCTTTAATCGCATACTTCTTGAATTTATATCTACATACAAATGAGGCCTGAGTCGCATTTGAAGAAAACGGGAATTGTACTGTTCACACCAATATGAAAAAAACAGATACAGTTCACATATGAAAAAAAATTGGACATAGCCTTAGAGTCCAATTTTCCCCCAAGGGTGAAAAGCCGCACAGCTGAAGCGGATTCTGACTGCACAGGATTTGCCCCCCTCCACGTAAGTTTGCCACTACACCCCTTTATTCAACATATGCACATTGGGTGGAGCAATCCTAAAATGTATTCTCCCCTCGACTTAAGTACCTTTGCACCTGATCGCTTCTGAGGCTGCAATAAGTCCAAAGTTCTTGGACGGGGAAACATGATATTGAACTTGCAGTTTGGTACATACATCCATTTTCTATGCGACTTATACTCACTAGTGCTGGAGCCTATCCTAGCTGTCTTCGGGCGAGAGGCGGGGTACACCCTGGACTGGTCGCCAGCCAATCACAGGGCACATATAGACAAACAACCATTCACAGTCACATTCATACCTATGGACAATTTGGAGTCGCCAGTTTACATAGCATGTTTTTGGAATGTGGGAGGAAACCGGAGTACCCGGAAAAAACTCAGAACATGCAAACTCCACACAGAGATGCCATAGCGGCATCTTCCCGATCTCCTGACTGTGTGGCCAACATGCTAACCACTAGGCTACCCATTATCAACTATAGTTCATCATTTGTTGAGCATGTGAGATTCCATAATAATTAGATAATACAACAATTCTAAAGTAAACATATATTTGTGAAAGTTTTTTAATTGTAAACTTTGCAAAATGTGATATTTACAGTTTGTATTTTATCTTCGTGAGGATAAGCGGTAGACAATGAATGGATGAATTCATTTATTGATTTTTTTTTTTACAAAAATGGGTTAGCATGTTAAAAAAAGTTCCTTGGTACCGCATATTGTAATAACATATATATTTTATAAAAGTCTGAGTTTTATGAGGATTAAACTTGTAATTTAATAAGGATAAATGCCTATTTTCACATGAATAAAATCAGCAGAAAAAGCTCGAATAAAGACTAACTTTTCTGATCTAGTCTAATTTCAAGCAGCTAAAATTATGTGTAAAGAAAACAATAACCTGATACCCATTTCTGCCCCATATTATTATTATTATAATTTTTGTGAGTACGTCATCTGTACTTTGTATGTAATATAACAATACTGTCATTGAATTATACATTCTATTAATATAATGAAAAAGATTATAAATAAACATCATTTAATTGCATTTTTGTATTTTTTAATGTGTTTTGAGTAATTTGAATGAAAAGAAGAGCAAAAAAATGATATGATGACTTAATGTACATTATTTATCATGAAGGTGCCCACAGGGTTGCCAAATGCATCAATAGAGTCACAGCTCATCTCTTCCTCTCAAACTTTATGTTCTACTTGAGCAGATCAGAGCTCACCATGTGCCACGCTTGTCCCGTCTGCCTCGCAAAGGTGGCGGCCAGGGTGCTTTTTTTGGTGTGCCTGTCACTCAGAGTGGACGAGGCGGCAGCTGAGGTGCCGGATGAGGCGTCGCTATGTATGAGAGCTTTGGCTCTCCGCCCGCTTTGATCGCCTAATTGATTGACTACAGGAGCGGCGGATAAACAGAGCCCACCAGAGCCGTTTCCACTCGCTTCTCTGGGGAGGTTTAGATAAAGCGCACATGCCTCCTCTTCCTCGGCGGCCATTGAAGACAGAGATGGGGGGGGTTTCGGTGCCACGGTGGCTTAGCTGCGGGCCGTGTCCTCAGGTCCGGGGCCCCCACGAAGCACTGCCCCTGTGCATAAATAAGTGACTGTAATGGGTTTGTTTACATCACAGGGATGGAAATAGAAAAAAGTCCTGAGCCTCGGCGGCAAGAGAGGCCAGGAGGGCCCTATCGCTCAGCCCCGGTCATACTCCTTCTGGAATGATCCATGGAGCTCTGATTCTCATCTCATTTCGGGGCCCTCAACCTGGCCCCACTTGATAAGTAACCTGCTGCCAGCACGAGAGAAAAACAGGTCACGACATAGTGTGTGCACAAGTCTTGGGACACCACCGCAACCGTCCCTTTAGCGCAAGAAAACACTGCTTAGTAAATAAGATGTCAAGTCAAGGCACTTCACACTCATAACAAAACTACTGAAGAAGCATTGAATAACTATTTTCTATGAAAATAGGCAATTTTTCTCCCACAGAAAAACACATCTAATTCATCCTCAGTCAGCAATGATGTCAAATTAAAATGATCACTGATAACTTTTTAAAGTGTTATAATTTAAATGCGTTTAATACATGTGTGAGGCATATTTAAGACTCATATTACAATTGTGTCACAAGTGAACAATGGCAGTTGGAGAGACCAGGGGAGGTTCCTGGAGCTGTGCAGTGGTACCTTGATTTCCATTGCAAAGTATCCGTCTGAAACCATAACATTTAACCCAGTGGTCTCAAACATGCGGCCCATGGGCCAAATGTGGCCCGCAGGACACTAGTTTGAGGCCCCCGCCTTGTATGAAAGTTTGATGTTGATATGGATGCTGTATGGTATCATGTACCCAGAAAAAATTATTACGTTTGATTAATGTTCATATTAAAGGTTAAATGACTGTTAATAGTTATCCTCCCTATCCGTGTGGAAGTGGTATGTTTTTGGCTATTTAAGTTTAAAGGAAATAACTTGAAGGCTACCGTTTAGGTCGCTAGCTCTCTAGTTTGCGAGTTAGCATGTGTCTCAAGACCCTGCAGTTGTGCAATATGTTGTAAATAAAAAAAGTATAAATGTGACTATAGTCATGTTTTGTCATGTCTACAGGGCTCTAATAATGCTTTGGTAATTTTAATCTGAAAAAATAATATGTCTACCCACCAACTATATGTGGTTTATTAAGTTTTTATTATTTGCCGTTTTATTATTATTATTATATTTATTTATTACTGATTGATTGATTTTCTTTATTCTTGATTTGTTCATTTATTTTTCATCTTATTTTGTGCAGAAAAATAATTTAGCCTATATGAATGTTGCAAATCTAATCATCTGTTCTAGAAAGCTAAAAATGTGAACATGCAAAAACACTTCAAAATGAATATAAAATCCATATATATGATGAATTAAAAGGACAAATATAAATTTTAAGTCACTTTTACCTTCACTGAAGACTTGATTGTTGACAAAGAGGCAGACAAAGAGTTATTTCTTGAACTCAATAGTCATTATTAGTACATTCTAAATATCAGGGCACTAAAAACTTTCAAGGTGGATTTGAAGTGGGGAAATATCGACCGACATTCAGAAGGTGTTCTAAATGTACTCTGACTGCATTCCTAATATTCTTACAGTATTCTAAAAATTCCCAACATTTTGATTGCAGCTGCCGCTGAAACATCACCGTGTTGCCTTGTTCACGTCACATCACATTCACATCACCGCCAACCATAAGTGGCCAAATCAATTCCACCAGCGACCGCCGCTAGCGTGGACAGCGCAGAGGTGCTGAAAAGAGGTGCTGAAAGGCAACAAACCCACTGAAGCGTCATTCACTACTTCCATGTGGCCAACGTACATCACGTTATTTATATCAGAAGAAAAAAAGGAGCCAAACATACAGTACCAAACGCCTCTGAAGCACCAGCTCCTTTTCCTGATAATTGAAGTCATTCACCAGAATGCATAGCGTGAATTTAGAATTTCTTAAAATTCTTGCTGGTTCTGCTTGATTTGTGTTAAGTGGGACGAGGGCTTTAGCAAAAAAGACTCAACCAGTCATGACATAATAAATGGGTGACGGAACAGTGGACTTTCACTCTCTTCCACTTGAGCACATGCTAAAAGGCATGTTTTGTAATAAAAACATGAACACAATTGACGAAATATACACTAGAATAACTTCATATATTGTTGAAGATCAGCTACTGTAGTTATCACAGATAAATGACACCACTTCCTTCTTGTTTAGTGGGTTGTTCCACTGCACGAAACTAGACGGTCATTGATGAAATGCTGTGGGGGTCAGACCCAGGCGCTCTGCTTCTGCATGATGTCTGATCTGGCTGAAAAATGACCATAATAGGTTCCCTTTAACAAAAACTTTATTTTACAAGAAAATGACCAATTAATTACACATTCTCTCTCCAAACCAAAAACAAGCTGAACACAAAATCTCCTCAAGACCCCAAGAATTGATGAAAGTATTTGAAGGTATTGGACGTAGTATTTGGAAGCTTTCACCAAATCCTTCACTGATGAGAAGTGCAGATTGGCTACAGTTTCTTAAGATGCAGTAATAAAAAGGAAATGTATGCAAAATAAGGCAACATACAGTGTGTCGACAAGCAACCAGTTCTATCTGAAAGCCTGTCTGTACATTCCAATACATGCATTTTAATAAGTCTAAAATAAGTCTCTCTTATGGAAGCGGACAAAATGCATGCACTTCGAAAAATTTCAGGAATGGCAGCAAAAATTGACTTTTGCATCAGAGTTTCTTGGAAACTACAATGCAGATAATTATAAGCAGCTGGTGACAAACCTAGTTAGTCCTACAAGATAAACTGAAAATACACTTTTGCACTCATTCATGCATTCATTCATTCATTCATTCATTTTCTACCGCTTTTTCCTCACGAGGGTCGCGGGGGTGCTGGAGCCTATCCCAGCTGTCTTTGGGCGTAAGGCGGGGTACACCCTGGACTGGTCGCCAGCCAATCACAGCGCACATATGTCTTTATTATTATAAAATAATGTCTTTATTTTCGTATATTGATACGATTATCATCCTTTGGTCCATACCAAAATATTTTGGTACACTAGCCCGTTTCATTCATTCATTTTCTACCGCTTTATCCTCACGAGGGTTCTGGGAGTGCTGGAGCCTATCCCAGCTGTGTTCGGGCGGGGTACACCCTGGACTGGTCGCCAGCCACTCACAGGGCACATATAGACAAACAACCATTCACACTCACATTCATACCTATGGACAATTTGGAGTCGCCAATTAACCTAACATGTTTTTGGAATGTGGGAGGAAACCGGAGTACCCGGAGAAAAACCCACGCAATCACGGGGAGAACATGCAAACTCAGAGATGGCCGAGCGTGGAATTTAACCCGGGTCTCCTAGCTGTGGGGCCTGCGTGCTCACCACTCGACCGCCGTACAGCCCACTTTCAATGGATTTCTTTCCATTGAACTGTAGTGCAAGTGGAAAAGCTCCAATGAGGCTTACGTAGCATTTGCAGAGAAATATGTTACATAAATATTGGTAAGGAGCTGAATAAAGTTTATTTTATTTTTTATTTTAGTCTTTCTTTTGGCGTGTCTATTTGGAGACTTTATCATTAGGGGAAGCGTCCCGATTTTAAAGAAAAATTACCCATCATTGTACTATGTATGTATCTAATATCTCACTATGTTGATGAGTAGATGAATTATAATGCGCATCTAAGTCAGCTGTGGCATATGAAGAAAGAGTAACAATGCCATCTACTGTACAGTGTTGGAACAATAAGCTACACAGACAGTCCCATTATAATGTGTTTATGGGTGACGGCAAACAGGTAGCCCAAAATTGACCAAAAATGGAGGTTGTGCCAATTCCAAATGAATTCCAGGCACAAATAAATGAATATATGTGAAACACTGGAAAGAAATCTTGGTTATTGTTTTCCTTGAGCGTGCTAATAATTGTCATCTAACAGTACAAATGTGTCCTCAGGAAGAGAGCTGAGAGGAGCCGTGTGCAGGTATGCTAAGAAATGATTAAGAGATGCTCTGGGGGTCTCGGTTTTATTCCGTGAGATTACGCGTCACCGGCAAGTATAAAAAGCTCCCAGCTGTCGCCATGAAAGCACTTACAGTATAATAATCCTCCACAAATCCTGTAATTATGCCAGCATATGCCATGTACCTGAGCCGAAGCTTTGTGGCCCGTCACCTCCGAGGATCCTCGCGAGACGCTCCGCATATATCTGCTTCCCCCGGACCGCCTCGTTTGCATGGGCAAAGGAAATCTTATTTTTTGGGGGGCTGTTTTGAATTTCAAGGTCTGGAGTATTAGCGCTAGATAATCTGTCGTGTAAAAAGTGAGAGTAAAAAAAATTAAAGAGGGGTTTAGAATGAGTTATTGTGGCAGATTAATGCCATTTTATTTTTGTAATGGTTTAATATAACTATGAAATGTTTTATTTCTATGGAACTTTATAATGTCATATTTAGATGTATACACTCACCACTACTGTAATGACGATACTGTAATAATTCTCACTTTTGAACTGCAGTTTCATTATACATATATATATGTATGATGAATGATGAACTGCAGTTATATTATTATTGTTGCATTTATAAATATAATATTATTTACTGTATTCATATATTTGTGTTCAATTTATTTATATTCACTTATTTTAATGATTTCATTCTTACACATGTCCCATGTATTTCTACAAAAACATGTGTTTTTGTCATCAAAATATTGTGAATTGCATGATACCATCACATATTGATATCACTCAATCACCGTATCGTACACTTAGCAATGCCGATTCCCACCCCTGCTGCAATATTCACTACCTCGCTGATGCATCGTATCTTGTTATATTGAACAGGTGTACCTAATATTGTGTCCTATAAGAAAGTGTGGGGGGGTGTATAAAAAGTCCAAGTAAAGTTGTGTTAAATCTAAGAAATCGGCGCAAAGATAAAGATCGCTGCAACACCGTAGCTTGATTTACATTTAAAATGCTCGCCTGTGCTCGCCAGCTAATTAATATTAATAAGCAGAATGGAAATGAGTGCAGCGGCGGCGAAGAAGAACAAGCTGGGTGCATTGAGTCAGGAGATTCACATATAAGCCCTTTCTCGGGAGAAGTGGGCTCCAAAGAGGCGTGACGGCAGGGCATAGACCGCCATACACACAGACAATTTTTCTAGATAATAGCCTATCACGCAGGATACAATTTAAATTAAAAAATGCAATTTTCACCTTGAAATGAACAAATGATTACAATTTCTATACAAATTAAGGCATCCAGGCTGCGCCTCAGTACTGCGCCAAGGCCATGAAACCTGACATAATTACCATGAAATACATTTTCAAATATTTGTATTTTGTCCATCGCTTTAAAACATGCCACTCTGCCTTGTGTTGCTTTGTGATCTCGCCTCCTTCTGGGGGAAACACGTATGAAAAGGGAGAAAATCATCAGAGATGAAAAGCTCTTCAACAGGAGAGATAAAAATGTGGAGCGGGTTGGGGAGGGGGAAGAAAAAAAAAAAAAAAACAACCTCCCATATACACAGTCAATCAGTGCCGCTCAGCACCAAGACCCCCGGAGCGATCTCTAAAAGCCAAATTACTGCTCCTTATCGAAGGCATCGTATCTCCTAGTTATCTGCTCCTGAGATAGGCAGAAATGCTATTTATTTGTGATTACAGGCGCCCCTTTGCGTATATGTGAGGGGCTCCAAAGTTTTGGCACATTGCGAACTCCTCAGCTTCTTCAGGGAGGAGGAGGAGGAAGAACACCTTATTTGGGCTTAGGGTGGTCTTGTGCAGAAAGAAGGATGAAAGTCTAGCCCATGGGAAATGTGAGACAAGACCTGGAAAAAAGTCCTATCTTGCAAGGGGATTCACACTGAGCAGAGGTGTCGAATTGACTTCAAAATGCAGAAGGTCGGTGTGTAGTTGGTGGAACGCTGCCAAAAAAGTTTGTCTTTTTACGCAAAGATGTATGTGTCCTGGCTGTGGGGAGACATTTACAAGACACACGCAACATTCAAGAGTCCAAATTTGCATGGTGAATGATGTTAAAACTCAAGTTTTCACCTCATACGTCATCCGGAGGCAGATGTCCTTCGCTTGACATTATGTGTGTACGTGAATGGATAGGTCAACTATTACATTATGTGTCTATGTGAATGGGCAGGGACTAAATTATTTGTGTATGTAAATGGATAGACAGATGTTTGGAATTACTGTGTGTGAATGGATTGATTGGTTTTTAAATGATGTATTAGGTGAATGGAAAGACAGATTAGTGTCGCCTTTATGGCACATGTGAATGTGAATGGACAAACATATGTATTCCTAATGTTACAGTATGTGTGAATAGACATACGGATGTTTATAATGACTGTGTGTTAATGAAATGGTTTCACTGCTAACGAATGTGGAACGCTACTAAAATGTTTTTCCTTTTACACAGTTGCGTCTTGGCTTTGCAAGACAGACTATATGTGAATGGAATTCCATCTGCGACAAAATGTAATGTTTTCTGGAAGGATTGATGTTGACATTAACTTTGCATGTGAATGGATAGACATATTTTTTACATGATGTGTGTACGTGTAAATGGACTGACCATTGTTTAAATTCTATGTGTGTGAATGGACATACATTAGAATGATAAAGTAGGTGTATGTGTCTATGTGAATGGGCAGGGACTAAATTATTTGTGTATGTAAATTGATAGACAGATGTTTGGAATTACTGTGTGTAAATGGGTTGATTGTTTTTTTAAATAATGTATTTAGGTGAATGGAAAGACAGATGTTAAATAGTTAGTGTGGCGTTTATGGCACATGTGAATGTGAACGGACAAACATATGTATACTTTATGTTACAGTATGTGTGAATTCACAGACGGATGTTTATAATGATTGTGTGTTAATGAAATGGTTTCAGTGCTAACGAATGTGGAACGCTACTAAAATGTGTAAATGTCCTTTTACACATTTTCGTCTTGGCTTGCAAGACAGACTATATGTGAATGGAGAGGCTGATTTTGAAATTCTATCTGCTGCAAAATGTAATGTTTTGTGGAAGGATTGATGTTGATATTAACTTTGTATGTGAATGGATAGGCATATATGTGTGTATGTTTAAATGGCCTTAAATTATATGTGTGTGAATGGACATACATTAGAATGATAAATTAGGTGTATGTGTATGTGAATGGTCAAAATAGGTTTTGTATTTTGTCTGCAATCAGACAAACAAATGGTGATTAAAAACCTCCTTGGTGGAGGTAATACTGATCTGCAGTGGCAAGACATCACAACTCCCCCCCCACCCCCCAAAAAAGTTGTCACTGAAACACAACTTCTGAGCACTCAGGATGATTCTTTCTGCCCGCCTCCCCTCTCTGTGCCCTCCATCTGTTGGAGTCCCTCAGCCAGAGAGGCGCACATCAGATTTCAATAGTTGACCTCTTAATGCTGAGGTCAGCGCTGCACCGGCAGCGATTTCACACTCAAGATGAAAGGGAAATGAACAGTGTGGATGCTGGGGGGGTGACATGGGGGCCCTGACCAGCCATTGCCACTCTAACCGCCTCACTGCACCGGGCCGTGAGCTGAGATGAGGCTACCACCACCACCAGCAGCAGGAGGAGGAGGAGGAGGAGGTGCTGAGACGGAGCTTTTGCCACCTGTGTAACAATAGTCAAAGTCACTCAGTCAACACACAGACACACACTCACAACATCACACTGTGATTGGCTCAAATAGAAGGTCTGAGGGTAGAAACTCTTATAGACACCCCCCAGCCAAGTGATGCGGCCATCGATAAAGTCAATATAATGTATGTATGTGAATGGACAGACACATGTTTAGACTCGGTGTGTGATTAGACAGATGTTTACATGACCTCGGTTTGTCCTTGGATGGACATATTTTCCTTTTTTGTGTACATGACAGATATTTTATTATGCATGTGAATGGACACATTTGAATTATGTGTGAACAGCTGTTCATATTATTATAATACCATACTGTGAATAGCTACAGTAGTACTAGTAACAATAGATATTATTATTAGCTGAATGTGAATGTTTACATGATGTGTATGTAAATAGAAAATAATTTTCGCTATTCCGCGAAGCGAATTTAGTGGGTTAGCGAGCCGTGTTGAGTGGAAAGCCGGACTTGCATGTTCAGCGAAGCTTGCTGAAGGCAGCTCTCCTTTAAAGCAGCTGTATCGCTATGGTAACTTATAAAAATAAAAATAAGTTAATTAAAAATAACTTAAAATTAGCTATGAAAGTTGCACTATATAACTGATTCGGAAATAGCATCACTATTTATTGAGGACCACGAGATTCATGGCGGGACACAGAGAATTAAAACAAATAATAAAAATGAAATATGAAATATTAATAATTTAGCAGCAATGTTAACAGATGTCAATGTCACAGGAGTCCTTGTGTGAGTACTCAGCTTGTTCATCTTCTCATATTACAAGGCCTATTGCCATATCCCATTGCTTTAATGTTGTTGTTTGATGTTTTTGTATTGTATGTATCGTACATATTTACTGTATTGATATTTGTCATTTTATACAACGTTCTTATTTTCAGCACTCCCCTCTCCCGTCAAAGTGCTTTTGCTCTTTGTTCAGGCTGCATTTGTAAATAAGAATTTGTTCTTAAATTGCTTGCCTGGGTAAATAAAGGTATAATAAAAAAAAACAATATTTGCTGGAGGAATAAACACTCTGAGGTATCAATCAACTGCAATAAAACTTGTTGAAAAAAGTTAAAAAGTTCGCCACAAAACACTGCCATCTAGTGTCAACAATGAAACATTGCATTTTAAAATATGAAAACATAATCAGTAACTGTTATATTTGTTCACTTCCTGCTTTCCTAATATAGTTTAAGTTTTTTTTAATTTTATTAGATTTTTTTTTTTTTTTGTCCCGTACCAAAGTACAAGGTGGTATGACCATCCAATGACATAATGGGTACCATAGTAAGTGTCAATATAGTGATATGTATAGCACATCATGACTGGTTGAAGACTCTTCATCCTTGTATTTAGCAAACATCAACTGCTTGTATTGTTTCTTGAATTGGCTCTTCGTTGTGCATTGTTTGAGGGTCTTACTCAATCCATTCCATAGTTTGATTCCACATACTGAAATGCTATGGCTTTTTAACGTAGTCCTAGCATATAAGTGTTTCACATGTAGTTCTTCCCTGAGATCATATTTCTCCTCTCTTGTAGAGAAGTATTGGATGACATTTTTAGGTAATTGGTTATTTTTAGCCTTATGCATTATTTTAGCTGTTTGAAGATTAACTATATCAGCAAGTTTAAGTATTTGTGATTTTGTTTATATTAGATGTGTGTGTAAATGTGCATACTGTTACGAGTGTGTGAGTGGAAAGGATGTGAATGGACACACGGAATGTGAGTAAATGCAGAGCTTTACATGACGTGTGTGTATGAACATGATTGTAATTGTCTGTGGAGCTGTGATCTGTGCCAAAGTTATGTTACTTATGTATGTTGTCTGGACAGAATATAAGAATCCAAGACAAATAACAGTAAACGGTGTCTACTAATGCATCCAGGTTTGAAATGCATGCTTGTTTTATTTGCCGCGTGTCTAGTTGAGTCATTAACAGCCACCTTTTGTTGCTTCATATCTCTGCGGTCGTCAGCGAAGACGAGGCAGGCCGCGTAGCGACCACCGCTCCATTCCCAGCGCTGTGAGGCTGTAGCTGCCTGCGAGTAATGTAGCGCTTAAGTGGCTGTCAGCTTTATAAAGGAGGGAGTCGACTGTGTAAATGTGTGTGTAAATAGAGTGTCAGATCAGGACCCCAGGGAGCGGAGGTGGGGAGGGTGTGCATGTGTGTGTGTGTGTGTGTGTGTGTGTGTGTGTGTGTGTGCGCTCACTCACCCCCCTTCTTTTTAGCTTGTGTATGTGCGTGCATGTGCGCGCGAGTGTGACAGTAATGGCGCTTTAACCCTCCCCGGCATTCCCCAGGGCTCCACATGGCCTCTGCCCGCTTCTCCTGGCTGGGCACAGTCGGGGAGCAGCTCCTAATTCATTCATGAGAGGAGCGGCGGCTAAATAAAAAGCTTCATTACCGCGCTAAAGTGTTACTAATGACATGTACCTGCCACTGAGCACCTCCCAAAATCTAATGTGACACACCACAATGGAAAATCTATTCGGTCCCGGCAAAAGGCCTCCAGTGGTGCCGGCGTATACGCTATGGAAATTTCTCTCCCCTCAGCCCCCCCTTCACAATCGTGTCTCCCCCTAAAAGCAATATTTACACTAGCAGAGCCATTATGTCGTACTACGCCCTCTGCGCCTGCTGCAGCGACCTCCACATTAGCTGGAAATTGCACTTTGCAAACTTGCCAGGGCGGGACTCAGCATGGGGGAGGGGGGTGTTGTGTTGTGTTGGGGGGGGAGGGAAAGAACCCCCACCCAGTAAAATACCACCATAACATTAACTGCTGCATGTCATATTTGCTCTTTGCTATTGAATTCCTGACACTTGATCACTTGCATTTTGGATATTTGACCAATGCAGTAATAATGTGTAAATATCTCATGTACTGTGTATACACACCAGCAGGCAGCTTATA
Source organism: Doryrhamphus excisus (assembly GCF_030265055.1). Taxonomy (NCBI): domain Eukaryota; kingdom Metazoa; phylum Chordata; class Actinopteri; order Syngnathiformes; family Syngnathidae; genus Doryrhamphus; species Doryrhamphus excisus. The sequence goes on along the minus strand of NC_080483.1, from coordinate 9,137,565 downwards.
TATAAATAACACTAATAGCATGTTTATACGCATAACATATATTTAGAAATATATATTAAATTAGAATTTTTTTAATTCACATTTCAATTTGCATCTTTATTTCTGTACTGTGTATATGCAGAAAAGGTCTGCAATATATATATATAGTGTGTTATCTTAACAAAATATATACAAATTTAATATTTCAATTTCATTTAATTTATTATTTAATCATTTTAATAATGTATCGACAGTATTGTATTGCAATATAAATATTGTCATTTTTAATTATAGACAGTGATGTGAAAATGTGTTTTCTTATGATTTTACATGTCTGTCACACTTAAATGTTTCAGATCATCAAATAAATCGAAATATGAGTTAATGACAACTCAAGTGAACACAAAATGCAGTTTTTAAATGAAACTTTTTATTATTAAAGGAGAAAAAACTTCCAAACCTACGTGGCCCTGTGTGAACAAATGATTTCCCCTAAACCTAATAACTGATTGGGCCACCCTTAGCAGCAACAAGTGCAATCAAACGTTTGTGATAACTTGCAATGGTGGACTTGCTGGTGTGTGATCATTGTCCTGCTGCAGAACTGAAGTTGGTTTGGAACAGATGGATGAACATTCTCCTTCAGGATTTTTTGGTAGATAGTAGAATTCATGGTTCCATTTATCACAGCAAGTCTTCCAGGCCCTGAAGTAGCAGACCATCACACTACCACCACCATATTTTAGTGTTGGTATTACATTCTTTTTCTGAAATGTGGCGTTACTTTTGGTAACGGTTTAGTAGACAGTTCTTAGGGATCATCAAGATGTTTTCTGGCAAAATTGAGACTTAATGTTTTTTGTTCAGCAGTGGTTTTGGTCTTGGAACCGTGCCATACAGTTTCTTTGGTGGAGTCATGAACACTGACCTTAACTGAGGCATGTGAGGCCTGCAGTTCTTTGGATGTTATTGTGGGGTCTTTTGTGACCTTTTGGATGAGTCGTCGCTGTGCTCCTGGGGTCATTGTGGGGTCATTGGTCAGCCACTCCTGGGAAGGTTCATCACAACTGTTACATGTTTTCACCATTTGTGGCTCTCACTGTGGTTTGCTGGAGACCCAAAACTTTAGAAATGGTTCTATAGCCTTTTCCACTGAACTTGAACGGAGGGAATCACTTTTTCACACAAGGACATGTAGGTTTACATATTTTTTATTCCCTTAATGATAAAAGTTTCATTTAATATGCATTTTGTGTTCAGTGGTGTTGTCATTGATTAATATTTTAAAAATTGTTTGATGATCTGAAACATTTAAGTGTAACAAAAATGAGAAATCTGGAAGGGGACAAACACCTTTTCACACCACTGCAAATATACTAGTATATTTATTTTTAACATTATGCAGACTTTTTTGCTGACTGGCTGTGTAGTAATTTTTATTTCATTCACTTTTTTTTATTATTATCGCATGTGCTTTTTCCACTATTACCTCTTCCTTGGAACTGTCCATAATACTTTCTTGGTGTGATATATGAATTTTTTGCTCCTGCTGGACACTAGACGTTCCTTGGGGATGAATAAAATATCTACCTTACTGAAAAGAAAAATGGGGGGGAAAAAAATCATTGAGAAGCAAAGTTTCATTTAAATGTAAAGTTTGAGCATTGTGTGCATTTGCAGCCTTATTTAGCGACACGAGAGACTCAAAATATTAGAAACAGCTCACAGAATGATGCAGTGTCGCGCTACAGTACTGCAAACTACAACCGCAATAATAAACATTGTTGTATGAATACATCTCTCACTGTGCCAATCAAAAAAGGCCGAATTTCCAATGCGGTTCTCATATTGGCTCTCAATAGCCCTGCACAGGTGTACCTAATGTGGTGTCCGGTGCGTGCAGGGCTGCACTGAGCGTGCGTTTGTTGCAGCGTGTCCCTGCTGAAAAGCTCGTTCACATCCTCATTCAGTCAGTGATTGACTTTTCCTTTCTGCAGGCCTGCAGCACATGAAGGGAGAGAGCTTAAAAGCGTTACTGTCGGCTTCTCACCTGCATCACAAGAAGTCAGGCCTCCCCGCTCGGAGCATGCAAACCAATATCCGTCTATTCACTGGCGGCCCCGGCCGGGATTCACAGCTGTAGCTTTTTACACAAAGAGCAATCCGGTGTTATCTTATTGAGTTACCTGTGGCTAAGCTCTGAGCGAACGTGCACAATGGCAGGCGGTTAATGACAGCGCAGGGCCCTAACCCCTCGTCCCCGAGCCTCATTTCCGCGCGACGGCTGCCATTTCACAGCTGTTAGCCACAGACTCTCTTTGTCGTGATTAGGGACAAATTAATAGATGCCTCCTGGTAATCAGCTTTCATTAGGGCCTGTCAAAGCGTCAGCGGCGGGCCGAGTGACGCCGCAGTTTGGATGCGGCGCTTGGTGCAAGCGAGTGCATTGACACGCTCCTCGGTGGCACAAGTGCTTGTCGTTGGCGCATTAACAGCAGCGGCGAGATGGAGGTCATCGTGGGAATGCCATAAAGAGTAGTCTTTCTGCTGGCTGTAATTGGCCCCAGCATGCTGAAAATGGACTGTAAAATGTAAAAGGGGAGGGCTGGGGTGGGGGCAGCGGGCAAAGTAATTGATTTTTTCCCCACATGCACAATCCAAGGCCGGGACTGTTTAGCGAGTCATTTACAAGAGCCGGTCCGGCATAGACGCAGTTATCTAGTGGAGGTTCCCAGGGGCACGTCAGGAGATAACGCACCTGAGACCCCGCAGCAGATGGACAGCAGTCACTGAGGGCAACCGGGATGCGCATCCAACTTCCATACGCTTGCACCCTTGCACACTGCTGTCTATTTTAGGCCGGGAATAGACTCTCCGGCTCAGGGAATGTATGAAATAAACTCATCAGACTTCCAGCAAGTTTGGCATTGTGCGAGAGAGTCCAAGTCATTTCAGTATGTAGATTTGAGACTTAAACCCATAACCGCGTTGCATGCTTCTATGGTGCATGACCACCCCCACCTGCCGGAGAAGGGTGTGCATGATGGGATAGGGATATCTGGAAGACAGGATAGCGCCTGGCCTCCCTGTACGTTCTGTGATTTAGCTCTAGCGGCAGCCCTCGGGGAGTTAAGACAATAGCCTTATGTCAGATAGCATAATCTACTAGCATTTGATTCACACTGCCTCCACCAGCGCGTGTGCGAAATTTGTTTCATCTCCACTTCAGAGAAGGGGAGGGTTAAAAAAAAGAAAAAAAAAAAAGACAAATGACGACAAACCACGCATGTCAAGATATATGATCTTTGCGGAGACGTACGGCAAAACACGGCGATTAGTGACTGAATAGCGGCATCAAAAATGGAGATGAGCCACCCAGAAGAAGCAATTGTGCTCGTCGCCACCCGCCATTTGTGTCAGGCAATTTCCCTCAGTGTAAATTGCGCCAAACAATGTTTCAAGATCAATTCCTGCATCAAAAACAATGAGCACAAATCCTATTCCTTCAACCCCATATTGTGCTGCAGAGGGCCCCCGTGTTTGCATGAAGGTAATTACAGCGGGATTTGATGTTGCGCTGTGCCCAGAATTCTCCAGCTTTAGATCAGGCTCAGGGTGCTTCACCCCATTAATGCTCCATATGGGGAACCCAGCTGTGATCAGAATTGCAAGAGCGAGAGGGGAAATCGATTTCATTTGCGGGATTATTGATGTGACCAAGATGCTGTTTGTATGAAACATAAAGTCTCATTTCAGAGGTTAGGGCAAGAAGTGAAATAGAGGCTGTTTGTTGTATTCATTGAAACGTTAGAGTCAATATAAACACACACCTCCACTGCATTGCAACACTAACTTTTCTTTCTCTGAGCACCTCCGTTGGCCTCCGCTTCCCTGAGTTTAACGTATAGAATGCGCTTCATAACTGTCTTAAGTTCAATGCCCCCGAATAAAGCAATGATTTGCCAAGTTCCTCAAAACTTACTTTTTCTTTCCCCCTGCCGAGCCTTATTCCAGTAAGCGGCCCTACATTCACAGAAGTAAGACAACAGGACTATCCCGATGCGTGTCCTGATAATTTTGTTGTCACGTAACAATAAAATTCTCGTATTTCTCATATTTCTCATATTTCTCATATTTCTCATATTTCTCATATTTCTCATATTTCTCATATTTCTCATATTTCTCATATTTCTCATATTTCTCATATTTTTATTCTCATAATTTTATTTTATTATTATTCTCATATCTTTTATTTTATTTTATATTCTCAAATTTTCATTTTATTATTATTCTCATATCTTTTATTTTATTTTATATTCTCATATTTTTATTTTATTATTATTCTCATATCTTTTATTTTATTTTATATTCTCATATTTTTATTTTATTATTATTCTCATATCTTTTATTTTATTTTATATTCTCATATTTTTATTTTATTATTCTCATATCTTTTATTTTATATTCTCATATCTTTTATTTTATTTTATATTCTCATATTTTTATTTTATTATTATTCTCATATCTTTTATTTTGTTTTATATTCTCATATTTTTATTTTATTATTATCCTCATATCTTTTATTTTATTTTATATTCTCATATCTTTTATTTTATTTTATATTCTCATATTTTTATTTTATTATTATTCTCATATCTTTTATTTTATTTTATATTCTCATATTTTAACAAAATTTTGAATAAAAGCTTATCTAAGGTTGTTATGAGTGATAAGCAAATGAGTTTTAATTAAACCTACATGGGCCCCACGGCAGACCAAGTGGCTCGCGCGAACCCGAGTTCGAAACCAGCAAACAGAACAAATCAGTTTGGCAGCCAACCACCATGCCACCGTGCACGGAACAGGCAGAATGATACATGTAATGTTAAATGGAAAAAAAATAATTTCAAACGCTTGGTGGGCCGCATGTGGCCCCCGGACCGTAGTTTGCCCACCATTGTTCTAACTCCATTTATAGGTCAGAAAAGTGGAAAAAGCATAATAAGTCTCCTTTAACTAAAAATAAACAAGATATTTTTCACCTGGTAAGCCTTAAATATTTTAATTTGACAACCTTTTACCACTTTTTTTTTTTATTTAAAACTGTAAAAATGTCACCTCCTTGCTTCCATAGTAAGATTTTACTATGGAAGATTTGACTATGAAACTGCCAGTTTGTTTCCATTGTTTGCAACAGTAATAATTCTGCTGTAAATGTCCGAAAAGAGTAAAAAGATGCATGCAAACAAAAGAGTGCTTTAGTGCATTATGAGCTTTCAAAATGGGTTTGGATACACATAATGTTGGCAGGAAGAACTCCCTTGACATTGAAGCATCGGCAGCCTTTGCCAAATAACCCCCCTGCACCACCACCACCTCCTCACACCCCCTTCCACCTGTTCCCACATGTTAGTCGGCTTTTATAAGTCAGCCTGATGTTCCACGCGAGGCGATCACCCGTACATTAAACATAAAAAAAAAGAAAGGCAGTGTCAGACTTTTCCCAGGCTTCCGATGGCCTAACAGCTGGAACTTTCAACTGAACCCATGCTTCCATCCTCCGCGTTCCTGCTCCTGCTGGCCCGCCAGTGCCAGATGATGCTCGTTCCCACACACTTGTGAGCGATGACAAGTTCCATGTTTGCTTTTAGTCTACAGCTTTTAGTACGGTCACCTTTCATTCACCTTACCTTTGATAAATATTGACAACTTTTATAAAGATCATCAAGAACTATTGATTTTAAGAGATGATTGATCCAGTGAGCTGTAAGATGTTGTTTTATGTCATTGCAGAAATTAGTTAGGTGTCATTTTGGTTGTTCCTGTAAGTCCCCTGGCTTTTTGTGTTTATGTCAGCTCAACAAGTCTATTGCATTCAAAAGTGTTTCTTACTTTGCAACTTTGCAAATTCAACCACTGATGACATCACAGGCGGGCGACTGGGCTAGCGAGCAATGACGACCGGTTCCGGTTTCCAACTTGTCATGTGCCATACTGAGATTTGAGCTGAATTCATACCTGTGTATTGGATAAAAATATTGCATAAAAAAGAAGAATTACGTAACATAGTAGGGTCATATTACCTCGTACTTTGGTACGTGACAAAAAAAAACAAAAAACCTTAAACTATATTATGAAAGCAGGAAGTGAACAAATGTAATGGTTACTGATTGTAAAAGTACCAGATGGAGGGGTAGGATTTAATAAGCTTTGCTTCTTCCTACTCCTTTTGGACATGTGGAACTGTGAACTGATTATGTGATGCATTCAATTGTAATCTGATGCATGTTAAATGAAATAAAACCATTACCGTTACCATATTTCCAAACAAAATGTCACCTGCTGGGTTGGACACGTAGCTTATTTTTACCTTCTGCCATATTTACCAGCTTAGATTTCACAAAAAAACTTGTAAAATGGACTTTTAAATAAATAAACACGGACGGAAAGAGTCTGCTTGATGGCACTTCCAATGCATTTCTGTAGGTTTTCTGCCATAATTTTAACACTTGATGCGTCTCGAAGTCATCAACAATTTACAAAAAAAATGCTACAATAATGACATACAGAATTCAATTCAACTCGGGTAAATACATTTAATTCATTGATCATCACCAAAAGGTTATTGCCTTATCATTTCAGCACTGACTTTCATTCATTCATTTTCTACCGCTCATCCTTCACAAGGTTCGCAGTCGTGCTGGAGACGATCCCAGCTGACTTCAGGCACGCTGGACTGGTTGCCAGCCAATCACAGGGCACATATAGACAAACAACCATTCACACTCACATTCATACCTATGGACAATTTGGAGTTGCCAATTAACCTAAAATGCATGTAGAGACATGCCAAAGGGTGGAATCGAACTCGGGTCTCCTAGCTGTGTGGCCTGCGCGCTAATCACTCGACTGCCGTGCAGCTCATTTCAGCATTGACTTTTTTTGGAAGTTGTAAAGTAAGTAAGTAAAGTAATGTCTGAAACAAAAGAGGCTGACCTCACAGCTAGGAGACCCGAGTTCAATCCCATCCTCGGCCGTCTCTGTGTGGAGTTTGCATGTTCTCCCCGTGCATGCGTGGTTTTTTTCCGGGTACTCCGGTTTCCTCCCACATTCCAAAAACATGCTAGGTTAATTGGCGACTCCAAATTGTGAGTGTGAATGGTTGTTTGTCTATATGTGCCCTGTGATTGGCTGGCGACCAGTTCAGGGTGTACCCCGCCTTTCGCCCAAAGACAGCTGGGATAGGCTCCAGCACTTCCGCGACCCTCGTGAGGATAAGCGATAGAAAATGAATGAATGAATGAATGAAAGAAATGATATACCAAATGAACCAACTCTCGGGTTCAGTTGAGCTACAGTGTGAAGTGCCAACAGTTGTGTCTTGAGAAATGCGGTGGCTGTAGAAAGAAGGGCTAGAATGCCATCATTTCCTCCTTTTTGACGGGAGAAAGCCGAGCCAAGCGAGGGGGGGGGGGAGAAGGAAGGCGAGCATGCCATGGAGAGCGGCATGTTTTGATACGGACCTATGCAGAGTGAGGAGGGAAAGTAGGCCCCTGTCTGGGAGAAAGGGTTGAGGCTCTGTTATGGAGCTTAAGTCTCCATCTATCCTAATAAAAAACACTTAAGCCAAACAGCCCCCCTCTCCGTGTGTCTGATCCCGGCCACTACCTGCAGGCCCTCCACACAGCACATTTAGTAACAATAATAATGATAATAATAACACTGTCCTCTTCTAGCATGCAGTGGCAGTGACGATGGCAGCTCACTATTCCAGGAAGTGTTTTTTTTGGCATTCCAACAAACTTTAACCGCCACATTTTGTTTATTTCCTTCTTGTTTATTTCCTCTTTTTCTTCTCCAAAGCAGCCTTTGCCTCTGTAATCCTTGTCTCTGCTTCCACAAAGCCAGCCCCCGATGTGAAAGAGCGGGGCTGTAATGAAAGACTTTTTTTTTTTTTTTTTTGCTGAAGCGAGAATATAAAGTGGCATTTTTATTTGTTTTTCCCCTCATGTTTGATTCGCGCTAACGCAGACAATCATCAGGCTAAGTGCATTATAAATTACAGAGAAGGAGCCACCTCGCTCTTGGAGCTCATCCTGATGCCGCTGCCACTTTAGGTTATGTGAGGAAGTAAAGTACTTTAGCGAGAGAGAGCATGGAGCTGCTCCACGGCGCTCCTTTGCATATCAAATAAACACGGCGGCGCTGCCAACAAGGACAGCTATGTAACATATGTTTCGCATCTTTTAAAGGTGCTCCCAAAGTCTTTAGGATGATGCAGAAATGGAACCTTTCTACACACGCACACCTACTCCATTATGGGGAGTCAAATTATGAAACAGATTGAGCAAGGAACTCAAACAATGTAGTAATTAGAGCCAGTTTAAGAACCAGTACAAAGATACGGTGTTTACAAGGTGTAGAATGCTGAGCACCACGATGTCTGATATCATTTATCCTGAATTTTATGTCTGATAATTCAAAATACGAAGTGTCTAATGTAAATTTTAGGGTGATTACTAGAGTAATTTATTACGCGATTAAAATGTGGCAAGATTTTGGTCTTAACAATAAATAAATTAATCACAAATGAAAATGAACTATCTCTGTGTGGAGTTTGCATGTTCTCCCTGTGCATGCGTGGGTTTTCTCCGGGTACTCCGGTTTCCTCCCACATTCCAAAAACATGCTAGGTTAATTGGCGACTCCAAATTGTCCATAGGTATGAATGTGAGTGTGAATTGTAAAAATGCTTCCAAAAGAAGTCAGTGCTGAAATGAGCTGCACGGCGGACGAGTGATTAGCGCACAGGCCATACAGCTAGGAGACCTGAGTTTGAGTCCCTCCTCGGACATGTCTCCACATGCATTTTAGGTTAATTGGCGACTCCAAATTGTCCATAGGTATGAATGTGAGTGTGAATGGTTGTTTGTCTATATGTGCCCTGTGATTGGCTGGCGACCAGTCCAGGGTGTAAGACAGCTGGGATAGGCTCCAGCACCCCCGCGACCCTCATGAGGATAAGCGGTAGAAAATGAATGAATGAATGAAAATGAACTGGATCATTTTTCCGGCCTCCAGCCTCTTGGCAGGAAGAGAGTTCACTATATGGATTAGTTTCACACCAAGACATGAACAATGTCGTTCAAACAGAGTGAGACCTCTTGTCAGTCATACAGTCGATTTGTCTAAGATAAGAGATAAGATAAGATATGCCTTTATTCGTCCCTCAGTGGGGAAATTTGCATTGGACAGCAGCAAGAGTACAGAATCAGTTAAGCAGTACAAAATACACAATATAGAAAAATAAACATTATAAACAACCCAAGTAGTAACAGAATCAACAGTTTTTCCCAGAGTCTATGTGGGGGGGAGAGGCGGTGCCCTTAGTATACACACAGCAAATGAATGGATATTGTGTAAGACAACGTAATGCAAATTAGGCGGGAAAAAAATGCACATCGAGCGAGCAGCCTATCAATAAAATTAGCCGAATTTTTTCAAAAGTGGTGGCAGCATAAAATGCAACAAAACAAACTTGCCCATCCCAGTTGTCCTATCTATGGAGAAAAAAAGTAGCATTAATAAACTCTGCTTCTTCCTACAACTTTTCAGTCACATTGAATTGTGTCACCATGTAATGTAGTTCAATGTTTTAAATAAACGGGTGCAATTACAGATCCTAGTGACGTACGAAAAGGAAAAAAAAGAGTTCCCGTCTGCGGTGAATATGCTAATTAAATAAAAGGACATTGACGTTTTCAAATTGGGTTGATGAGTGAATATATTTCTTTTATTGGGGGAACAAGAAAGCGCCAGATCGGGATTTTCATGCTGAAATCCTGCATGTATAGTCGCCTTTTCCGTGTCCTCAATCCACGAGGTAAAAATCCACGACTCTTATTTTCATAACAAAGCGTCCCAGGGTCCAGCAAACAAACAGTTGTACGGGTGTACCATTGATTTCACATTCACACGTCCGGACTTAAAGGGACTATGGGATTGCCCGTGAATCCCCAATCTTTGCGCTGCTCACACAACTGTCAAGTTGACATCCTCTCCCTTCTGTAAACTCGCAAGATTATTCACTCAACAGGATCTCCCTGCCTTTCATCCCGGCCCGACTACAGGCCAATGTGGCCGCTGACAGCCAAGCGATAGCATACACATGGAAATGAAGGCAAGCGGGGGAATGGTGCTGTTTGTCAAAGCATGGAGGAGAGGAAGCTTCTGGGGTTCAAGGAGGATGCGCCAAAAACTGGGTCCTCTCGCTGCGGCGCTTTCACCACCTGGAATTGTCACCCGACACTTGTGACCGTCTACGTGCACTCAAAAACAAATTATTGCATGAAACCAACTTTTTAAAACATATCTAAATTAGGTCTTGGTTGACTTTTTAAAAGTGAATTGACATACAAAGTCTAGGCCAGGGGGCTTATTAGAATATTAACATATTATTAGGTAGCTTGAACAATTAAGAAATACATTCTTTGGACTTTAGTGCAACAGTAAATACCAAACTGGCATGCAGAGCTTTCTCTGTTAAATACTGATATGTAATATTGGGGTTCTAAGTGTTCCATAATCATAAGAAATGATGTTTTTTTTTACAAAGGCAAATGACAGGTCACTCATTAGCCACGTTTACATTCATTCATTCATTAATTTTCTACCGCTTTTCCTCACGAGGATCAGCTGTCTTCGGGTGAGAGGCGGGGTACAACCTGGACTGGTCGCCAGCCAATCACAGGGCACATATAGACAAACAACCATTCACACTCACATTCATACCAATAAATTAATTAACCTAGCATGTTTTTGGAATGTGGGAGGAAACCGGAGTACCCGGAGAAAACCCACGCATGCACGGGGAGAACATGCAAACTCCACACAGAGATGGCCGAGGGTGGAATTGAACCCTGGTCTCCTAGCTGTGAGGTCTGCCCTCTAACCACTCGACCGCCGTGCCGCCCCCTACGTTTACATGGACCCAAATATTCCAATTCCATTCAGGTTATTTGCTCAAACGGAAAGAATGTAACCTTTGTATACACCTCATTCCGAAAGAAAAGTGCCAATCCGAATGAATATATAATCGGATACACAGGAGTGGAATATTCCTTTCCCCAATCCGATTGAGGTATCTTGTACCCGCTCAAACGGAAAGTTGTCAGACTGCGTTCTTCTTCGTGGTGTTTTTCTTCTTCTGTTGTTTATTGGCGGTTGGCAAGCAGCTTTCGTGTGCATTACGGCCATCTGTGGAACAGAATCTAAACCCTTCTATACGCCATTCACAAGTCCAGTTTTATTAAAAAAGAAAATACATATCTATATAAAACATGTGCTGAGCTTAATTATAAAATATTAGCAAGATTGAACTTTATCTTTGCCTGTTCTTGGGTGTGTTCTTTCAGCGAATGCGAGGCGAGCAATCGACACTGGACTGCTGCGGAAAGTTTGTTTTTGATTCAAACTAAATTTCAAGACTGGACGAACGGAAAACTGGCAATACGGAGTTATTCCAACAAGTGAAAGAAAAACTTGAGGAAGTCGGTATCACGTGATGTTGGTGTTTACGCTTTACTGCGCATGCCCCATTGACTATTTTGGTTGATTATAGCGGCGCATGTAGACACGCGATTGGAATATTCCTTTCCATGTATACCATTGCTTTCGGAAAGGTCATTCGGAAAGAGAAAAACTCGGCTAAAAATGCTACCATTTGTGTTACCTTGACTGTGATGCTCTGCTGCTTTGTGGTGTTGTGGGGCGTTTTTTCTTTCCTTCAAAATGTCCTACAGGCCCGCTAATTCGTCTTCAGCTGGGTTGCCTGGGTAAACTTTGTTTCTGTATTATCTTTGTCGTGTTAAACCTATTGAAATCCCAGGTTTGCATATTTCACACTTTGCAATTGCAAGGTTTTTATCTTCCAGTTTAAAATACTCACACCGCAGCACTGCCCCTAGCGTTTCAACTGGGAATTCTATCCTAATGAAAAGCTATAAAAGGATCAAGGCTGTGTTGGGCGGGGACTACACAGAAGTGTAGACCAGGTTTTAGAAGGCCTTGTAATGTATACCGAGGGACAGAAACATGGCCTGTACAGTATTTTTGTGTTTGTGTAGGTGCAGCAGCGACATTGATGACAATCATACAACAACTACCGTGCTCCAAAAGCCTGATATGAGCAATATGTGCTGTGAAATGATTTCCCTCCTCTTTCCACACACACACACACACACACAAAGGAAGAATGCTTCCACTCTATTTGGTCACCACGCAGCCTGTTCCTCAAAGTGTGCTGGAATGAAGCCAACGTGAGTTCCTTTCAAGATGATTTCAATAAATATCGTCCTGTTTTTTGTACACAACTTTTCTCGATTTGCTGTCTTATCAGCACACAGAGCGTCTGTGAGTGGGGTGGGTCAAATGAAAGGTCTGTCTTTTCTTGAGAATCAAGGCAGAGGAGAAGCCTGCTCCTGGACCGATTCATGTCGCACACACTGGCGGGGGTGTTATGCGTAGATAATTGATTGTCAGAGCAGCGCAGCCACCGTTGGATCTTCATGCCGGTGCCGAAAATGTCACCTCACTGATGTTACAGCGGCACTGATATTAAAAAAGGCTACTCTCAAAAGGGCCCCACTGGGAGGGACGACACTGTTAGCTGGGCTTCCATTTCAGAGAGGCGCGTATTGGACCCGCAACCTTATCTGCACACGACAGTACTCTCCCTTCTAGGGGCGTTCTGAACACTTCCAATCATCCCGACGCATCACTCTGCTTTTTAAGTTGGAATCAAAAGTTTAGAATAAAAAAAACAGACATAATTGAGATTGCTATAGGATTTTTTGTAAAGAAAAAGCTTCCATGACAACAATAAAGAAAAACATCATTTCAGTTTTTAAAGCAAAAATCGTCAGTAGACATTGAGTCAGATAATGTGTTGTACATAAGAGGCTTGAATTGCAGTTAATTTTGGAGTTGAGCTAGCAAGAGCTGAGCAGCGACTGCTAAACTGTGCTAATCTATAAAGGCTTACGCAGGTAAATATAGACGAGACACCTGCATGCCTTTTACCGCCATAATGCCGCAAGCTTCCATCTCCATAAATTGCCGCGCCATGAATGTTGCTGAGTTGCCAATATGCCAAGTAAAAATAAATAGCAGTAAACACAGTCTAATAAATAAATGCATCTCCTTCACTGTTTAGTATACTAAATTATGCATGCAATTTTGCTCTTTGTTGTCTTTCAAAGATTGTATAAGTTCCTGCACTGTGTGTTACATTTTGCACATAAAGTTGTTTACCTCTGCCAAGCACAAAGGCCAAAACATTTTTGGTATTTCCATGAAACTATGCATGGGCCAAGCAAAACATTTTGGTGCAAATCCTGCTTGATGACATCAAAGTTTAGTATTTAAAGTTTAGTGTCTGAGAGACATAAATTGCTTAAAGGGGATCTATTATGCAGTTTCCACTTTTCTCGAATGTCAGAGAGTTTTTTCAAACACTAAACTTTATGACTTCAATGCGATCTGGACTGCCTTATATGGGCATGCCCAGATACAATGTAGGCCTGCCGTCTCCCCAGCTATGCTTCGCTCTGTTTAGGGTGTTAGCAATCAGAATCAGAATCAGCTTTATTATTATAAATATATATTATTTTATTTATTGTGTGTAAACAAACTAGTAATTCAACATCACTCTCTGTTACATGAACAACAGAAGAGGAGAAGGAGGAGAATACTACTATACATATTTACATAGAGGCAGCATGGTGACCGAGTGCTTAGCGCGCAGACCTCACAGCTAGGAGACCAGGGTTCAATTCCACCCTTGGCCATCTCTGTGTGGCGTTTGCATGTTCTCCCCGTGCATGTGTGGGTTTTTCTCCGGGTATTCCGGTTTCCTTCCACATTCCAAAAACATGCTAGGTTAATTGGTGACTCCAAATTGTCCAAAGGTATGAATGTGAGTGTGAATGGTTGTTTGTCTATATGTGCCCTGTGATTGGCCGGCGACCAGTCCAGGGTGTACCCCGCCTTCTCGCCCCAAGACAGCTGGGATAGGCTCCAGCACCCCCTGCGACCCTCGTGAGGAAAAGCAGTAGAAAATGAATGAATGATATTTACATAGAGGCCGCATGGTGAGTGGTTAGCATGTTGGCCATTGGGAAGTCATGGGTTTGAATCTCTGCTTGGGCATCTCTGTGTGGAGTTTACATGATCTCTGAGTGGGTTTTCTCCATGTCCTCCAGTCCCCCCCCCCATTCCAAACACATGCATGTTAGGTTAAGTGGAGACTCCAAATTGACCAGTCCAGGCTGTACCCTGCCTCTCGCTCAAAGACAGTTGGGTTAGGCGTCTGTGGCATCTGTGAAAATGTTGTTGCTCTACTTGGGTAAGCACTCCGTTCAATTGAGTGTACACCATTTCCTCCTGACACAGGGACGTAATACAAGACTGGTATGGCATTTTGGCATTTTATGGGAAAAAAATATTGAGATAGATATTGTATATTGATATTCTACCTAAATTTATCGGGATATGACTTTTGTTCCATAACACCCAGCCCTAGTAAAATGACATTAATTATGTTTAGAACTACAAATAAACCTGATTCTTAGTTCATTTAAAAATGGGTTTCACTTCATTAAAAAAAAAAAAACTTTCCTACTTATCTTGTAGTTAGTACTACATGTGTATTTATCACACAATGTTCTTCCATCACATGTTCTGCCACACTGATTGGTAAGTGACAAAGTCCAAATGATTGTAATGGGTTGTAATTTAGTGAAGGTTAAGAAACATTTATGTTTTTGATTTAAAACGGGGTGAGATTGACACCGGCGGTTTCGTACCTCACGCATGCATGATTCATGGATGTGTTGAGCTCCACTATGCTCTCAGTTGGGGGAGCTGATGCACCGATGGCTTGTGACCAGCTCAGTCTGAGCAGCACCTGCTGCTGCTCAGCGAGAACAGAAAATGCAGATCAATATGTGCTTTCACTTTTAAGTCCCAAACAAGCAGTGCACATATAGACAAACAGCTATTCAGATTTCAGAGATATCCTTACTTTTTTTTTTATTGCAATCCACTATTTATTCCACTGATGTTGAAAACATTTTTTTGTCTTATATAATAGAGTCGGCTCATAGTTGGGTCAATATGGCACCTAGCTGATTATAATTTTTTTTTATTAAGTTTGATAGTGAATTACACATTTTTTGCATAATCCAAAATACATAAACTTGAATATATTTGTGCAATCTTATACGTCATGTTCATTTTCAAAACAGTTAAAGGTTGAAATCATTTATAAAAGAGTTATATTTAGGAGAATATATTTAGGAAAATATTTGGGTGCAATATATTGAATTTGCTCCACTTGACAGTGAGTACGAGTTTGTTTCAAATTGGAGGCTGAATCACATCATCACATTAGCTGATGTTATTTTCCACCTCCTAGTCAACTTCCTTCTTTGACTTTTTGGGAAGTGTTTGGCAGCAGATACGCAAGTATGTGACAGAATTAAGTTTGAACTGTTTTAACACATGTTCCCTTGTTTCAGGGGGGAAAAGTTGCTGCGGCGCTGCTTAAGCCATGGATTATCTGTCTGCGTCCTTTCTGCCTCTTTAGCGTCGACACCACTTCACCCACTCGGAGTCTATCACACATCCACAGAGCTACCCCAAGAGAGAGCGGACCTCAGGGAAACCCAAGTAGGGAGTTTGGGGGGGCGGTGGGGGTACGAGTGGAGCGGAGTATTGAAGAGGGTTGAGCCCATGGGCATGGCCTTCTCGCTCTCTGGCATCCACTTTGTTAGGAACACAACACTAATCCTCCTTGTGTCTTTATTGCCCCCCCATGTAACACTGTGGGTTGGGCTTGGGCGTAATGGAAGGGGGGGGGGGGGGGCACATGGCTTCAGGGCCATACTATCAACGTTCCTGTTTGAAGATATGCCACACTATGGAGCTTCCAATAGAGAGAGACACTCAGTACAGTAAAATAGTATGGAGACGGCAGATTATTGCATCAAGCAATGACTGTAAGGCAATGTTCATGTTGATACACATTTTCATTAATATAAACAACACGTTCATATGCTGCCTTCATTTGTAAGACGGTCTCTGTGGCTGACAGTGATTTGTCATGCGGCAGAATTGAAGCAGGATTATGAATGTTAATGCGCACAGGACTTCCTCAAAAGGAAACTTCTCAGGACTTTGGAATTACGTTGCGACTACAAACGGACCTTTATTCAAAGTTCGGCTGGCGCCGCCATGTGTCCAACGCACCCTGAACCCATCATTAGCCACTTTTACATGAGGAGTTTTACTCTTTCCGAATGGAATCTTTCCGAATGACCTTTCCGAAAGCAATGGTATACATGGAAAGGAATATTCCAATCGCGTGTCTACATGCGCCGCTATAATCAACCAGAATAGTCAATGGGGCATGCGCAGTAAAGCGTAAACACCAACATCACGTGATACCGACTTCCTCGAGTTTTTCTTTCACTTGTTCGAATAACTCCATATTGCCAGTTTTTTGTTCGTACAGTCTTGAAATTTAGTTTGAATCAAAAACAAACTTTCCGCAGCAGTCCAGTGCCGATTGCTCGCCTCCATTTTTTTAAATCGAAGAACGTCTCGAGCTGCGTGTTACGTCATATCTCAGCATTCGTTGAAAGAACGCACCCGGGAACAGTAAAAGATAAAGTTCAATCTTGCTAATATTTTATAATTAAGCTCAGCACATGTTTTATATAGATATGTATTTTCTTTTTTAATAAAACTGGACTTGTGAATGGCGTATAGAAGGGTTTAGATTCTGTTCCACAGATGGCGGTAATGCACACGAAAGCTGCTTGCCAACCGCCAATAAACAACAGAAGAAGAAAAACACCACAAAGAAGAACGCAGTCTGACAACTTTCCGTTTGAGCAGGTACAAGATACCTCAATCGGATTGGGGAAAGGAATATTCCACCCCTGTGAATCCGATTATATATTCATTCGGATTGGCACTTTTCTTTCGGAATGAGGTGTATACAAAGGTTACATTCTTTCCGTTTGAGCAAATAACCCGAATGGAATTGGAATATTTAAGTCCATGTAAACATGGCTATTGTCACCTTTTCCACTCCCACCCCCACTTCCAAACAGCAACCCGCTGTCACTTGAGTGCTTAATGACAATTATGTCATTCATTCAGTCAAGAATGAGTTTTTTTCTGATTGGGTACACGTGTACTCTTCTCAGTTAACTTGTGCACTTACATACCCCTGCTAGCGGTAAATTTAAAAGGCGATATCTAACTGTATTTGTATAAATGTGTTGCAGCCCTGTGGAAAAAGCAACTCTACTATTTCTTGCCCAAGTTGCATCAATGGTGCTTGACAAAGATTCAAGTTTCACAGATTTAAAGTCTGACACAATTTTGACATAATTGAGTTGTGGTCTTTCTATAGAGCAGCTACACACAATAACCCGCACAGAAAACAGTTTAGATTTTCCAGAATCTGCACCTATTCCAGCTGTATTTCCTTTGATTTGTGCTTCCTGCCAAAATGGTCTGTTTTAATTTATTCCACCCACGGTCTGCCTCCGAGCCCACTCTGCTGTGCTTCCTAACAATTCCGCCCCTCTGTGACATCATAAAGAGGCAGTTTTACCACGCCCACAGAAACCGAGCGTTTTGAGCTATCCCAAACTTCTTTCAGGTCTCACTTCCAAATGTGCAAACCTCATTATCTGAAACTATGGCATCGTTTAACATTCATTAATTTTCTACCGGATTCTACTGGAGCCTATCCCAGCTGTCTTCGGGCGAGAGGCGGGGTACACCCTGGACTGGTCGCCAGCCAATCACAGGGCACATATAGACAAACAACCATTCACACTCACATTCATACCTATGGACAATTTGGAGTCGCCAATTAACCTAGCATGTTTTTGGAATGTGGGAGGAAACCGGAGTACCCGGAGAAAACCCACACATGCACGGGGAGAACATGCAAACTTCCACCACAGAGGGTGGAATTGAACCCTGGTCTCCTAGCTGTGAGGTCTGCACGCTAACCACTCGACCGTCGTGCCGCCCATCGTTTAACATGAGAATTTATATATAATTTATAGGTCAAAAAAGTGGAAAAGCATAATAGGTCCTCTTTAATATACGAAGTGTGAAGTATTTCAGTCCTTTGAGTGTATTACATTATGTATAAAATCACAGCACAGTCTTGGGGAGAAGAGGCTCACTAAAACTGAGCAATGAGAAGAATAAAGAACATCATCTTAAAGTTGTAATCTCATCCTCGAGAGACATGTTTAGTGTCTTATTGAGCATCAGAAATGATTACTGTTTGCAGCACTTCATGGTATCGCCAGTGAGCAGAGTCTGTGCTGGTAAGCGACAGCCATATTAGCTACTTTATTTCCATGTTTACAGCACTTCCAATGCTTCGCAATAGTAACAGGATTACTTTTGCGGTAAACAGTAATTTGTGGAATTCCCTCAGTTCGACTGGAGGATTTCTTTCTTCCTCCTCCTCTTTGTAAAAAAAAAAAAAGTGTTGTTGCATTCTGGTGGACACCCTCCAGAGGTTTGATTCCGGAAACCCTTTTTAGCAGGTCTGTAAAGAACTAGATAAAAGCAGAGTGGGCCGACAGTACACAATATAAGAGAGACAGGGTAATAATAACAGTGTCATAATAATCCACTGACAAGCATCCTCATGATATAATATGAGTCTTAAAAACAAGAATGGCAAATCTAGGATCAAAACTTTTGGGGCTTGATAATAAAAATATATTTTTTAAAATGACTTTGAAACCACAAAAACATTCTGAGAGTGGAATAAATAAAGTCTAATGTCATTTTCACCTCAGAAAGCCTCACCTCGGTACATGGTACTGTCTTACTTTCAAATAAATAGTATTATTGAGGAAGAACAGATGAGATCACTAAAAAGGTCAAAGATGAAATGGTCATATTAAAATCTATTTTCTGTACCGATTATCCTCACGTGGGTCGCGGGCGTGCTGGAGCCTACCCCAACTGTCTTGGGTGAGAGGCGGGGTACACCCTGGACTGGTCGCCAGCCAATTGCAAGGCACATATAGACAAACAACCATTCACACTCACATTCATACCTATGGACAATTTAGAGTATGTCTTGGGAATGTGGGAGTAAACCGGACTACTCGGAGAAAACCCACACACGGGGAGAACATGCAAACTCCACACAGAGATGCCCAAGGGGAGAATCGACTCAGGTTTTCCTAATCTCCTGACTGTGGGGCCAACATGCTAACCACTCACCATCGTGCAAACAATACAGTAAAACATTAACAATAAGTTAATAGTAAATAAAAAGTGAATAAATAAAATAAGTAAACACACACAGATCCTCTACCAATGCTCGATGGAATGAGAAAAAGCTAATTATATCACATTAAACATGTAATATTAACAACTAAGAGCAGTGCTACAACGCATTATGGGAATTAAAGAGCAGTATAACAATGTATTATTGGAATTAATAATAGAATTACAGAGCCTATGACTATGCACATTCAGCTGTAGCAATTGCAGGTGCATAAGTCAGCTATGGAATGACCAAAAACTAGTAACATAACATTAAATACAAAATACTAAAAGCTATTTAACAATGATGGGACAGCACACCTTAATATTAATTCCAGATCAACTGCACAGAACACAAACTAATGGTGTCAAATAAATAGAAGAGAGAAATACACACATTGTATATAAATGCACACTGTGTATTTACTTATGTACATAGAATGACAAAAAAACCAAAACAAAATATGCAGCATTAAACACATACTATTAACAACTATTTAAAGAGCAGTGACGCAAAGCATGATGGGAAATTGCACTGGACTTATTTGGCATACTCTACTGCTATCCAATTGTGGCAAATGAATAAAAGTTGCATAGCACAGCTGGTAGAGTGCTTGTTCAATTCCTGATTTGAGCTCAAACTACCAATTTACTCTTACTTTCATTATACATTTTAGCATATTTCCACACCATATCTCAGGATGTTAACTTAGAAGCTACGCTAGTATCCGCCAGCATGCAAATACCCATCTATTTGTGACATTTGGGTCAGAAAATATCATGTTGGTGTGTGTTTTCTAAATGCTGCATTACTGACTTGTGTCATAAAATTAGCACTTAAACTTAAATACAAAAAGTGAGCACTATAGCACCAGCTATATGCGCTAGATATGGCAATGCATTCAGGGAAATAGTATATATTAAATAGGCAGTATCAGTGGTGAGTGCATTATAAAGTCAAATATTAAAATATACAATATGCATTTAGGGGTGCTATAGTGAAAAGTAGATTTTAAAAAGTATAAATAAGCGCATATGTTCACAGAGCTTACATTTTGGAAAGCATTTGACCCCTTTGGGTGTGTGATACTTGGAGATAAGCAATAATAGGATCATCCTGAATGCTACTCTATCACCTCTGTGATTGACCGGCTATTTACCCAGGGATGTCAACGTTCCCATGACCCTGCACAGAATAAGCTATACCTGTGTTCAACTAGCGGCCTTGGGCAAGAATCAGAACCGTGACAAAGTCAGACAGACTCACAAATTCAATTAAAAACTTGGGAATGACTAACATTTTTGTAGCTGCTAACCTTAAAAGCAGCAGTTCTGTCGTGCAGCGTAGTGTTTTTTTTTTTTTTTTTTTTTTTTGTAGTGGCCACACTCTGAATAGAGGATCTTAGATTTGATTTTTGAGTGGGTCCTTGAAAACAGCACGGTTCTGTCATGTATAGAAGATCTTTGACTGTGTTTTTGTAGTAGGTCCACAAAAACAGCAGAGCACTCTTTGCAAAGGATCATTGGTTAGTGTTTTTGCTGTTGGCCCTTAAAAACAGCAGAGCTCTCCTGCCACATAGATGATCTTTGATGGTGGTTCTGTCATACATGCATTCTTTGTAGTAGGTCCTCAAAAACAGCAGAACTATCTAATAATAATAATAACAATAATAATAACAAAGTCACTGTAGATTGGTTAATATGCAGGTCATATTATACTAAATGGAGTGTTGTTGCCACTTTTTGGATTTTTTTTCCAGATGACTTTATAGGCAGAATAAGTGCTTCCCATTACATTCTTAACTGCATCGTTTTTGCTGTTCGGAACCACAGAAAAGAGAATAATACATGTGTTCATGTCTCACATAAGGATTGTGGATGATGAGCAAAATTCCAAAAAAGTGCAGTTTTCCTTAAAGGATAAAACTGAGTTATTTGACGGTGACATTATGAGGTTTTAATCATAGTTTTTATTTGGGTGTCACAAGTCACTCGGAAACATTTCCTCAGTGTGATCACGCACTTTATTTTAACACTGGAAGGAATTAGTAAATGTACATTAGTGAATTAATGTATGGAAATGAGCTGGAGCGCTACAGTGGCCACTGTGTTCTAGTTGATCCCCAGCTGCATATGTTGGTAATCACCACTGTTTCTTGGATTCACTCACAGGCACGCAGTAAATAACCTGCTGCCAGCACCCTGTGCTTTTTGTCTAATGAGCTGTTTCACTGGGCTCTCACTAATATGAAATTATGTCTCATTACTGAATGCACATTAAGTCCGACGAGCGCCTCAGTCTTAAATTCCTGGATTTACGCTGCACTATGATTGACTTGGGTTTGTGCTGCAGAACTTGCTTGAATCAAACTTGCTGACCTGCCTGACCTCCTGCAGGCCCATGTTTAAAACATATTTAACTGTGCTTAATTGGTTCTTTAATGACTTTCACTATTTACTTTGCTACATATACATATCACCAGTTTGTTAGAATGAAGTACACTGTGGGGGTCTTAATTATAAAAATAAAAATGAATTAAAAAAACAATTGGACAGACGTATATTCCTCTCAGCTTCATATAACGTTCCCTTGTGAATCATTGGGTAATGCCGCCACCTATTGGTGGACAATGTGTAATGCATTCCAGGACGGCCGGAAATCACCTTGTAGTTATGTCGTCCTAGTTCCAATAACTAAAAACTTTTGGTATTGTTTCAAAAATTCACCCTTAAAGCAGTTTTCACGCAAATCAATATTAATTTAATGGCGCAGAAACCCAAAGATCTACTTCCGTCATCCAGAGAAGGGAAATGTACACAAAATACTCCAAGATTATATGTTCGTCTTCTACAGTTGTATTGATAACCACTAAAGATTAAATCCATAAGGAGCAAAATTCTCACAGGAGTACACATTATGTTTTTCATATAAGAGGAAGGGATTCAATGTTACTGTTACTAGGCTGTCGCTGAAAGGGGGATAAAGTGGCACAGAGCCTGGCAACCCGGCCAAGTGCAAGCTAGACGCTAATGGAGACGACAATGTTCTAAGCTTCATTCCTTCGCGTCTTTACACCTGACGAGCTGCAAACTTAATCATGGCCGGAAAGAGAGCGTTGGTCATCCTGTCAAAGGGCGCAGAAGAGATGGAGACCGTTATTCCAGTGGACATTATGCGAAGAGCTGGGGTTTGTTGTTTGTTTGTATGCTATAAACATGCTAATCATAATGACGCTCTTATTATGGAACTTTGCCTATTAATGTACAGCGCCTTAAAATTAACTGTACATGACAACACCAGTCATATCAGTGTTGTAAAATATAATAATGCTAATCTTGCCACTGATGATAGATTCAACATTGTCCTAACCTTAAAAGTGAGAGCGAATGAAATGTCAAAAGGTGAATGACACCCTGCAGCCATTTTGGTGCTTTCAAATTAAAGTCCGTTTGCACAAAAAGTATTATCATACACTGAAGGCAGTGTAGTATATTTGTTGACACCTACGCCTTAACATACAGATTGCAGTGACGATCGCAGGGCTGACTGGTAAGGATCCAGTCCAGTGCAGCAGGAACGTCGTCATCTGTCCTGATGCAAGCTTGGAGGACGCAAGCAACCAGGTTGGACCGAGTTTTCCAGTTTAAAATCAGCTTTTGCACAGCATTTGAATAGTAGTTTCCATTTCCTTTTCAGGGCCCGTATGATGTGGTGGTTCTACCCGGGGGAATGCCGGGCGCCCAGAACTTGGCAGAGGTAAGAAATCCATAAAACTCCCATGTTTTTGTGTGTCACAGTAAATGTGTTGCCCAGTGGTCCTTAATGACAGACAGAGAGGAAGGAGTAAGTGATGTCAGAGGTTCAGAGTTTACTATTAGCTTGTTTTAGCTCCAACAGTAGTCTGTGTTTTTATTATTATTACATTGGTATTATTGTGCCTGTTGAGAGATAATTTAAACATTTTCTGGCAATCAGGTCTGGCCCTTGTCTCACTCAACACCGACACCCAGTGGCCAATTTAGAATACAACACTATATTCCCAATTGGAATGCTTCTTCTGCCTTGTATTTGTATTTTAGTTCATTTAGTCAAGTAATTTACACATTTTTATGTTAGTGTTGTTAATTTAGGCCACAAATAAGTACAATTTGATTAAATATGCACATTTTAAAATCTAATAATAGATGGTATTCAACCACAAAACAGTGATAATTTATTAATTCATTACTTTGTGAAAAGGTGAAGGTGCTGTAATGGAGAAACCTTTTTACTTTGATAATTTTAGTGGAAATGCAGAACTGTTTTTCTTTCTCAAAAGCTCAGGGACTTTTAAAAGTTCCTGAGGAAAAAAAGTTTCTGCGTTGGAAAAGGAGGCTTTTGTGATGCTCCATGCAACTGAAACAGAGTGTCAGCCTTACAGTTAACTATTGGTCTTTGGTGTCATCTGGTGGACATAAACCGCAACTACTTTCCAATGGATGGCGTTTTCTGTGTCTTTACAATGCCATAATCCCGCCTTTCCTGACATATATTTTACCACATTTCTACAGTTCATTTCAATAAATTGAAGCCTTGATTAGAAGACGCAGATTCCTGCAAGAGTGCCCTAAATAGCGTGGTGATATAGCAGCAGGACAACATGTATTGTAGTATAATCTAATTAACAGAAAACATGTCATATTAGGTGACTGTACTGTGTGTGTGGAAATAAGATATTTAATTCCTCGCTGCCTCATGACCCACAGTCATTTTACTAAACAAACTAATTATATTTACATGTTGTTTTGGTGTATACGGTGTTGGAAAATAATGGTATCTACACAAAATATTCACTAGTTGGCCATCTTTTGTTTTGGCATGAATGCTTGTGTGTTTTTTTTTTGTTTTTTATAGAACATTAAATTTACAGCATAAACCTGAATGATGGTATGTATTTTATTATGTTTTGGTGAAAATTACTTTGACGAGAGCATAGTTTAATCTTGCAAGCAATGGAAACTACTGTATATCCTGGCTTCTGTGCTAATAGATGTGGTGCAAGTAATCCTGAAATGGATACCTCACTTTTTGTCTGGTTTGTCTGGTACGGAGTTGTGAATCAACCAATATTGATTCATCTGTCCTATGTCATAATCGCTCTCCTGACTCCTTTGTGTGAAAGTATTTTTTTTCAAAGTCTTGTTTAAATGTGCTGCACTTTTGTGAGGCACACTAAACATGTGCAGGTGCGTCATGCAGGATTCCATCCCCCAAGCCCCCATGAAACATGAAAAAATCCCACACCCGCATGGTCTTACAGCTGTGAAGGAAGTGTAAATGTGAATTTGCGGCTTCGCTCTTCGTTTTGTGAAAAAATAAATGAATAAAAATCATTGTTTTAATGGGTGAATATGACCTATTAGTCAAAAAAATGCATATTTAAGAAATTCTCCGGCACAATAAGCATGTTTATGCATAAAAATGGCTGAATTAATTAAAATACACATAAATGCCATTCAGAACTCGTGCTTGTCTGCTATCCAAATAACAATATAACAAAGAAAAGGCTTCCTATCAAATGAATGCCTTACCTGAGACTTTCTGCAATTGAGTATAATTAAGTGGCACTGTTTGAAGAAATATAGTATGAAGCAGTGACTAAGGTCTACAATGTCACATGGTGCCATTACCTTGCAAGAAGTTCATTAATACAGTTAATATACTGTATAGTGCTTGTGCCAACAGTATATCCAGTGTGTACAGTTTGTTTGGCTTTGATACGGTGTGTTCCGCCAAGTCACTCACAACATCTGCTTCCCCTGTTCTCTTGCAGTCTCCCGCTGTCAGCAAGGTGCTGAAAGACCAAGATGGCAGAAAAGGTCTTATTGCAGCCATCTGTGCAGGTGCGGTCGACAAAAACAAGCCTCTGATTTTAACACGCACGCTAAATGGGACATATGAAACCAGCATGCTGTGTCTTGCAGTATTTAAAACCCACGCTAGGAAAACTTGCTAGTGACCACTATATTCCAAGTACTGGAACTATTGACTGAATTTATGGCCTTATTTGTATCTAAATTGGAATATGAAGGTTTGATAAATGGCTGTCCTTAAATGTAATGAGCGTGTTATCTAACAACCCCCTTATGCTGCGAGAAAGGACACATCAAGGACATTATGTAGAGGGACTGTGGACCAATATGGCAAAGTGGATTGAAGGGTGTCCTAGAAAACATTGAAACACTCGCAGGAATTTACAGTTTAATGAAGCTGCTAGCGAGACGGGCCCCGTGCCGCGTCATTTTGCCCCTGACATTTTGAAGATTTTGGAGATTTTACTCCCATGAATGATGATATTTCCATTCCAAATACTGTGTAAAACATTTGTGATCATGCCGATGATAGGCGCTTATCTCTAATGTCTGCTGCCGTCTCGCTGTCTCACTCTGGCGTCCTCTGTGTGGGGATTAGCTGTAACCAGAGTAGCTTGCAGTCTCCTCATCTGCCAGGGGAAAGTGGAATCTTTAGACTGCATGGGACCACCGCCAAGGAGCATAATCAATAACTTTCTATTTATTAACACTTTTTTGGATGAGCTCACTGCAGTGCTCGGCCTTTGCCAAAGTTAATGCAGCAGGAACAGTGTCTTCGGCCACTCCTTTTTTCCCCTCGAACACCCCCACCTCCTGTTTCATTGTGGTGCATTGTCTCCGGGCAGAAACGGTATAGTGTTTCTGTGTTAAGAAACAGTGATACTGTTTAAAGGACACCTTTTAGGAAAGTTTGTGTCACCGTATATTTTGTTGTTGTCCTAAAATTAGACCTCCTTGTAAAAGTTGTAAAAATTATGTGTTTGCTAGGGGCAGTGTGAGTGTGTTATGCTTTTTCTCTGTTGTCTGTTCTATAGAGATAGCCATAGAACAGGGGGGTCCAAACCTTTTCTATTCCACTGAGGGGCGCAGACAAAAAAAAAAAAAGAATGTGAGGGTCACTTAGATATTACTCAGTGTTCCCATACATTCATTTTCAGGCTATGTGGCGGCCGGCCACAATTAAATTTGGACCGCTACAGAAGGATTTACCACTACAACCCCCACCCTGCTCAGGCTCGATCCCGTGTCCACACATCTTCACTGATTGAGAGTTAAGTCGAGCAGCGCTAACCAGTGAGGCAAAAGCTTCAGGCGTACCACAACTGACTTGGTTGCACGTTATAACACATCTGTGCATCAATCTAGTGACATTTTAGATGTACAATAATAATTCATTCATTTATTCATTTTCTACCGCTTATCCTCACAAGGGTTGCGGGGTTGCTGGAGCCTATCCCAGCTGTCTTACACCCTGGACTGGTCGCCAGCCAATCACAGGGCACATATAGACAAACAACCATTCACACTCATATTCATACCTATGGACAATTTGGAGTCGCCAATTAACCTAGCATGTTTTTGGAATGTGGGAGGAAACCGGAGTACCCGGAGAAAACCCACGCATGCACGGGGAGAACATGCAAACTCCACACAGAGATGGCCGAGGGTGAGCTTGAACTCGGGTCTCCTAGCTGTGAGGTCTGTGCGCTAACCACTCAACCGCCATGCAGCCTGCCTGTACAATAATATTAAAAAATATATAATAATGTTTTTTAATTGCTTGTGCACCACCAAATTAAGTTTAAAAACATGATAATATCGCATATTTCTTATGACCTAAACCATAAAATGTATTTTTATCTGTCAAAGGAATTATGTAAATATTAATAGAGATCAACCAGTATGTCTTTCAAGATGTCTCCACATGGGAAAACTTAAATCTCTGCAGTGTATGTGAGGACAGCGTCCGCTTCAGATTAGCTCTACCACTAACGCATACTGTGGCTTGCTTAACCAATCAGATGGCACC
Source organism: Doryrhamphus excisus (assembly GCF_030265055.1). Classification (NCBI taxonomy): domain Eukaryota; kingdom Metazoa; phylum Chordata; class Actinopteri; order Syngnathiformes; family Syngnathidae; genus Doryrhamphus; species Doryrhamphus excisus. The sequence continues at coordinate 9,110,324 of NC_080483.1, read as the reverse complement.
ATTGGTGGAACAATGCTGAACAGTGGAAGGAGACACGGAGAAGTGGGGTTGCATCAGAGCTGATATAACAGTTTTAAATTAATTTCTTGATATTGGCCTGTTGGATTTAAATAAAGGCTGATGCCGAAATACGTGAAAATTCTAAATAGCGACCCATCACTATTAACCCCCCTGGGGTTGGAACAACTCTCATGAACTGAAATTTACATCTGTATTTTGACATTTTTTTGAACAGGCAACTGGGATTTTGTACAAAAGACTGGTCTGATACTCACAATACAAATAGACAAACCTTAATTAACCGTAAACAGCTTTAACTCTTTTCTGCTGCAGGTCCCACTGCTCTTCTGGCACACGGCATAGGCTACGGCAGCACGGTCACCACGCATCCCGCTATGAAGGAGAAGATGATGGCTGGAGGTGAGCAGACAGAATTGCAAAAGGATGTGGAAATGCAGTTAAAATGGACAGCAAGTCTTTCTAAATCAGGAATATTTTATCAAAAAGATTTACCCTTAGAAAACAGCAGGTGGCGCTGTCATGCAGGTAACATCTCATGCCACAATGCAGTAGCACATTCAAGAGGTGAAATCAGTAGCAGGAATTTGACAGAACGTACTAGAAACTAGGTCAGCAGCAGTGTTGTTACAGGACTGACGTGCACACAGCTCAGTGTCTTCATCCAAGCCTTCATTCAGCCTGTTGCATGATGATGGTTCTCGTTGTGCTACTCTTTTTGTCTGTTTTTAGATCACTATAAATATTCCGAGGCGCGAGTGCAGAAGGACGGACATTACATCACCAGTCGTGGGCCCGGAACCAGTTTTGAATTCGCCCTGACAATTGTAGAGGAACTTATGGGGGCTGAGGTTGCCGCTCAAGTCAAGTCTCCGCTCATTATGAAAGACTGACTTCAGCAGCGTTATATCCGCCAAGAACTGCTGTGTGTTATGCACGCTCATGAGCCACAACTTTAGGTACACCTATCTTCAGTACAATATAATGAAATATTACAAAAAAACCTCTACAACAACAATCATGGATACTTTTGATGGCACTGATTTGGAAGGTGTTAACCATACAGTACTTTTACTGCTGTGGTTGCAGTTTGTAGTGTTGTTGAACTGCACTGCATCATTCTGAATATTTCACTCCCCCTTGTAGCTAATTTGGGTTACAAACACCTACCCGTGTGACGCAGTATATTTCCACACCATTTAAGGGGAATAAATGACGAAAAATGACTAAGATAACTTTAGTTATGTAAAAGGGGAAATTATTGTCACTTCCTACAATGATGGACTAAAGGGAGTTTCGTGTGAATGGAAATTCTGTGAAATGTGCTCCGAAAAAAAAAAAAAAAAAAGATTCTCAGAGCGTAGGGAAGGCCCCAATTGTATTATAGAGGAGGGTGAGGTGTGCACTTTGAAAACGACTGCATTAGATGAATATACTGTACCCAATGATGTGGCTGGTGAGTGTATACTATTTATATTAATAATTATATTAATATTTGGGTGTCAAAGCCAGAGATGAAGCCTTAGTTTGCACTTACAGCCAATCTTGATTTTCATTCAACCGCAAAATCTAACATGAACAATCACTGCACAGCACAGCATTTACGAACAAAATTCAATAAACTCTGCTTTAAAGCAGCTTGTTCCATGTTATTGTTATTCACCACTCATTGTTTTGTTTCCTCTCGCGTCCATGTTACTAACGTCACCCTCTTTCTCCCCCTGTAGTACAGTGTAGGTGCTCCTGCTTGCAGAGCTGCAGACACGAATGCTACTACTAGTACAATCCTTATTTTTGTAGTAGGAGAATACAGTTATTGTTATATTGTTGTTGTCTTTGGCTGAGCAATAGCCTCGTGGTTAGCACGTCAGCCTAACAGTTGCGAGACCCATGTTGAATCTCCACTGGAGCATCGCTGTGTATACACAATACTGACCCAAGACTATTTTTGTTCCCTAAAAAACATTTTGCAAGAGAAAACTGGTCTTAATTTTGGTGTCTAGAGGTTTATACATGCTGCTGTTTACTCTTAAAGAAGCTTTTAGTGAACTTAGACCTAGTTAAAGTAAGAGAATGTGAAAAATAACAATTACACTCAGCTGACAGCATTTTGTTTTTTGGATATTTGGCTTGTGCCATGAGATATGTGACTAAATATAGCCATCTTTTCCCTTTACTTTATGCATATGTTCTTTACTCTGGTCTCATGGCACAAATACCAGTGAGAATGATTAGTCAACTGCATACAAATATGCATCAATTAGCATTTTTGTTCTGGACCAACCATTCACACCACTGCATGTTTTGGGAGGAGGTGCAATACCCGCAGAAAAACCCACAGAAGCACAGGATCGGCACACAAACTCTACATGTGATCCCTTAATCAACCCTGTTATCCTGTCTTCTTGCTATCCACCCTCTGTCTCACTGTGCTGGTTGAGACAGATGGCCGCCTAACAGTGCCTGAGTTCGGTTCAGGGTTTTTCTTTGCCTTTCCGTCAAGTGTTTGCTCTTGTGGGGGTTCATTTGGTTCCTGGCGCTCTATACTGTATTGACCAGAGTATAAAACTTCAACTTCAGGGTCTAGTATATGGTAAATAAAATGTTCTTGACTTGGCGCTTAAAATAAACTCTGTGACAAGAAGAAAAAAATCTAAACACTGGAGGTCACCTCATCTTGGGTTTCATGTATGTGCATTAGCCCTGTGGCTGGACGCACAAATATAGACTGCATCATGCAACTTATTGTTGGCACCACTGACAAACGCGGGAAGCCGAATCCAAATTGATTGAGAGGCGTCTAACCAATCAGGCGTCTTGGCCCGGTTGCAGTTTTGCTCCGCTTGACCAATAGTAGCTCGCCTCCAGTCGTATGGGTGGGGCGAGGCACAACGCGTGGTAGTTGAGTGTCAAGAGAAACAAAATCCAGACGATTCTCACTAAAGGGAGGAAAGGGAACCATTTCATCAAGGGTAAGACGATTTTTGCTTTTGTCTGCACACATTGATGTTTCTGCTTTTTATTGTCACATTCGTCAGCCACTTTGGGGCATGGTCGTTTGATTTCACGTCATATTAATCACGGTAAACAGCCATTAACAGACATTGTCTCATGAAAACACGCCAACATGGGTGTTAAACAATCAAAAGGATAAAAATGGCCAATGAGGACTTTTTCCATTCCGTGATAAGCTTTCCAATTGTACCGTGTTTGACGTCCGCTCCGCCAATGTGGCCAGGCGGAGCGTTAAAGGAAGCCCGAGGTGACGTTCGCATTTCGGCGTGATTGGATCCGGTCAGCCGAGCACCGTGTGTGTGAGTGTGTGCGTGTCAGTGTTACTGCCGGGGGAGACTTGTGTTGTGTGCAGAGATGTGAGTCGACGACGCGGAGACAGTCAGCTCCAGGAGGTGTTCGTCCAGCCTCCGCTTGCCCGAGCTAGCCAGCAAGTCAGCCGCAGTCAGGCTGCTGCATTCGGCTAGCAGAGTGCGGCACAGGCCAGGTGACTTTCTCCCGCCGATCAGGAGCGGACGTCACCTTGACAACGGGACACGCGTTGTCCAACACATGTCCCTGACAAAGAGGGAATAGCCTCGGGGGAGTGAGTGAACTGTATGCTGTGCAATGATATGCATTGGTCTTTTTGCATTGATACTTGGGCTTCAGTTGGTTTTCCTGTCGACTGCAGTGGTTTTCATTCAAGATGCAACCTGGCCGTGCGTCTCTGTGTCAGTCACATAGCAGAGAAAGCTCCCTTTGTCCCCCTCCCTCTCGTGTTTGATTTGCCATCACGTCACTCAGCAGCCAGAGGCAACCAAATAGCCCACTACTACCTATAGCAGGCAAGCCCAGACATACCACAGAGAGAGCAGGAGGATGACGGAAAGAAAGATGAGCGTAGTTTGGTTATATTTTCAGGCCGAAAGCAAGAACACAAGTTTTATAATTTGTAAGAAGTCTGTATTGTAAGTATTTTATCTTTACTTATAATCTCCGCCCTAATTCTTTCCTGAATTTTAACTGATTAACAATGTAAAAAGCAAATCACAAAAAAAAGTCAAAGTAATTCAGATTGTGATTTTTTTTCAGATTGATATGCATCCATCTTAATTTTTAAAGGTATTGGTGATACTAACCCAGTATTTATTTGGTATCTAATTGATACCAAATCTAGCGGTATTGCACACCACTACTTCATCGACGGTTGTTGTTTTTTTTTCAAGCACTTTCAACTCATCCTACACAGGAAATGCAAGTTTTCTTCTGTGGGTTGACTTTCTGGAAACCACTGCTATCAGAGTTTTGCAGAGAAGATACTGTACTATATGGAGTATTTTCTCATTGTTTTTTATGCAACTGCAGAGAGCACAGGGTGTTTATTTGGGGTATGAGGCTTATTTCTGCAAATATATTCAATAATATCAAGTCATAATGTTGTTTTTAATTTTTTTTTGTGTAATTAGCAGTGCACTACTTGGCTGAAGTATAACCAGTAATATAGTCATGGAAACAGGAGCTCAGAACAACATTCCCATTCATTTAAAGGGGACCTATTATGCACATTTTTGTATTGAGTTGAGGACTTCTCTAGAGCAGTTGCACACAACAACCCGCACAGAAAGCTTTTTATATCTTGCAGAATCTGTACCTATTCAAGTTGAATTTCCAAAATCATCTATTTTAATTTATTCCACCCACGTTCCGCCTCTGGGCAAGCCTGCTGTCCTGTGATTGGTCACACTCTCAAGACAAAGCAGTGCAGCAGAACGGGGAGGAGGGCAGACCTAAAGTTGTCCCCAGGTATGCCCAGATAAGAAAGCCTGGCTTGAAAGTGGTAGTTTAACTAGAGTTAAACTAGAGTGCGCAGTGAGAAGAGATGCCCGCCTTAGACAGGTAAGGCACATTCATGTCGGATATACAATGTGAGCATCCATTGTGTGTCCACGGAGGTCGGGAGAACCAGATTGTACAGCTGGAGGAGCCGCACACTGTGGGAGGAGCCTCTGCTGTGAATACTTGTTTGCAATAAATTGCCTCCTCATTTTTTTCAATCTCATTTCTCACTTCTGTTTCTACATTTTGAAGCTGTACTTGACCTCCTTAAGATCCAACAGTGCAAAATGTAAATTCTTTCAGTTTTCAGTTGAGGATATTTCTGGCTTATTAACATTTTGCACTGTTGCACACACAACATGTTAGAATGATTCTGCTTGAGCAGCTCTACAATAAAGAGCTGCAGGCTTGGCTCCCTATTTCTGGATGGGTTAGGGGGCTGGGGAGGTTGGTGGGGTGGGCTTTGCAAAAGTCACTGTGACTGAGTCATTGGTTTAGCTAATGATGCAATTAGAGCAGCACTTCGTGTTTCCTGATTAGATCACCTACTTTCGTAGCCCTGCAGATGAGGAAGCGTTGGCTCGCTTTGTTTGATTCAGCGGATGCATTTCAAAAGGTAATTGGCAATTTACAAGCCAATGGGACGTTATCAAATATTGATATTTTTGTCATTGGTGGCAAATCTTTTTGCTGACATTTTAGGAAGAGCAACAGCCAGTTTGGACAATTTAATGCAGGCAGGGTGGAGTGCTAAAATTGTATCAAGAGTATGAAGAGAACAGTAACGAGACCTGCTGTGACGTATGGTCTGGAGACGGCAGTGCTGACCAACCAACAGGAGTCAGAGCTGAATGTGGAAGAGCAGAAGATGCTTAGATTTTGTTTGGAATGATGAGAATGGACAAGGTTAGAAATGAGCAGATCAGAGGAACAGCCCAAGTTAGATATCTGGGAGACAAGGTCAGAGAGCCATACTGAAGTGGTTTGGAAGTGTGAGAAGGATTGTGGCTATATGGTAGGAGGACACTGGAGATGGAGCTGCAAGAGAGGGTTCTAGATGTGGTTTGAGAGGACCGGCAGGTGCTAGCAAGGCACAAAGGACAGGGCAAGATGGAAACAAGTGATCCGCTGTGGATGAAGCACCCATGAACACGTGCTTATTCAAATCATTTTGGCAGTTTGAGCTGCTAACATACAGCCTCAACATACTCACCATGTTGTCTTCGCCCTAGGAGGTTATGCTTTTTTTGAATAATGATAAAGTCGCCCACCAGCATCAACTGTTATTCATTTTATGTTATTTTATCTAACTACATGGGATCGTCATGGTCATGCTGCATTGTCAGTCAGAGAAATGAGTCAATGTTACACATAGAATATTTGTCACCCACAAGGTCAGGATATAGTAGGGCTGTCTTCGACTAAGGATTTTCATAGTCATAAATCTTTATTTATATTTTTTAACAGCAGAGCTAATGGCGATCCTGACAAACGATCTCACTTGCATTTTCAAACTCAAAGAAAAAATCTAAAACAGATACAGATATAGTAGGTATGCAACAGTAATTTATTTAAAAAAAAAACAAACATGATTTAACAGCCTAACTTGTTTTAAGTGATACGCTGCTGACACAAGTTGCTCTTGACATTGTGGAGTCATCTGTTACCTTTTCAAAATACTTTGGATGAAAAAAAATCTGTTTTCTATTTTGTTTGCAATTCTCATCTGCATGCAATGTTGACAGTATTCCTTGCGTTCAAAGCTAGCGCTCACCTCAGATCCTTTGGATTGTGCCACTGAAGCGGGTAATTTTATTAATGTTTGTTATTATAGGCCTTCTGTTGAAGACACATGTCATCTAAAATTCCTTATTTTCTGAGCTTCATAGCCAAGTTTCAGATGGA